>NC_060149.1:893632421-893970754 GCF_021461385.2 Schistocerca piceifrons
AACCATCGGAGCGTCAATAGCAAAATTAAGTGGGGATGGAAAGTCGTGTTCTACCCCTCCCCCTAGCTAATTTGATTATTTTTCAGAGTTTTTATGTAATATAGAACTATATGTAGCGGTACATAATCGGCATCAAACTAATCGTCCACATTTATGTATTACGTAAAACAGGTCTTATGAATTAACTTCGAAACTTTGGTTCTTAAATCGCATTAATTATAGAGCTAACTTAAACCTTTGGACTACACTTAGGATTCATCCATTATTACAACCTTAATTTCATATTAATACCACCCCCCCCTCAAGTTATTACATGTTAACCTAACCTAGGCTTTGTGTAACTTCCCGCTCAGTCTCTCATCTCTAACACTATTCCAGTGGAAGACACTATCACATTTTCTGACTGATGGTGTCTAAATTCGGTGAACAGCTCTGTCTCAATGTTATATGTTTTAAACTTAGCATATTTAAAAGCTCATAGTATCGTAGGGGCAAATTTGTTTTTCTTTTAGGAAATATTAAAAACCTAAGAAATCGTCAGTTCAACTGACACGCAGAATAAAGCCAGCGTTATCATTTTGTCTTTACCTCTTTAAAATATTTACACGAATTTGTTACTCACACTCGAAATAACGATTCAACACTGTTATATTTAACAATAGTAAGCATAGAAAACTTACCCATCCCAAAAATTCAAGTGCAGAATGCTCCAAGTGTATGGAATCTGTCCATGAATCTTTTTTATTTCGTCCAAATCCATCTTCGCTATTGGTATTGACGCCTGCATCACCAAGGCGGTTGTTGACATATTTCCTATTTTGTAAACTATTTGCATAATATGAAGTTGCTCCTCTCGACTTGATTATACATGAACTGACCTTGCGTAACTCACAGGTATTCACCAAATTTTTAAAACTAAATTTGCCAAATATGTCTCTAGCATTTTTTGTAAGATGTCTTAGCATTTCTTATAATGTAATTGTCTATCACCTACCGGAGAAACGTTGTTTGTCAACCTAATTAATACCGCACATTTTATCCACAAAAATTAACTGTACGAGTAAATTAACGGTGAACACCAGCTATAGTTCAAGCATTTGAAGCCACCCTCTCCCCACAGAAACCAAACGGCACCACACACACTACGCAGTGCAGCCAGCCGGTGTATACACAACATTCAGTGTGCGACCTGTGCGTGTGCTACTGTACACAACTACACAAACAATGACCATCAAAGAACTTGCAGTAGACGCAACCGAATGAATGACTACCAAAGAACACGTTCAATATTTGTTGATTATAGTAGTTTATCGAAACTACAATATACTGAAGCGAGCTCACACTATCAATAATATTAACAAAAATTGTCAATTAACAAGGCGATTTTAAAGGTTAAGACTTCTACGGCGCCTGGTAGAGTTTTGCACAGAGCATAATTTAATCATCGCTAACAGTGGTTTAAAAATAATAAAAGACGGTTGTATACTTTGAAGAGACCTAGAGACACTGGGAAGGTTTCAGATTGACAATATAGTGGTTAGACAGAGGTTTAGGAACCAGATTTTAAACATTCCCGGGAACAGATGGGGGCTCTGACCACAATTTATTGGTTATGAATTGTAGATTAAAACCGAAAAAAATTGGAAGAGAGGTAGGCAATTATGGAGGAGGGAACCGAAAAAGTTGAAAGAACCAGAGATTGTTGAGAGTTTCAGGGGGAGCATCAGGCAACGGTTGACTAGAAGAGGGGAAAGGAAATAAGGAGTACAGTAGAAGACGAATGGGTAGCTTTACGAGATGAAATAGTGAAGGAAGCAGAGGATCAAATAGATAAAAAGACAAGTAGGAATCCTTGGATAACACAAGAGATATTCAACTTAATTCATGAAAGTAGAACATTTAAAATTTAGCAAATGAAGCAGAGGAAAGGGAATACAAACATTCAAAATATGAGATTGACAGGAAGGGCAAAATAATAATAATAATAATAATAATAATAGCTTTATTCAACATCGAATGGTACACTGCACATGTGCAAAGAAACAGTAATGATTAAATTTATTTGTACAATACACAAGACACATTCTTCTGAATACGTCATTAATTTACAACAAAATTACAATAAGATGTTTACTGATTTCTATTCGCATAATTTCACAAAGCATTTGTTGTTCTTCATATAAGTATGGTACTCTTCTAATGAGTAGAAAGGGTGTTTTACTAAAAATTTCTTAAGTTGATGTTTCAGTTTAATTGTAGGAAGAGCCATGACTGCACTAGGCAGTGCATTAGCTAATTTTATACCTGCATACTGAGGCCCCCTTTCGTAAAGTGCTCTTCTGTGGCTGCCAATGTAAAATCTTTCTTTATTTCTAGTATTGTACTGGTGGAAATCTGAATAAGTGTTTGGGTGCAGTCTTTTCACAAGCAATATGGCTTTTAGAATGTATGTGTTTATAGCAGTTAACACCTCTGTTTTTGGAAACAAGTTGCGACAAGATTCCCTATATTTTGCTCCACAGATTATTCTCACACCACTTTTTTTGAAGAATGAGTAGCTTATCTAGATTGGCTTTGGTTGTTGCCTCCCAAATTTCAATACCGTAGTTCAAGTGAGAGGAGAAAAGAGCATGGTATGCAGTCTTTAGGACTAGGGTGTCTCTACAGAACTTGCTAATAGTACTGGTTGCAAATACATTTTTTGACAACTTAGTTGCTAGGGAGTCAATACGTGTGTCCCATTTCAGGTTGCTTTGGATTGTTATGCCAAGGAATTTTACACTAGACTCTTTCTTTACCAATTCGTTGCCCATGTATAATTTAATTTCATTATTCAAACTACTTTTGTTAAACTCCATCAAACATGGTTTACTAGTGCTTACATTTAAGTGGCTTTCATTAAAAAACTGAACAATTTCTTTTGTCACATTGTTGCACTCTGCCTCTAGTTCATTACATGATTCCTTGTTACATACAATGGACGTGTCATCGGCATACAGAACAATTTTGGAATTTATAGTACAGTATTTAATATCATTTACATAGATCAAGAACAGAAGGGGGCCCAACACCGAGCCCTGGGGCACACCATATTTTATGCATGTGATCCTGATTTGTAGACACCACTTTCCGTTTTAAGTAGAACAAACTGTTTTCTATTGCTCATATAACACTTTATTAGGTCATAAGCAGCGCCTCTAATGCCCATTTTCCATAGCTTGTCTAAGAGGATGTCAACGTTCACACAATCAGAGGCTTTTTCCAGGTCTAGGTATACACCTGCCACATGTTCCTTGCTTTCGATACCCCCTATCACCTCTTCAATTAGTTGAGCAGCTGCAGTGCTAGTTGATTTACCTTTTAGGAATCCATTTTGATTTTCGAACATCAAGTTGTGTTTGTAAATAAAGTTTATAATCCTGTTGTATATAACTTTCTCAACTATTTTGGAAAAGACAGGAAGGATTGAGACTGGTCTGTAGTTTTCTATTTTGTTGTTGTCACCTTTCTTAAAAATGGGTGTTACCTGTGCTATTTTGAGTCTGTCTGGAAAGGTGCCTGATTCTATTATATTGTTGACTGCTGCAGACAGAGGTACAGAGACATTTTGGCTACAGGCTTTTAAAACATTAGTATTTAGGTCATCAGGCCCAGCTGAATTGAAGGGTTTTAGAGAGCTAATGATGCCCATTATTTCTGCACAGTTTGCTAAGCAGGAATGGCTAGAGGACAAATGTATGCATTCAGAAACATATTTCAGCTGGGGAAAGGCAGGCACTACGTACAGGAAAATTAAAGAGGCCTTTAGGGAAAAGAGAAGCAGCTGTATGAATTTCAAGAGCTCAGATGGTAAACCCGTCCTAAACAAAGAAAGGAAAGGCGGAAGAATATATAGTGGGCCTATACAAGGGAGATGAACTTGTAAGAAAAATTATACACAGAGAATTGGACGTAATGAAGATGAAATGGGAGATATGATAAGGCGAGAAGAATTTGACAAAGGTCTGAAAGATCTAAGTCGAAACAAGGACCTGAGAGTAGACGATATTCAGTCAGAACTACTGATAGCCTTGAAAGAGCCAGCCACGACAAAACTCTTCCATCTAGTGTGCTAGGTCGGCGAAATACCCTCAGCCTTGAAGAAGAATGTGCTAATTCCAGTTCCAAGGAAAGCAGTTGTTGGCAGGTGTGAAAATTACCGAACTATAATTTTAACAAGTCATGGTTGCAAGATACTAACACGAGTTCTTTACGGAAAATTGAAAAACTCATAGAAGACGACCTCAGGGAAGATCAATTTGGATTCCAGAGAAATGTAGAAACTCATGAGGCAATACAGACCCTACGATTAATCTTGGAAGATAGTTTAAGGAAAGGCAAACCTACATTTATAGCATTTGTAGACTTACAGAAAGCTTTTGACAATGTTGACTGCAATACTCTTTTGAAATTTTGAAGGTGGCAGGTGTAAAATACAGGGAGTGAAAGGCTGTTTACAACTTGTACAGAAACCAGATGTCAGTAATAGGAGTCGAGAGGCATGAAAGGGAAACAATGGGTGAGAAGGGAGTGAGACAGGGTTGTATCTTATCCCTGATATAATTCAATCTGCACACGGAACAAGCACTAAAGGAAACCAAAGAAAAATTTGGGGTAAGAATTAAGACTCAGAGAGAAGAAATAAAAACTTTGATGTTTGCCGATAACATTATAATTCTATCAGCAAAGGACCTGGAAGAACAGTTGAATGGAATGGACAGTGTTTTGAAAAGAGGATGTACAATGAAGAGCAACAAAAGCAAAACAAGGATAATGGAATGTAGTCGAATTGGATCAGGTGCTGCTAAGGGAATCAGATTAGGAAACAAGACACATAAAGTAGTAAATGCGTTTTGCTATTTTGGCAGCAAAATAACTGATGATGTCTGAAGTGGACATGATTTTAATTACAGAAAAGCAATGGGAAGAAAAGCATTTCTGAAGAAGAGAAATTAGTTAACATTGAATATAGATTTAAGTGTTATGAAATCTTTTTGGGAAGTATTTGTGTAGAGTGTAGCCATGTATGGAAATGAAACACGGATGATAAACAATTAAGATAAAAAGAGAACAGAAGCTTTCAAAATGTGGTGCTACAGAAAAAAAAAGTTGGATCGATCACATAACTAATGAGGAAGTACTGAAAAGAATGGAGGAGACAGGAGATTTGTGGGGATCGGTTTGCTAGGACACATCCTGACACATAAAGGGATCACCAATTTAGTATAGAGGGAAGCGTGAGGCGTAAAAGTCATAGAGGTAAACCAAGAGATAAATGCAGTAAGCAGATTCCGCAAGATGTAGGTTGCAGGGAGATGAAGAGGCTCATAAAGGATAGAGTAGTATGGCGAGCTGCAGCAAACAAGTCTTCAGTCTGAAGACCACAACAACAAGATGTCAAACACCCAATTATATTAGCTACTGCTTACAAACAAAAAAAAAAAAAAAAAAAAAACGAAAAAGTGGAAATGGGTCCGAGATTGGTTGAAAAGAAGGAGCAACTGTTCACATGTGAATTTACTGACTGAAATCAGAATCATGGATCCGAAAGATTTCCTAAATTATTTTCCAACAAGTTATTAGCATTGATACAAAATAAAGTACAGAAGTACAATACGTTAATGTGAAAGGCAGTCACAGTCAGCAAGAGTTTAGGAGAAATTTGGAAATGTCTGGCGACAGACAGGTCATTCTAATGCTCAAAGTTTACTTCTGTAATATCAGCAAGCTCAATTGCTAAAATTCTATGCAGATGTGTGAAGAAATTGTAACTGCCTGGCAAGGACCTATTGAGACAATGAAAGTAATATATTTTTATTACTCTTTGTGATGTGTTAGAGAGACTGACATGC
The DNA here is from genome assembly GCF_021461385.2 of Schistocerca piceifrons. NCBI lineage: Eukaryota > Metazoa > Arthropoda > Insecta > Orthoptera > Acrididae > Schistocerca > Schistocerca piceifrons. The sequence goes on from NC_060149.1 coordinate 893,638,313, forward strand.
ATTTCGCAAATCTCTCCCTAGTAATTGCAGATATATGGCGTGTTTTTAGAAATGGGAGTGTTTTTCAAAACTGCTAAGTAACACAACAATGTATACTATATTTTCAAATTAATGCAGTAAGCAGAGTCACAGATAATCCTCTGTTGATCATCCTAAACTGACATATACAATGATTACTCTTGCATAGCCCTATTAAAATTCTTGTGTTTTATAGGCACTTTAAAAACAAGAGCAGACAGAAAACATTAGGACTACTTTTGTTTCTGAAATTCAACGTCAAAGATGGACAGCTACAAATGAAAATAGACACAATAGAAAAAAAAACATCGGAGAATCGTGAAATTATTATAAGAAAAAGCAATGAAACGCAGTACTGCACTGGGAAAGAAGTATTTCAGGAGGAAGGAATATGTTTCATAGTGTTGAGGGGTGTGGGAATGAAAGATAGGGGGTCTGTTAGGTAGGAAAATTATCGAGATGAAGACACATGTTGGGGAGGATAGTGGGAAGACAGAAGGTAGGAAAGAAAGAGGGTAAAGTGGAGCTTGGTATGTGGATAAGGTAGTGGTAACAACAGGAAAGGGGTGGGGATGGATGCAGAAGAAAAAGGAGAGAGGATCCCTGATGTGGAGTGGGGTATGTGGGGGAGAGTTCAAGTTGCTAGGAAATATAAATACCAGGGCGAATCTCATTGTATGGGAGAGGGAGTTGATTGGAGTTGTGTTGGGATAGGATATGGAGTGTGTGTAGATGAAAGGATGATGGGGTGCATTTGTAAATGTGTGACAGTATATCAGGGTTGATGATCAGAGTGCAGACAGTGGAGTTATTGTACTCTTGTTTGCAGATGGTATAGGAGATCTGGAGGTATTCAGTGTTGGTAGGAGGGGTGGTAATTTGATGAGCTGGTAGAGGTTCCATGTGAGGGAAGGTAAACTGATGCGGAAAATGAGATGGAGTGCATGGGGTTTGAGGATCTGGAGAGACTTATAGAACTTTGATGGGGCAGGGGTCTCTGCAGCATTTGCATAACAGAGAATGTGTCAGATCAGTGTTTCGTATGTGTGAATAATAGCGGAGGTGTGTAATCCACAAGTTCAGCGTGTTAGTAGTTGCAGTCTATAGTGAGCTTTCTGTTGGATGGTTAGTAGATAAGGTTTCCCCATAAATAGCTGGTCGAGGGTCAGTCCAAGATATTTAGTCTATTAATGGATAATACAGTAGTAAATGAATAATACAGTCGTAAATGATAAGGTACAAATCATGGAGATGGAAGTTGTGGGCGGTTCATCTTTTAATTATTGCCTGGACTTTGGAAGGGTTGATCTCGAGGAGCCATCAGTTACACTAGCAGATAAACTGACTGAGGTGGATTTGTAGGGATCATTAGTGTTTCTGGAATGTAGGGTAGCGGCAAGAAATGTGATGGCATCAGAATACTGAAGGAATTGGACTGGTGGATGTGGTTTGAGTATATGGGCATTATTGTTGTTGTTGTGGTCCGCAGTCCTGAGACTGGTTTGATGCAGCTCTCCATGCTACTCTATTCTGTGCAAGCTTATTCATCTCCCAGTACTTACTGCAACCTACATCCTTCTGAATCTGCTTACTGTATTCATCTCTTGGTCTCCCTCTACGATTTTTACCCTCCACACTGCCCTCCAATGCTAAATTTGTCATCCCCTGATGCCGCAGAACATGTCCTACCAACCGGTTCCTTCTTCTTGTCAAGTTCTGCCACAAACTCCTCTTCGCCCCAATTCTATTCAATACCCCCTCATTAGTTATGTGATCTACCCATCTAATCTTCAGCATTCTTCTGTAGCACCACATTTCGAAAGCTTCTATTCTCTTCTTGTCCAAACTATTTATCGTCCATGTTTCACTTCCATACGTGGCTACACTCCATACAAATACTTTCAGAAATGACTTCCTGACACTTAAATCTATACTCAATGTTAACAAATTTCTCCTTTTCAGAAACGCTTTCCTTGCCATTGCCAGTCTGCATTTTATATCTCTCTTTCCGTCGACCATCATCAGTTATTTTGCTCCCCAAATAGCAAATCTCCTTTACTACTTTAAGTGTCTCATTTCCTAATCTAATTCCCTCGGCATCACCCGACTTAATTCGACTACATTCCATTATCCTCGTTTTGTTTTTGTTGATGTTCATCTTATATCCTCCTTTCAAGATACTGTCCATGGCGTTCAACTGCTCTTCCAAGTCCTTTGCTGTCTCTGACAGAATTACAATGTCATCGGCGAACCTCAAAGTTTTTATTTCTGCTCCATGGATTTTAATATCTACTCCGAATTTTTCTTTTGTTTCCTTCCCTGCTTGCTCAATATACAGATTGAATAACATCGGGGAAATGTTATATCCCTGTCTCACTCCCTTCCCAACCACTGCTTCCCTTTTGTGCCCCTCGAATCTTATAACTGCCATCTGGTTTCTGTACAAATTATAAAATATCTTTACGCTCCCTGTATTTTACCCCTGCCACCTTTAGAATTTGAAAGAGAGTATTCCAGTCAACGTTGTCTAAGCTTTCTCTAAGTCTACAAACGCTAGAAACGTAGGTTTCCTTTTCTTTAATCTTGCTTCTAAGATAAGTCGTAAGGTCAGTATTGCCTCACTTGTTCCAACATTTCTGCGGAATCCAAACTGATCTTCCCCGAGGTCGGCTTCCACTAGTTTTTCCATTCGTCCGTAAAGAATTCGTGTTAGTATTTTGCAGCTGTGACTTATTAAACTGATAGTTCGGTAATTTTCACATCTGTCAACACCTGCTTTCTTTGGGATTGGAATTATTATATTCCTCTTTGAAGTCTGAGGGTATTTCGCCTGTCTCACACATCCTGCTCACCAGACGGTAGAGTTTTGTCAGGACTGGCTCTCCCAAGGCCGTCAGTAGTTCTAATGGAGTGTTGTATACTCCCGGGGCCTTGTTTCGACTCAGGTCTTTCAGTGCTCTGTCAAACTCTTCATGCAGTATCGTATCTCCCATTTCATCTTCATCTACATCCTCTTCCATTTCCATAATATTGTCCTCATGTACATCGCCCTTGTATAGACCCTCTATATACTCCTTCCACCTTTCTGCTTTCTCTTCTTTGCTTAGAACTGGGTTTCCATCTGAGCTCTTGATATTCATACAAGTGGCTCTCTTTTCTCCAAAGGTCTCTTTAATTTTCCTGTAGGCAGTATCTATCTTGCCCCTAATGAGATAAGCCTCTACATCCTTACATTTGTCCTCTAGCCATCGCTGCTTATTCATTTTGCACTTCCAGTCGATCTCATTTTTGAGACGTTTGTATTCCCTTTTGCCTGCTTCATTTACTGCATTTTTATATTTTCTCCTTTCATCAATTAAATTCAATATTTCTTCTGTTACCCATGGATTTGTACTAGCCCTCATCCTTTTACCTACTTGATCCTCTGCTGCCTTCACTACTTCATCCCTCAGAGCTACCCATTCTTCTTCTACTGTATTTCCTTCCCTACCTGAATAATTTCTTTTATCTCATCATATCTTTCATCAATTTCTTCATCATCTGCAGAGCTAGTTGGCATATAAACTTGTACTACTGTAGTAGGCATGGGCTTTGTGTCTATCTTGGCCACAATAATGCGTTCACTATGCTGTTTGCAGTAGTTTACCTGCGCTTCTATTTTTTTATTCATTATTAAACCTACTCCTGCATTACCCCTATTTGATTTTGTATTTATAACCCTGTATTCACCTGACCAAAAGTCTTGTTACTCCTGCCACCGAACTTCACTAATTCCCACTATATCTAACTTTAACCTATCCATTTCCCTTTTTAAATTTTCTAACCTACCTGCCCGATTAAGGGATCTGACATTCCACACTCCGATCTGTAGAACGCCAGTTTTCTTTCTCCTGATAACGACGTCCTCTTGAGTAGTCCCCGCCCGGAGATCCGAATGGGGGACTATTTTACCTCCGGAATATTTTACCCAATAGGACGCCATCATCATAGAGGAGATAAATGAGAGGAGAGGACAGAACCTTGGGGCACTCCTGCAGTGGGATGGGATGTACAGGAATTGGTTTTGTTAATGGTGTCAGAGAATTATTGACCAGACAGGAAGAATGCAAGAAGGTGAATATGTGTGTATTTGATGTTTTAAAAGGAGCCCAGAATGCGATACTGGTTGTAGGCTTTCTCTTGGTCGAGGGAGACAAAAATAACGATTTTATGGGAGATGAGCTGGTGGGGTAGGAGATGGGCAATGTTCAGGAGCTGGTCATTAGAGGAGAAATTGGGATGGATGCCACACTGGTTAATGGGAAACAGGTGGTGTTGGTTCAGTGGTTGATGGATTCAAAGACCTTGCTAAAGAAGAGGTGAGACAGATGGGATGGTAGAAGGAGGTATCAGTTGGAGGCTTGTGCAGTTTCAGGAAAAGTAGTGTTTTGGACGTTTTCCATAGTTGAGTATAGTAACCTCTGGAGAGAATAGTGGTGTAAAGTGTTGTAAGGGTACAGTTCTCAGTTATGTTTTTTATATAGAATGTGTCATGTGCTGTGATTGGTGTATTTAATTCTGTTTGTCATACATTGTCCAAGTACTGGAAGCTGGGAACCAGAGGTGGGACAGTGGTGTTTGTGCGTTCATGGATGGTAGAGAACAGGGAATAATGAAACTGGGGATTGTCAGGGATGGAGATGTTCGTGATATACAATGCAAAGAGAACAACTTTTCTCAGTTTGTCAGGTAGGGGATGGTTGTTGTTTAGGAACAGGTAGTAAGGGATAGGGTTATTGCCAGTGAGTCGATAGAATCGTTTCCAATAGTTCAAAGAGTTAATGGGGAATGTAGTGTTGAGTCTGGTGCACCAGTCCCACAGTTTATTTGCAGGTAATAAATTCCTGATGTGTCCCTGTATTTGGTGGTGGTGTGTAAGTGTATCCCAGTCATGAGTCCACAAGAAGAAGTGGTACAAGTGACAGGATTCTTGGAGAAGGAGTAGAGCTTGCAGGGGAAGGTTAGGGCAATGGGGATGTATGGTCTTGGTGATAATGTGGACAGATATAGTGTCTGAGAAGGTATCCTGCAGGAAATACATGGCATGAGGGACATCCTCAGGTTGCTGGAAGCTTCAGTCAACAATTATACTATGTTAAGTGACAAAATGTTCTTAAATGGTGAGCCAGAAATCTCATTCTAGTTTTCAGCAATTGCTTGTAATCACTTATATGTAGTAAAGTAACACAGACCTGTTTGAAGTGATGTACAGATTCGGAAAATATTGTACCAGTAACCGAAAGTGGATCTTGCTCAAGTTCATATTACTGCAGAACAGTCAATATTGTAAAAATGTTTTTATATCAGTGCATAATAATAATTTTTTGCTTTAGTATTTTAGTGTAAATACCATGGTGAAGTGGAAATACAAAATTTATTTGTGCCTTTAGAGATTTAAAGTTGCTTTAGTCCCTAATTAAAATCCTCTATAAACAATAGTGGTTGTGTTGGCAGTCACCCAGTAATGTATGTTCTGCACAGCCATATAAAATTTGCTTACAAAATTAAGCATTGTACCTGTAAACAATGGTGGACTAAGTCATCCGAGGCCTGGGGTGGTGAAACTAAATGAGACCCTTGGTCTGCTTAGAAATTGGTATGTTTGTAATGTACATTTTGTAGAAAGTAATATAGATATAATGGCTGAGAAAATCAAGTATTTTAAATGTGTATACTCTAAGTTCTAAGTAACTGTAATACAAAAAGACCCTTTTTTAGGGTAGGGGGGACAGAAAGAAATCAAATTTTAAGAGAGGTTAGGACTGAGACAAACTTTCCGTTTGAGAAAGACACCAAAAAACATAATTCTAGCTTATTACATCAACATAAACAGCTACTGGTTAAGAATTTTCAACAATTTTCAACTCTACCCAATTTTAACTCAGTCAATGCGAAATGTTAGCTGTCTTTATTGCATCAAAATATTCGAGGACTGAGAAATAAAATTAATGAATTAATTATCTGCATAGATGAATTAGAGTCCTCAAACCCAGCTGACATAATCTGCCTCTCTGAACATCATGTGGCCACTGGTATAGAACATTTAAGTGTTGCAGGGTATAGGTTAGCATCTCACTTTTGTAGTGCAGAAATGGAGAAAGGAGGAGTTGCCACATTCATCAGGAACTGTCATAAATTTAAGAACATAGACATTCATAAATTTTGCCTAGTGCAGCATATGGAAGCATGTGCAACAGAAGTAGAATTTCACAAAAAATCCTTCATAATATTAAGTAAATATCAAACGCCTGCAGGTAACTTTAATCTGTTCAAAAACCACCTTGAAGCTGTACTGGCCAATTTAACAACCAAAAACAAGGAAATAGTGGTTGCTGGTGATTTCAATGTAGATTTCCTTAAAGACTCTCCCAATAAGAACTTATTTGAGTTATTAACGCTATCATTCAACATAATTCCCACTGTGAAGTTCCCCACTAGGATAGCCAATTGCTCACAAACAGCCATTGATAATATCTTTATAGAAAAGTACAATGAACAAAACTATATTACAGAACCAATAGTCAGTGGCCTCTCAGACCATGACATGCAGCTCCTCCTGTTAAATGTTAATACTGAACAGGACATAAAATCTGTTAAATCTGAGCTCTAGAGGGTAATCAATAAGCCAAAAATTGATTACTTTAGGACAGTCCTCAGAAACATTCACTGGACTGATGTTCACAGTGCTCATGGCATGAATGAAAATATAACACTTTTACTAATGAAATGCTTACCTTATTTGAACACTGTTTCCCCCCAAAACTAACGAACGTTAGACCAAAGTTTACAAAGAAACCATGGATTACTCAAGGAATAGGGGTATCTTGTAAAACAAAAAGAAAACTGTATCTGTCAATCCGAAACAGTTCTGATGTTGATGGTATAGCACATTACAAGAAATATTGCAAAATTTTAAAGACTGTAATATGAACATCAAAGCAAATATATTACAAGGAAAAGATAGTCATATCAGATAACAAAATAGAGACAATATGGGATATAGTGAAGGAGGAGACAGGTAGAACCAGACATGAAGAGGGACAAATAGCATTAAGAGTAAATGATACATTGGTGACAGATGTGTATAGTGTTGCAGAACTTTTTAAGACACATTTTATAACTGTTACTGAAAAGATGGGGTTGTCAGGTTCTGTAAATGCTGCTATGGAATACCTCAGACCAGACATTTCAAGTAACTTCCTTAATATGAATTTGACCCTCATTGCCCCAGCAGAAATAATATCCATCATAAAATCTTTAAAATCAAAAGCAGCTAGTGGGTATGATGAAATATCAACAAAGTTAATTAAAGAATGTGATTCTGAGTTAAGTAACATATTAAGCTACCTGTGTAACCAGTCGTTTATCACTGGAATATTTCCTGAATGGTTGAAATATGCTGAAGTAGAGCCACTGTTTAAGACGGGAGATAAAGAAATAGCATCAAATTTCCGTTCAATTTCGCTTTTGCCAGCACTCTCAAAAATTTTAGAAAAAGTAATGTACAATAGGCTAAAACCATCTTATCTCAAATAACAGACTGTCAAAGTCGCAGTTTGGATTTCTAAAGGGTTCTGATATTGAGAAGGCTATCTACACTTACAATAAAAATGTGCTCAATTCATTAGACAAAAAATTGCAGGCATCTGGTATATTTTGTGATCTATTAAAGGCATTTGACTGTGTAAATCACAATATCCTTTTAAGTAAATTAGAATATTATGGTATAAAAGGAAATGCTGCAAAATTTTTCAAATCTTATATCTCTGGCAGGAAACAAAGGCTGTTACTAGGAAAGAGACATATATTAAGCTATCAGGTATCATCCAACTGGGAACTAATTATATGTGGGGTCCCACAAGATTCTATTTCAGGGCCCTTACTTTTTCTTATGTATATCAATGACCTTTCATCAGTAACATTACCAGATGTCTATTTCGCTTTGTTTGCCAATGATACAAACATTGCAATAAATAGCAAATCAAGTATAGTCTTAGAAAGGTCGGCTAATAAAATATTTGTGGACATTAATCACTGGTTCCTAGCCAATTCTTTGTCACCAAACTTTGAAAAAACACACTACATGCAGTTCACAACTGGTAAGGGGTGTCCCACTAGTACATACAATGACAAGCACATAGAAGAAGTGGACAGTGTTAAATTCGTGGGATTACAGCTTGATAAAAATTCAACTGGGAGGAGCACACCACAAAACTGCTCAAGCGTCTTAACAAATCTCTATTAGCAATGTGAAGTGTGTCAGACATAGGGGATATAAAAGTGAAAAAGCTGGCATACTATGGTTACTTTCATTCCATAATGTCATATGGAATTATTTTTTGGGGTAATTTGTGAAGCCAAGCTAAAGTTTTCTGGGCACAATAATGTGCAGTAAGAGTTATATGTGATGTGAACTCAAGAACATCCTGCAGAAACCTCTTTACGGAACAAGGGATTCTAACTACTGCTTCCCAATATAGTTATTCCTTAATGAAATTTGTCATTAAAAATATACCACTTTTTCAAACCAACAGATCAATTCATTGAATCAATATTAGAAATTATCCTTATTTCTAATATTGATTCCATGAATTCCATGAGTTAAAGTGTGGTGTCACCGCCAGACACCAGACTTCGTAGGTGGTAGCCTTTAAATCGGCCGCGGTCCGTTAGTATACGTCGGACCCACGTGTCGCCACTATCAGTGATTGCAGACCGAGCGCCGCCACACGGCAGGTCTAGAGAGACTTCCTAGCACTCGCCCCAGTTGTACAACCGACTTTGCTAGCAATGGTTCACTGACAAAATACGCTCTCATTTGCCGAGACGATAGTTAGCATAGCCTTCAGCTACGCCATTTGCTAAGACCTAGCAAGACGCCATTACCAGTTACTATTGGTATTGTGAATAATATACAGTCAAGAGCGACGCTCATCCTTAATGGATTAAAGTTAAGTATTCCACCAGCTACGTCCGTTTTTCTAAATTCTAATTTCCTAGACCTGTTCCAGACCTCACGCCAGCCTGCCTGAGCTAAAACGCGTGCCTTTCGGCTTCCTCTAGTCACACGGTGTTCGCTCTCCTGCCAACCCACAACATATAGTCACTTACACTTGTTCAAAAAGGTGTGCATTATTCAGGAACACAGATTTTCAATAACTTGTAGAAGGCATAAAAAGCTTCACAACCAATGAAATTCAGCTTAAGAGAAGGCTAAAGGATTTATTGATGGCCAACTCTCTCTAGTACAATGTAACTTCTGCATAATTTCAGCGCAGTAATGTGTTCATTATAAATAAGTATTGTAGTAGTTCTATTACATGTTTGCAGGAACACAGATTTTCAATAACTTGTAGGAGCCATAAAAAGTTCAACAACCAATGAAATTCAGCTTAACAGAAGCCTAAAGGATTTATTGATGGCCAACTCTCTCTACTCCACTGATGAATTTTTCGGTAGAACCAATATATATACATATATATATATATATATATATATATTCTGCACCATTTCAGTGCAGTAATGTGTTCATTGTAAATAAGTGTGTGTGTGTGTGTGTGTGTGTGTGTGTGTGTGTGTGTGTGTAAGTGCAATGTAACTTCTGCATAATTTCAGCGCAGTAATGTGTTCATTGTAAATAAGTATTGTAGTAGTTCTATTACATGTTTGTTACCTTATAAATAAAAAAACTTTTTTATTTTAAATTCAGTGCATTAGTGTTTGTAAAATGATTCTTTCTTACAGTGTTGATTAAAAAAGTGATGATCATTCCACTTGGGATCCGTGGACGGTACAGTAAATTATTTGTTTCAGTTGTAAATATTTGTCATGTATTATTGTTTTTCTGAGATGTTCTACATCCTAGAGGACCTCCTCACTAAAGATCAGTTGGAATGAAAGTAAATCTAAGCTAATCAAAAATCTGCATTTTGCTTAGAAACCATCGTGTACAGTGCAAAAAAATAATAAAGAGCAGAGTGAGAAAATTGACTTTTATTTTTATATGTCTGTAAATGAAGCTTCTACAGTTATAACATCAGCTAGTTTCACAACCTTAATATGAGATAGTATTTATTATTTATATCATTGTAGTAAATGTTGTCACACATTGTTATACTGAAATTCCAAATAATTTTTTTTTTTAAATTTCAGTTTCGAAAAAATTCTTTTAAATGATGAGACTAAAACACAAATGGTCGAGAAGTATTGAATTATAAGTTATGTACCAGGCAGTGATTAACTGAAGTCTAATTTAATTACAACTTGAAGGATTTCTTGGGCTGTCCATTTAGCAGCAACGTCCACACACACATTGGTTGCACATAATTGCCTACAATACCTTTTTATTTCTTGCAGCACCTACTCCTAAGCAAATTGATCTAAAATTTCTACTGTATTCTCCAGAACTACAGCCAGAGCGTCAGCAGAGGCTTAAATCATAAATTTTGTTTCAACAACATGGAAAATTTTGGTGATTTCTTTCGTGGCTATGTATCGTTGTCCACAGTCTCATAATAATTTGGTCTATGGATTCAAACTTTGATTGATGAACTTCTTCTTGAATGGATATTCCAGCATCTCAAGCTATTTCACCCAGATTTCTTTCAATTACGCTGCTTCTTTCTCATCAGTCAATGTTAATGTTCATATCATTGCAGTTTTTAGTGCCAAAGGTAACAGCAGTGATATGGTTACTATGTCTGTGTTCATACAGTGTCTGTTTTGTAATGTGAAGATACAGACACTGTATAAACACAGACCCTGTAATCATTACTGATGTATCTATGACTCATTGGGCTAAAATGACAACCAAATATTTGTCTCTCACTGTGTGAGAATCACGAAATGTGCAAGCATAAGGGTTGTGGACTCACTGATATAAGCAAGTTCTGGAGGAGTGCTGAGATAACTGAAGTGGTTAAGACAACCACTTGTTATAAGCAGGAAGTTTGGGTTCTAATCCCAGTTTGTCAGAAATTTTCACGTTTTGCAAACAGCTGACGTCAATATGTATTCCCAAAATGCGAGTATGTCTATAACTGTAGTTTGTTCACTCACTAAAAAGTCGTCCAGAGTTTGTAATTTGGCGACTCGTTTATCCAAAGCGATTTTTGGAGACTATATCATGTCAAACTAAATTTACTAACTCCGTTATCATATGCCAAAAGTTGATATATGTAAATCAAAAAGATAAAATCATATATAGCTGAAGGAGCAAGCTTGCTGCAGATTTAATGTCAAGGTTTGCCTTGGTTGGATACTACACATGCTAGGATGTGATAATAATTCTTTTCACAGTTTCTTTTTTGACCTTAACTGAATTTTAATGAGTACTCCAGAGAGCTTCACACAATCGTTTCTCTTTTCCATTTTTCTACAAGTAATTCCCACCTATGTGTAGGAGACAAGAAGAATTAATATAACTTCTCTATGGCTCCAAAGCAGGTGATGCTAGAAGGAACACATGAGAATGCATGAACTCCACATGATTTAACGCATGAGTAGCACAGGGACTGAACAGGGCTTTTGGATTGAGTGCTAGAATTTTACGTTGTAAACCTTAATGTACACCTGACATTGATGCAGCATTGTCATTACCTTGAGCCCCACATAACCTAATATCTAGACCATCTTTTTCTAGCTGCTGTTGAATACCTTTCGACATGACCTCTGCAGTCCTTTCTGACATAAAGAAACCTAAAAGTGATTCTCTGACTTCCATAATGTGGTGTTCTATGTAGATGTATTTAGTTATTTGACTTAGTCGGTCAATTCTGCTTTCATCAGTAGTGCTTTCAAAAATTATTTCTTAATGTTTATTTTGTTATATATCTGCAATAATTTAGTTCTTAACATGTTCACCCAAAATAAAACTAAATTCATTTTGTATAAATTTTCACAAATATGAGGGCGCTCGCTTGGAGTAACTGGCATACTCTTCAAGCTTTAAACAATGCTCTTTCAATACTGGATCATATTTCGCCATTAGTTGCACCATTTATAAAAAATTTTCTCTGTTTACCAGTGAAACATCTTCGCAATGACTGTGGAAAGAAAAGTTTTTCTGGGCTAAAAATAGTCTAATATCTAAAAGGTGATGTCAAATGTTTCTTCAGTTACTGTTCTCATCATTAACAACCTCCTGATTATGCTTGTCAATGGTTTTAAGAGAGAATGTTTTTCTAAATTTCATAAATGTTTAGGTCATCATTCATGCTTTGATATCTTTGGATTTAATGTTCACAACTGAGAGAACCCAGAAATAAATTTATTTTTGTTTGTATACAGGCACATAATCGATAGCAAAAACAGTAGTTTCTTTGTTAATGGCGAGTATAGCATCAATTTTCTTAAATATTTAGTCATTTTCAGATGCAAGTAAAACCATAACAACGATGTGTTCTCTGAATTTATTCACCTGGACGTTATATAGGATCAAAAGTTCTTCCTTGTTTTGAGATATGTACTTCACTACCCTTTTGAACAAATACAATTCTGGGAAATGTGCAGTATCACTGTATGAAGGAGAGTTGAAGTCAGATGCATCAGAAATATGTTCACCCTCAGTACTTTTCTCATAATTATCACATTTATCATTTTTTCCGTCTCATTAAGGGGACATTGTATGTCCTATGCCACAAATGTTAAATTATCGAATTTTGTGACCCATTATCATGGAAACTTTTTAAGACATCAACTTACAATTTTCCATAATTATTGAATGCACCTTTCTAGACACACTGAACTAGAATTATTACTAAAATTGTATTGTGGGACTGTTATCTTTCTTTTTCAAACACTCAGTGTTTGACAGAATTTTGTAAATAAATGATCATAAAAACAAAACAATTAAGGATATTTTAATTATTCTGGTTGCATATGTGTTGAATCTCACACTTGTCATGGCGAAAATTTCATGTCTCTACCATCAGTACTTTTTTAGAAAATGGGTAATTTATTTCAAAAAACGTAGTTCCGAGATATTGAGGTTTAAAATTTTTTTATAACAAATTCCTATACAGACTTGCATTTCTGCGTTTTTTTATGCACTAGAATTGCCCTGGCCCATAGTCTGTGTCTTCTTCAGTGCCACAACAGCTCAGTGCTTGCCTCCTCCTTTCCTTACTTCCTTCTTGTGTCACGTGCTGAGCAGTTGACTCTGCTTCACATACACAAAGCTCATCCAGTTCCTGCAGTCCTTTAGCTGCGTTCTGTCCAAATCTTCCTCCTAACGTCTCCAGAACCTTAAGTCTTTCATAGCCCCCACCATTAAAAGTTATTACAGCATCAGACACTGCTAACTTTAGAGTCATAAGGCCAACAAATACATTTTTAGGCACATGGCACCACACAACATTACTGAAGGACTCATTCACATTCTCGGTCTTCCCATGTAAACACTTCTTTGGTTGTTCAGGATTTGCCGAATCTCTGTAAATAGGTTTGATTGCCATAATATCATTACTTTTACCAGTGTCACCCGTTTCTAAAGTTACTTTCCTTTTCGATGCACTAGGGGGTGTAGTCACTTCAGAAACATTATCGTAGTTGACTTCACAGCTAGCACACGTGTTTTCAAGTACTTTATAAGAAAATGCAGGTCTCACATACCTGTTACCCGCAAATTTGCATTTCTCGAAGTTACGTTTACGCTTAGTCATTTTATTTAGGTACAAAAAGCAATAGAAGTTAGCTTACTACAAAAACAGCCGATAGTCACACTACTTTCAACGAAACGCCAACTTCTGAGACGTAGCAGTAGGCACAAAACAAAGCAATTCATAGCCTTCTAGACTGTGTAGTTTCCAAGATATGACTGCTGAACTGTGGCAGTATATGCATAGCCGCAAAATTTGACAATCAGACATCAACATTCAAAATATTATTTCAAGGTCTCACAATTATCTAATTTTAATGTATTATATACGAAAATGTTCAGGAAAGTCCAAAGTATATGATGGAGTAGAAAACAGAAAATGTCAAATTTCAATGAATTTCACATACAATCTCCCCTTAACATCAGAATCTTCATTACAATTAAATAGAAATTTATAGGTGCTCAATGAGAATATTATCAGTGCCCTTAAAATCATATACAGTACTGCTTTCACTTGCATTCGCCAGCTCAACATCAGCAGTTATATTTATGCCAGAGCCAGATTTAACAGTTTGGTTACTCTTTCCTTTGCCATGCGTATTTTCTCCATGAGGATAAAGGCACCAGGAAAAGGAAAAAATTGTATATTCAGGTGTTTTTCTTTTAAGAAGATGATTTGAAAGTCATTATTACACAGGTTTTTAATGTGTTCATATCTGAAACTTTTTATGGCTGCTCACAAGTCTCCATTCGTCTTCTAAAATATTAAAAATACACTATACCCCCAGGTGTGGTTCCTCCTTCCCCCTGGTGCACCATACAGACTATCATACCTGCGCCCTTGCATGAGTGGAGTGGAAAGATATTTGGACAGAGATCATGTGAGTGATTTCCTCTTTAGTCTTTGGATTTTTAGTTTTATTTCGTGATACCCAGATGGGTGAATTCCTTTCATTAACAAACACGTTTAGTTTTATTTCGTGATACCCAGATGGGTGAATTCCTTTCATTAACAAAAACGATTTCAAGATTATTTTGATGACAGATCATGGCCAACACGCCCATTAACAGTAGTTTTTTTCTCTTTGTGTAACCTGTAGGCTCCTAGTGGAGGGTAGATAAGTTTCATAGCGAATATAAGTATATGGTCATTTTAAAATGAATGTTGTATGTAGCGTTCATACTGCGACAGTGTAGATCAAGCTTGATTTATATTGCAGCTGACAATAAAACCTATTTTTTCAGTAGATAAAAATATTATTTTAATTTGACTGCTATTTGTTTGTTGAACAGCATGATTTCCCTATTTGTAACATATTTCGATATTACACCAAAGCGTTATGTGCTGCAAAACTGTGTAAAGAGAGAATCTAATGTTTATTCATCCTTACTCATCATTATTTGCCATTGACCATTAGCATAATGGAATAGGCTTTATGTCTCACACATAATACTGATCTTTTTAGTTACATACACAATTACAGACTTTAACTGTACACTTCAAGTTTTAACATGTGTTTGGTATATTTTAGTACATGCTGAGTCACGTATATTTATTCTTAATTATAAACACAGTTACAAGCATTTATACTGAATTATCTACACAACTACAACCATTTAGACATATGTTCAAACTTTTTCATTAAAGTATTTTGTTATAATATAAAATGGATTTTCAGCCAGCCAGATATACAGCATTCTTTGAAATAATTTGAAGGTATGAGCCATCCTTAGGGTGGTAATTTCTTAAAGATTTTTAGGGAGCTGACTGGGCATGAGTGGTCTGTGTCTTGGAATATCCATTTTAATTTTTCCTCTGATGCTGTGCTGGTGTATATATCCTCTTATATGAAATTCTTTGATATTTGCTTTAATGTATAGTGATGATACACACACACACACACACACACACACACACACACACACACACACACACACACACGCAAATACAGAGTGTCCCACTCAAACCTCCCTGATTTCAAAGACCCAGGAAAAAAAACCACAGTAGATATGACAATGAAAATTGCACCACATAGTAGATCATCTCAAAGAATTTATTTATTTATCATCAATACACTTCTACACGTGAACCATTTGTATCATGAAGAATATCGACTCTATATTCAATTTCTTGCCAAGTTCTCTGTAACATTTCCTCTGTTATTGTTTCAATCACATTAGTGATATGGTGTCGCAATGTAGGAATATCATCCACTTTGTCGCATACACATCGTCCTTCACGAATCCCCACATGAAGAAATCAAGCGGCGTAATGTCACGTGAAAGTGGTGCCCAGGCAATGGGTCCTCCGCATCTGATCCAACTATTGGGAAATTTCCTATCCAGGAACCTGTGAACAGCTGTTGACCAATGCGGTGGGGCTCCATCTTGTTGAAAAATGACGTTGGGTTGCAAGTCTTGTATCTGAGGGTACACAAACTGCTTCAGCATGTCCAGATACACTGACCTATTCACTGGGTTTAGGGCTATTACGAACATGTTCAATGACAATGGGCAAATTCTGTGAAACCCAAATTAGAACATTATGCCTATTAACCCTTCCTGATAGATGAAAGGTAGCCTCATCTGAGAATAAACATCTTTTCATGAAGCTGGCATCCATATCAATACGCTGCAGCGAATCCACAGCAAATTGTTGTCGGCATGGTTTGTCGTTCGGCATCAGGTGTTGCAGAATTTGCATTTTGTAAGCACACGCACGAAGATGCTGGTGAACTACACGATACAATGTTGATCGAGGTACATCGAGTTGCCTAGATGCTTTACAAATTGACTTACGTGGGATTCTGAGAAATGTTTGTCTGATGTCCTCCACTGTCTCTTCGGAAACTCCATAATGTGCAAGGTGAGAATGTTTCAGAACACTTTCTGTTACCAGAAACTTCCTATAGCATTCCTTAATTGTTTTCACATCAGCTGGCTCACATTCATACACACGAGGATAATTTCATTGCACAGTAATCGGCGATTTTGTTTCTTCAAACCACACTACTGCTTGCGTGCACTGCTGTGGAGTCGCCATTTGCACTTCGTGCGACTATGTTGCACTCTGGCGACGATACTTGGCGCTTCTGAAGCGAGAATATAAATTCTTTGAGTGGTGCATTTTTCATTGTCGTATCTACTGTGGTTTTTCTCTCCTGGGTCCTAGAAACCAGGGAGGTTTGAGTGGGACACCCTTTGGTATATTGAGTTTTCTAAACAGAGGTCAGCAGTGGTCTGTTGTTCCAACCCTACATATTTCTCTTACAACTTTTTTTGTATCTTCAATATATCACTGATATGTGTAGAATGGCCTCATAATAGCAGTCCAAAATAAAAGTGAGACTGGAACAGTCGAAAAAATGTCAGTCTTAAATAGTTAGGAGTAACTAAATCGCTCTGTTTCCACATCAGGTATTTTACCCTTAATATACTTGTGGCTGATGTGTTCTCCCCAGCTCAGTTTGGAGTCAATACGGATTCCTAAAAGTTTAAATGTTCTAGTTTCTATATCATTACATAGTACTAACAGTAGATGCTGGTTCTTATCAGGATTACACAGCAGTTTGTTGGAGCACCGTTTTACTGCAGCATTTAGTGATTTCACTGACATTTGTTGTAATGTTTGTGTTTCCTGGTGAGTTGCAATTATCACTGTGTCATCTGCATAACAGACCACAGACTGAGAAACATGATATGGCAAATCAATGATAGCAATTAGGAAAAAGACTGGTCCAAGCACTGATCCCTGTGGTATCCTGTCTATACCATTTTCTGTTGAGAATCTCTGTTTCTCACGGAAACTTATTGTTTTCTGTGGCTTAAATATAAAGCAATTAAGCAATTATTTTTAGTGCTGTAGTTCATACTCCATAACATTCAAGTGTCCCAAGCCATATTTCAAAAGGGATACAATGAAAGACCTTACTTAGGTCGCATAAAACCAGTGAGGCTTTATCCCTATTTTCAAAGGCAGTAATTTTCTGGTTTACAATGTCAAGAACTGCTGCGGTGGTATTTTTCCTCGTCTGTAACCAAACCATTTGTTGGAAAGGAGGTTATTTTCTTCAAAAACTCATTTAATTGATTGTATATAAGAGTTTCAAATATTTTGAAAATTAAAGGAACTGTTGAGACTGGTCGATAATTTTGGGGGAGATTTTTGTATCCTTTTTAAAAAAATCGTATAGCTTTTGACATTTTTAATGACACAGGGAAAGTTCAGAACTAAAGACATACGTTGAAAATGAAGGCTAAAAGTTCACAGATAGAATTGATAGTTTTCTTGATAATGTAAGTTGATAGCCAGTAATTATCCATTGTTTCACAGTTGGAGAATTTTTGTACTGCTTTTACTACATCAGTTGAAGTGATAACTTTCCACTGGAAAGACTGTTTCACTAGCAGCTGCTTACCAAGTAGTTCACTTGCAGATGTGTTGATAAAGTTTATTCTGTTTCCTATTTCTTTCGCTGAAGACGCAAAGAACTCGTTCAATTTGCATGGTTCAAGTGACACTTCCTGTGTATGATTAGTTCAATGTCTTATGTGATAATCTGCCAAACCGCTTTGCTCTTGTTGGGTGCAGTTTCTACGAGGGCCGTTCAGAAAGTAACCTCCGGTTGATTTAAAAAAATACACAAAGTTAAATAAAAATATTTTAATATATGCATCTTACAACTACATCTTTGCACTATTTTTCTACATAGTCTCCATAGCGATTGAGGCACTTATCGTATCTCTTCACAAGCTTTGAAATTCCTTCTGCATAAAAATCACCCGCTTGTGCCTGGAGCCAGCCTGTGACCACATCTTTGAGCTCTTCGTCGTCATCAAACCGCTGTGATCCAAGCCATTTCTTCAAATGCATGAAGAGGTGATAATCACTTGGCGCCAGGTCTGGGCTGTAAGGTGGATGGTTGATAACGTCCCACTTGAAGGACTCAAGAAGGGCCGTTGTTCTGCGAGCAGAGTGAGGACGGGCGTTATCGTGCAAAAAAACGATACCGGAAGTCAGCATACCACGGCGTTTCTTCTGTATAGCCCGTCGTAACTTTTTTATTGTTTCACAGTACACGTCTTGATTAATGGTCGTACCACGTTCCATGAATTCAACCAACAACACCCCTTTGGCATCCCAAAACACCGTTGCCATCAGTTTTCTGGCAGAAAAATCTTGCGAGGCTTTTCTTGGTTTGGTAGGCGAATTTGAATGTGCCCACATCTTTGATTGTTCTTTTGTCTCAGGGTTCATGTACTTAATCCAGGTTTCGTCACCGGTCACGATTCTGTTTAACAATGGTTCTCCTTCGTCCTCATAACGTGACAGAAAGTCTAATGCAGAGGCCATTCTTTGAGTTTTGTGGTGGTCGGTAAGAATTTTGGGCACCCATCGTGCCCAGAACTTACGGTAATCCAATCTTGCTGTCACTATCTCGTACAAGAGAGTCTTAGAAATCTGTGGAAAACCAGTAGACAACTCTGACATTGAGAAACGTCGATTTTCACGAACTTTTGCATCAACTGTCTGAACGAGTTCGTCAGTCACCAATGATGGTCTACCACTCCTCTCTTCATCATGAACGTTTTCTCGTCCACTTTTAAATAAACGTACCCATTCACGGACAACTCCTTCACTCATAACTCTTGGTCCGTACACGGCACAAAGCTCACGATGAATAGCTGCTGCAGAATATCCTTTGGCTGTAAAAAAACCTTATGACAGCACGCACTTCACATTTGGCGGGGTTTTCTATTGCAGCACACATTTCACACTGCCACAAAAACTAAACTAGCGCAGGTACGACGTTCACTCGACCACGGCTTGATGCCGACTGACCTGTTGAGTGCGTGAACGCACAGATGGCATCGCTACTCCCCCCACAACCCGCACTGTGACCAATCGGAGGTTACTTTCTGAACCGCCCTCATATAAACCTTTCAACCACTGATTGTTTCTCATTAAACAGCTTAGTTTTATAAAACGGTTAATAGAACTTTAAGTCCTTGCATTTCTGATCCTGTTAGTGTGTACTGGCAAATTTCGAGAAAATAATAACCTAATCATAAATGTAGGTAGTCCCTTTTTGAGCTCTTATATATAAACAATAATACAATAACTTTTCCACTCACTTAAAACACCACAACAAAAATAAAAAATTACGTTAAATATCCAGTATCTCTGAATTTATGAAGAATGAAATGAAATGAAGGTAACACAAAGCTCAAGGTATTCTAGAGTGCATATCCAAGAGGACTGTTTAGGTTTTTCCCATTTGAGTGGGAACTGTCCAAGAGCTTCAAATGGAAGTCAAAGGGAAGTCCCACAATGCCTACTATCTTCATTTCGTCTCCAAATATGTTACAAGTCATAACATAATTCTGCAACCGTAAGGTTCAAATTGATTGTCCTGTAGCTGTTCTTTAATAGGTATACGAGAGGATGACGGTTCAATCCTTTGTCCGGCCATCCTGATTGAGGTTTTCCGTGATTTCTCAGGCAAATGCCGGGATGGTTCGTTTGAAAGGGCATGGCCGAATTCCTTCCTGTCCTTCCCTAATCCGATGAGACCGATGACCTGGCTGTCTAGATTCCTCCCCCAAACAACCCAGTCCAACACTTTAATATGTATGTTGTTATTTATGTTTCATATCGAAGCTGCCATAGAGCAGTACACTGACTATGACAGGATAAAGATGTATACGATGTTGAATGTGTTCATCAGAAGAAAGAGACACAAAAACTTTTTCTGTCATTACTCCTGGCATATAAAGCCTTGGTGACTCTAGAGTTGATGATGATGTCTTACAGTGGTACAAAGAAACGAAGAATGATCGGATGTGATCGAAATGAAGGGTTGTATGGTATTCCTGACAAGTAGAGTGTTAACTGAGATAATTATTGAATATGACGAGTATGGTTCACTTCCAAATCAACACTCATCCTCCACTTGCCCTTATGTATTTTTCCACAAATGACATGTGACTGTTTCCATTTGTACTGGAAATGCAGGACATGCGAGGGGACTAGATGTTTTCTGCTGCTTCAAGGTAGGACACAGAGATTCTGCAATACTCCACTAACCCGAGATTTTCAATAGATGCCTTTTCCCCAGGCAACCAGTTGGTCCCAGTGCAATTGGGGTGAGGCTGTAAAATAACAGTTGGGATGGCTAAGGCTCTCAATTCTATTGAATGATCTGATAAGTTCTAAATTAATTGGGGTGAGGCTGTAAAATAACAGTTGGGAAGGCTAAGGCTCTCAATTCTATTAAATGATCTGATGAGTTCTAAATTTGGGATGTCAATAGCTTTTCATTTATGCATAACACACAAAGCAGTAAAACTATAAACAGCAAATAAAGTGTTTTGCGCATATCTGTCTACAAAGTCACAAGTTTCACAGTTTAAAGTTAGAGGTAATCAGAAGTTTACCAGAATGGAAAATGGTCCCCACATAGCACAAAAGGTGAATATATTCTTGGCCAAGTTAGGGATACAAAAGAAGGGAACTAGCTTTTCGACTTACCTGGCACATTTAAATCAGAGCACCTTGACAATTCACACTTTTTTACTTGTCAGTATTAGTACCCATATCATTTAATATAATGCATCATGTCATGTAAGGTAACGAGATACTTGATGTAATGCCATATAATATGACACATGCCATCACGTCATCCAACATGACATTTTCATGGTTGGTTGGTTGGTTGATATGGTAGAAGAGACCAAACAGCGAGGTCATCGGTCGGCATTTTCATGTAGTGCAATATGACACAATATGTCACTAAAGCTTAAGGTAAATGCATCCCCACTCTGGAATACTTCCTATTATAGATGCACCACCACTTTTGGGCACTTTCTATTGTAGGTGCATCCCACTCTATAGATACACATAAATTTGTATGTTTTCTTACAGCTCTCACTATACATGTAATGGGGGGTTGATTTGGGAGTAAAAATCAACCCACATACTCAGAAATAAAAAATTGTTTCAGCATCCTCCTAGGAACTCCCTGTCTCCCTGAAATTCCCCCTCCTCCTTCCCACCCAGAAAAACGTTTTTAGCTATTAAATGTATGCTCTTCAGTCATACGATATTGTACATTGCTTACTATGACTGGTAAATCGTCTGGATTTTGGGCACAGAATCAAGGACTTTAACCTATAAATTGCAAGAGCCTGGTCTGCCAGCACCTTGCAGCTAAGAGTGCTCAGTGCACTGGGGAACTAAGATTTTAAAAAAGCATGAATATATCAAGATGTTTTGATTTAAATGTCTTTCAATCTGCCAGATAAATCGAAAAACTAGTTCCCTTCTTTTCTTATCTCCCTAACTCTGTCCAGGATATATTCACATTTTTTGTGCTATGATAGGATCGCTTTTCATTGTGGTCCCCAACTATTACTCTACAAAACTACTGCACAGTAATATTGATATTAGGCCACCATAGCTTGGCTACCAATGTATATTTTCGTTGACTCAGGCAATGACTGACCCAGTATAGGTTTCTTATTGTGTTTTTAACCATTTTGATTGAGTTGAGCACTGTTAGTCTGACTCCTATATGGTTACCTGCTTGGTATGGTTGACCCCATCCAATATTGCCTGTGTCCTGGGAGCACACAAACCTAACCACCATGTCAAGGTCATATGCCCATGGGCGGCTTTTTGTTTTACTTTTTTCTATTTTCATTTTTATTATTTTTATTATAACTTATACATTTTTAATTATTTTTCAATTTTGTTGAACTGTTTTTCATTTTTTGTTTTATTGTTACAGTTTACTCATATACACATGTGACTGCATACATAAACATGTTAAAAATAACCATAAATACTTGATACAATGCACGATCATACATCTTGTTATTATCTCTTATCTTCAAATTCTTTTCATTGTTTATTTAAAGTATGCCATAATAGAAATACAAAATTAAGAATCTGCTGCTCGAGAAATTCACATGAATAACTTTGGTGTGAAATGTTGCCACAACTAATCCAAATTAAGTATGAGTGTGACTGGCTGAAACAAGCAGAATTGTGAAACAAAGTATGCATGACAAAATACTAGCAACTTTTCGATCCTGTACGAAAACTGGATAACTACAGGTTGTCTTGTTGAGAATAAAGTTTGTAGAAGATGGTATAGTAGTTTTTGAAGAAAATGCAGAGAAGCATTTGCTATAGGTTAGAAATAAGGTGATATTTTTTCTCACAGTTATTTTTACAGTAATTTCAAAATACTTTAATTTTCTGTTTGATCATCGACAAAGCTTCAAATGTTCAATCAAACAGTATATCATTTTGTATAGGGCTGGACAAAATTAAGGTTTGGTATATCATTTATTTGCACATCCAAAAAATTTTCTGTGGTCTTTAGTCTCTGGTGAGTAAAAATCTTTAACCTATAAACAACGATACCATAATAAACTGTAATAACAAGTTCTTTTAATTATGCTGTATCCAAGCGCAGCTCTTAAAATGCAACGTATTTCAGTGATGCAGTTTCGTGTGCAGAAGTGTGATTTTTCGCACGTAAAATCCGAATGTTGAAAGATTTTTGCAAATGATTCTTATAATTACTGTAAGAAATTACATTTTACTGTCATCTGTCTCACTTTAAATCACATTTTACCTGCATTTTATGCGCAACTTTGAACCAGTATATTGTGGTAGCGGATAAAGGTTCCACAAAACAACAGGACGACCATTAAATAGATGTATTTGTTGATATCCTACAAAATTTTATCCAATTGGCAGAAATTCGAAGTATAGAAGTGGCACGAGTAAAAAGCTGACAAAAAACGGTTGTTTTGCACGTAAAATGCGAATGAAGTTGGATTTTTAAAGGACCATCATATCTCGACAACGAATATAGCTTATTAGATATAAAAACTTCATTTTGACTTTATCGAATTATCTAAGTTTGTGGAAAGTTAGAACCGATTCCTCCACGTGTATAATATAAAAGTGGTGCACTTCAGAAACCTCCCAGGAAAGCGTGTTTTTTGCGTGTATAATTTAAACGATGCAAAATTTTCTCTAAGGGTGAAAAACTGTCTTAGACCAAGGTCGGATACATCGGTGGACCAAATTTGAACTGTCAGAGCCCCCTCCCCCCCCACGGTGATTGATTTGGCACGTAAAATACAAACGAGGGTGACTGTTTCTGCACGTAAAATCTGAACGGTGCACATACAAATGGTACCATTAGCCGAGGATTAATTTCAGCCCAATTAAAATCTTTTGCAAAAGGAATTAATCGATTCGCACACATTGCCTGCGTGCCAGGTCTGGTTTGTCGCTCTAACCTTTCTTAATGTACTATAAAAAAATTACATTTAAGACAGACGTTCGAATGACTATATAAATTACCACTGGTGTGGATTAAACCAAAAGTTTTTGACCCCAAGTCCCTAGCTGAAATAGGAACAGAACACCAACGCCCCCCCCCCCCCCCCCCCCACGAACTGAAATTACGCGCACGGCCTTTTCAACACTCTGTAATGATTACATTAAGTATCATGTAGAAAATACGTTCACAAAATAACATATCCTTCTACTCTGTTCTTCTCTGTTTTGCACTTAGAGTCGTGATGGGCATCAATGGGACAAGCACGTGTGCAATGGCGGCTGGGGTGTGTCACATCCAAAATCGTTGTTGGTGTTAGATTTTTGATTTTTCAGCAAGTTTATGAGATAAAGTTATTTATAGTATTCTTTCATTTATTTATATTTCTCGAGACGTCTTATGAAGAAAATGAATGTCGGCTACAAAAATTATTAGAAGAAGTTCTAGAAAACTGTTGAAATGCTACTTTCTGTGACTCCTAGAGCAAAGAAGAGATTGAGAACGTTTCTCAGAGAAGTGAACAAAGTGATTCGGAGCAGTGGGGTATTTTGAACGATTCGGAAGAGCCAAAATCTGTGTCTGTGGCTCCTAGTCAGTCACCTGAAGTATGTCAGTTTTTATAAATCCAAAGATAGTACAAAATAGATGTAGGTTTGTCCTAGACAAAATGTTGGTATTCGGTCTGGGAATATTATTTCTTATTCTCCCGGAATAAAAGGTGTCACAAAACTCACCAAAACAGAGATTAAATGTTGGAGTCTCTTTATAACAAACAGTATTTTGAACAGTATACTTACATACCTTATGAGAATAATCAAATAAGGAGTAAAAGCGGAAAATGTCTAGTAAATAAAGACCAGTACCACATGAAAGATACAATTTTCGATCATCTGAAGGCGTTTATGGGACTTCTATGTATAGCAGGCCTAAACTGCTCAAACAGACAAAACTTGAACAATTTGTGTCGTATAGATGATACTGGAGCTGCAGTCCTTTGACTACAATGTCACTGCAGAGGTTTTACTTTCTCCAAAACTGTTTGAGATTTGACGATAAAAACATCCAGGACAAAAGAAGAAATGCACAATATGGTTTCTATAAGAGATATTTTTGATAATTTTAATGAAAATATTCAACAACAATAAATGCCTTCTGAGAACCATACTATTGATGAGTTTCTAATATCTTTCAGAGGGCAATGTCCTTTCTGTGTATACATTCCAAACAAACCAGCCAAATATGGTATAAAAATACATGTGCTAGTAGTTGCGAAGACATTTTATATCCTTAAACTGGAAGTGTACATGGGAAAACAACTACCAGGTTTGTTTCTAGAATGAAATATTCACTCTACAGCGGAGTGTGCGCTGACATGAAACTTCTTGGCACATTAAAACTGTGTGGCGGACCGAAACTCGAACTCGGGACCTTTCCCTTTCGCGGGCTAGTGCTCTACCGACTGAGCTGCCCAAGCACGACTCACGCCCCGTCCTCACAGCTTTAATTCCGCTAGTACCGCGTCTCCTACGTTCCAAACTTTACAGAAGCTCTCCTGCGAACCTTGCAGAACTAGCACTCCTGAAAGAAAGGATATTGCGGAGACATGGCTTAGCCACAGCCTGGGGGTTGTTTCTAGAATAAAATTTTCACTCTACAGCGGAGTGTGCGCTGATATGAAACTTCATGGCAGATTAAAACTGTGTGCCGGACCGAGACTCGAACTCGGACGGGACGTGAGTCGTGTTTGGGTAGCTCAGTCGGTAGAGCACTTGCCCGTGAAAGGCAAAGGTCCCGAGTTCGAGTCTCGGTCCGGCACACAGTTTTAATCTGCCAGGAAGTTTCAACTACCAGGGTCTTACGAACTGAGTAATAAAGTGTGTAATATCATGAACCATTTAGTGGAACCAATAATGAAACAATTAGGAATTTCACATTCGGTAATTGGTATAGTTGTTACCCACTGACGATTCATCTCTTGAGACAACATTCACTGACTTCTGTCGACACAGTCCATAAAAACAATTAAGTGTACCCAAGCTTTTCGAAAAAGGAACAGAAGTAAATAGCTCTCGATTTGCGTTCCAGAATGACATTACATTGGTGTCCTACGTACCTAAGAAAATAAAGTTGTGCTGGTTATGTCAACTTTATACCATGATAAAGATATAGAAGAGAGAATGTGCCGACACCCTTCAACCAGCTGACCCTCCACCCCTACAAGATAGAATTGTTGGGAAAAATACTCACTCTGTGCTGGAGATTAAGGATCTGCCACGCGGGATTAGCCGAGCGATCTGGGGCGCTGCAGTCATGAATTGTGCGGCTGGTCCCGGCGGAGGTTCGAGTCCTCCCTCGGGCATGGGTGTGTTTGTTTGTCCTTACGATAATTTAGGTTAAGTAGTGTGTAAGCTTAGGGACTGATGACCTTAGCAGTTAAGTCCAATAAGATTTCACACACATTTGAACATTAGATTAAGGATCTCACAACACGAAATACATATCAGTGACAATAGTATATTGATGCGTATTCTCTATTTAATCAGTTTGCAGGAGACAGGGCTCCCCCTCACGGGTAGAGCTCACGTCAGCAGGCCCCACCCCCAGTTCCCATGACGTAATAACTGTAAGCACCGAGGAATGGAATGAAGTGCGGTATAGCAGCTGCTGTTTGGGGGCACAAGAGCGTGTGTATGTCGTCCAGGGGCCGCCAAGGAGGTCAAAAATCGCCCAAGGTCCTAACTACAGATCATGATACTACATATTATGGACTGTGAGATGGATGTAAGTCTCCCTTGATCTCACAGTCCCTAACAATAGCATCATGTAGTGGTAGTCTGTTGATTGGGAAATTCCAGACTCGCCTCCTGTCCCTGTCTCTCTCAAGAGGCTACTTCCTGTCGGTGGTGTGAACCAACATCTCCAGATACGCAGATGGAGGTTTTCATCTGTCCCCAGAATACTGTGTTCCTATTGACTAATGGTGGGGAAGAAGGGAGAGCTGATGCAATTACGATATAAAAAATATATGCGCTTGTAGTTGCGAAGACATTTTATATCCTCAAACTGGAAGCGTACATGGGAAAACAACTACCAGGTTCTTACCAACTGAGTAATAAAGTGTATGATATCATGAACCATTTAGTGGTTCATGATATCATACACTGTACTACTCATATAAAATTAATTATTTAACAATTTACAGCAATGAAATAGATCGCTTAAAACACCAACCACCACCTTACAATGATCTTTCTTCATATAAAAACATATTTTCAGTGTGTGAGTATCACACGCAAACATTATGCAAATCAAGTAATTAAATTTCTGCCCCCAATAGATCGTAGTGCCAAACATATCTGAGATGTTGTATGCACCAACGTCTGATAACACAAGCACAGTCCTCGACTGCAACTTTTCCACTAAGCATATATGGTGAAAAAAATCCAACGGATCGCACATACTCAGAACCTCGAAGAGGATACCATCTGCCAACTGCTGGGAGCCGCAGTCACGTCATCAGACTCCAGAAGGGACATCGTTTCGTTCTGTGGGCGCTTGTCAGGAAAGATCCACACATGTACTGGCCATGCTGGCAGCTGCACACCCATCCCCCAGTATCCACACGACGGCCTTACCGAACGCTCAGAGGTCAGAGAAACTGTTATCAAGCAGTCAAATGATAAATTTACATGAAGGGAATAATCGTCCAGTGCAAATACCCGGCATATTGAATCTTCTCATGCAACACACACGTCTGCTTCTGTCACTGCGCACCCAGCACACTGGTCACTTCGCTAGCCGCTGCTGCTGCGGGCAAGAGCACACAGGTCGGCGCATTCTTTGTACCTAACTGCCCATCACATGGTAAGGTATTCTGAGACTTCCAGTCGCCGACTACTCATGACCACTTCTGCCGCCAGCTGTAGCACACAGTGAGTGAAGCACAGGACAGTAGTGCTAACCAATTCCACCCCAACATAGACCCCCTCCCCCCAGTTTAAAAAATCCCCTTTACCCAATACAAGACAGGGATGTTGTGGACCATACACCTCGAATTTCTCAAGCGAAATGTAGATTTCTCTGTTTTATCGCAGGTATTTTCTAAGGCAGAAGAAATTGGGGCATACATGCATTTTCACATACGTAAAGTATCGTTACTTGTTGTGTATATCCTGTAACAGCATGGCATAGCCTATATTACCTCTAAGTGTTCCCTCATCAGATAAAATAATCTGTTCTCATCAGCTTAATATCTGTTACGCCCTGCATCACAGGACTAGAATATTACATCCACTTTTGGCTCTTGATGGAGTGCTAAGATCTAGCTCTGCCACTGGCTGCCCCCTCATTTTCGAATTCTCTTCAAGTAACCAAATACTTCGCCACATACGAAGTCTCTTAAGATAACAGCACAGGGAACTTGTAAATATCAGGTTCACACCACATATCGCTTTATACACATATCAAAAAAAGTTTTTTATCACATCGGTTCCGAGATTTCCGGAACCTGTACAAAAAAATGGTTCAAATGGCTCTGAGCACTATGGGACTTAACTTCTAAGGTCATCAGTCCCCTAGAACTTAGAACTACTTAAACCTAACTAACCTAAGGACGTCACACATATCCATGCCCGAGGCAGGATTCGAACCTGCGACCGTAGCAGTCGCGCGGCCCCAGACTGTAGCGCCTAGAACCGCTCGGCCACCCTGGCCGGCGGAACCTGTACAGAAAATTGGAATAAACATCATTTCCGCCCTTTTTATTGCTCTCGAAAACCACACATTACATGTTGTACGACCATACAGTGAAACCTTCAGAGGTGGTGGTCCAGATTGCAGTACACACCGTTACCTCTAATATCCAGTAGCATGTCCTCTTACATTGATGCATGCCTGTATTCATCGTGGCATACTATCCACAAGTTCATAAAGGCACTATTAGACCAGATTGTCCCATTCCTCAACGGCGATTCGGCGTAGATCCCTCAGAGTGGTTGGTGGGTCACGTTGTTGATAAACAGCCCTTTTCAGTCCATCCCAGGCATGTTCGATAGGGCGCATGTCTGGAGAACATGCTGGCCACTCTAGTCGAGCTGCTTCTGCTGTAAAACACTGGCGACATCTGCCAGGTGTGAGGACAGTGTAAGCAGCGTAACTGCTGTTCCTGCTTTGACCTCAGGGTTGAACTGAGTTGCCTATCAGGTTAAGCTACCTTCAGGGAGCGTCTCTGACTATGGAGACGCTGTAAGTGGCGTCATCGACAGCGCGGGAGTTGGGCTACTCCCGCAGGAGGACGGCCTGTAGTGGACCTGGCGGCCCAGTCCACGATTCAGGCGACTGCCAGAGTGTTCTGCAGTGTTGTAGAACACTCTGGCGACGTGCCAGAAGCGATCCCGCAGTAGCGGGACGCCTGCTTCCTCGTGAAGCAGCCTCGTTGGGTAGCGAGGCGGCTTGTGAAGGGCAAGGCGCAGCGCCCTGTTCTGGACGAGCTGGAGCGTCGCGATGTGCGTGTCGGCAGCGTTGCCCCACACCACGGCAGCGTACTCGAGTATCGGCCGAACCAGGGCCAGGTACAGAGAGAGGCCGTGGCGTGGAGGGAGTGTGGAGGAAGGGTTGAGCAGTGGGTACGGCGCTCGAAGGCGCCCCTCTGCTCGCCCCCTGACGTCACGGACGTGAGGCAGCCACGTCAGGTGCCGATCGAGCGTCCTGTAGGTCCGGAGGCAGCCACTTTCTACTGAAGACGATGGCCTGGCTCTTCGCAGCGTTAAATTTTAAACGCCATTTTGTGGACCAGGCATCCAGGACGTCACATCCGAGCTGGCGCATCTCGGCCGCGTTCATGCTACGGGTGAACAACGCCGTGTCGTCAACATAAAGTGCTAACTCCACGCGTGCCACCCGCGGAGCGTCGGCTGTGTAGAGGGAGTACAGCAGGGGGCCGAGAACCGACCCCTGCGGCACTCATGCGCGAATCTGCCGATCGGTGGAGATGCCTCCGTCTGCTCGGACGTGGAATGTTCGTCCTGAGAGATAGGAGCGCAGCAGGACCACGTGTGACGTCGGTACCCCCGTCATGCCACACGCAGTCGCAGGCCTTGGAGACGTCAAGAAGCACCGCCCCTAGGGACTCCCGCGTCTCCAGCGCTCGCATCGCCTGCTCCACTAGGCGCAACAGCTGCTGGCTGGTCGAATGGCCACTCCGGAAACCGAACTGCTCCTCAGGGATGAGCTGCTGGTTCGAGACGTGGCGTAGCATCCGCCCCACGTACAGCCTCTCAAAAACTTTTGAGAGGGACGGGAGCAAGCTGATCGGCCGGTAATTCGCTGCCTGGCGGGGGTCCTTCCCGCTCTTAGGAACGGCAACCACTTCCGCGTGGTTTCACGCGGAAGGGAAGGTCCCAGAGCAGAGTATGCTATTGAAGGTGTCTGGTGTACCTCCGGCGGCAGCAACTTCAACAGGCAGTTGATGACTCCGTCCGAGACACCCACCTTCTTGGGACTGAGGTGACGAAGCTGCAAATCGACTTCCTCCGCAGATATCTCTTCGTCTCGTCGTCGTCGGCCCGTGCAACGAGGAAAACCGGCAGGCGGTCCTCCATTAGGCGGACGTGGTCGACATCAACCACGCCCTCAGCGGGTCGAAAATTGTCTGCAAACGTATCGGCGAAGACGCTGGCCTTTGCGTCGGGCTCGCAGACAACGTTTGCACCCACTTGGAGAGGGGGAACGCGCTGGTGTCGACGAGGGAAGCGCTCGGCGGTCCGCCATGCGCTGCCGTCCGTCGTCGTGAGGGTGGCCACAAAGCCCAGTCCCGGTTTCTGTGCTCGTCGATGGCGCCCCGAATCTCGCGCCGCGTCCTGTTGAGGCGGCGTTTCGTCTCCGACAGCTGCCACTCCCGAAAGAGGGGATTCCTGTGGGTAATCGCCTCCAGGATATGCGGCGGGAGTTGGCGCGACATCTCTCGGGGCCGTCCTGGCCGCCAGGGAGTGGCCACCTCGGCGGCTGCGAGTGTGTGGCGCGTGGAAAAGGCGAACGCCTCGTCGGCTCCTTCCACGTCCGGATCAGGCGCTCCCTCGAGGCGGTCTAACACCTCTGCCCAGAAACGGGCCTCATCGCTGCGGCGGGCAGCCGGCAAGGACGCGCCGATGTCATCCGTGTCGAAGGCGACTGGGAGGAGGTCAGACGACAAGGCGCATCGGACGGTGGCAGATGTGAAGTGCCCGACACCTTTCGGTAGAGCAATGTCGAGCACGTCTGGCTGGCCTCGGTGGGGAAAGACAGTGTGGTCGTAAGGCCCCAGCACAATGGTGCCACGCCGTTGCGTGTCGCGAATGAGGCGGCGGCCACTGGCGTCGGTGATGCGGGAGTTCCATTGCGTGTGTTTGGCGTTAAGGTCGCCCGCAATGAAAATCTTCCCGCGCAACGCCAGTAGAGCATCGAAGTCAGCCTCCTGGAGCAGTCCCCTCGGCGGCCTGTAGGCCGCAACGAAGGTGATGACCCCTGCCGTAGTGGTAACTGCCACCCCAGTGGCTTCCACAGCGGCGAGGGACGTAAGGTGCACTTCGTGGTGCTTCAGGGAAGCCTCGATGTAAACGGCCGTCCCTCCGATATGGGTCAACCTGTCGGTGCGGTAGCACCGATAGTTGGCCACCTTGACACGTATCCCAGGTTTCAGGAAGGTCTCGCACACGAGGCAAATATCGATTGCCTCGTCGCGCAAGAACTCCCCGAATTCCCCTTGCTGTGGCTACAAGCTAATTTGCGTTAAAAGCGCTGACGGTGAGGCCACGGATATGGTGATTATCCGTGGCAGGGTTGAGAAACAACGCCGACGTGGAGGGTCGCCGTGACCGCGGTGACGAGCACCGGGAGTTGCTCGTGCAGCTGGCTCAACGACCGCAGAAATGATCGGAGCTCAGCTGCTTGTGATGCAGTGGAGACGGCGGGGGCCGCTGGGGTGGCAGTCTGTTGCACAGCGGCGAGGGTGGCACGCCCCACGCGCCGGCGACGCCTGCGCGGGCGGGCAACCAGCTCGTCAGAAGCGGCCGCGGGGGTAGCCGCCCTCTCGGGCGAAGCCGTGGACGGCGCAGTCGGCTGCTGTCTCTCTCCGACGGGTTGGTCAGAGCGCTGGGAGGGGGCAGGTAACCCGCTCTCGGTGGCGGCAGCGAAGCTGCTGGAAGAGTCCACCTTACGGGAAGGAGCACCCTCGCCTCGCCGCTGGTTCCGGCCCCTCTCGAAAGCCGAACAGCCTCTATAACAGGCAACATGCGGTTCGCCGCAGTTGCAGCAAGTCGGATTGTCCTCGCTGGCAAGACCACAACATTTGCTCTCGTGCTGCCCCGCCCACTTGTCGCAGCGGGGAGGCATGGAGCAGTATCTGGAGACGTGGTCCAGCTGCTGGCAGGAGAAACACTGAGCCTTTTGCCTTTGGCCCGGAGTGGTTCAACCTCAACCTTGACGCTGCCGACCCGCTGCACCTGCAAAATCTTCCGATTTTCCAGGTTGTCTAAGAGGACAACCTGGTACAGTGGCATGTCGCGGTGGGTACGGGGAGACTTCATCAAGCCCGTGGACCTGACGCCGAAGCCCAGTCGAGCGACGTCGTTATCCTGAAGGAAGTCATTCACAAGATGTGCACGATGGGGGCGCGAATTGTCGTCCATGAAGACGAATGCCTCGCCAATATGGTGCCGATATGGCTGCACTATCAGTCGGTGAATGGCATTCACCTATCGTACAGCCGTTATGGCGCCTGCCATGACCACTAACAGCGTACGTCGGCACCACGTAATGCCGCCCCAAAACAGCAGGGTACCTCCACCTTGCTGCACTCGCTCGACAGTGTGTCGAAAGGCGTTCAGCCTGACCGTGCTGCCTCTAAACACGTCTCCGATAATTGTCTGCTTGAAGGCATATGCGACACTCATTGGTGAAGAGAACGTGATGCCAATCCATTTGGCATGTTGTTTGGCCCATCTCAACCGCCATGCATGGTGTTGTGGTTGCAAAGATGGACCTCAGCATGGACATCGGGAGTGAAGTTGCGCTTCATGCAGCCTACTGCATACAGTTTGAGTCGTAAGACGACATCCTGTGGTTGCACGAAAAGCATTATTCAACATGGTGGCGTTGCTGTCAGATTTCGTCTGAGCCATAATCCGTAGGTAGCGGTCATCCACTGCAGTAGTGATCCTTCGGTGGCCTGAGCGAGGTATGTCATCAACAGTTCCTGTCTCTCTGTATCTCCTCCATGTCCGAACAACATCACTTTGGTTCACTCCGAGACGCCTGGACACGGCCTTTGTTGAGAGCCCTTCCTGGCACAAAGTAACAATGTGGACACGATCGAACCGCGGTATTTACCGTCTAGGCACGGTTGAACTACAGACAACACGAGCCGTGTACCTTCTTCCTGGTGGAATGACTGGAACTGATCAGCTGTCGAACCCCCTCTGTCAAATAGGCGCTGCTCGGACGTGGTTGTTTACATCTTTGGGAGGGTTCAGTAACATCTCTGAACAGTCAAAGGGACTGTGTCTATGATACAACATCCACAGTCAACGTCTATCTTCAGGAGTTCTGGGAACCAGGGTGATGGCCGGCCGGGATGGCCGAGCGGTTCTAGGCGCTACAGTCTGGAACCGCGCGACCGTTACGGTCGCAGGTTCGAATCCTGCCTCGGGCATGGGTGTGTGTGATGTCCTTTGGTTAGTTAGGTTTAAGTAGGTCTAAGTTATAGGGGACTGATGACCTCAGATGTTAAGTCCCATAGTGCTCAGAGCCATTTGAACCATTTCTGAACCAGGGTGATGCAAAACTTTTTTTGATGTGTGTAAATTCGGCAATACATGTGATATTATTACGATGGTCATGTCTTCCTGTGTAGGTGGGCGACCGAAATTTCATTAAAAGATATCGTTGCAAACGAAAAAACGCCTGATTACCGCTCCAACTGCCAAATCATATCTGTGGTAGCCTAGCCCTCGCTTCCACCAGCCAGTCAGCACATAATTGATATCAGATTGAGAGGCTAATTAATTAAATTGATCATGAGAGTCACTTTGCATGGCAAGTAACATTTTTTTTTTATCAGTCAGATTACACTTGCCAGGTAGCTCAAATATGAGAGGGAGGACAATGTTCTTTTTGAGGCACACAACTGAGAACTGACATTTCAAGCTGCCTGCAGAAGAATTCTACCACTGCCAAAATACGTTTTGCGTAAGGACTGCGAAGACAAGATAATAGCACTCATAATGAGGCATATAGGCAGTCTGTTTCTTCCGCACTATCTGCGAGTGGAATAGAAAGGGGAGTGACTAATAGTGGTAGAAGGCCATATGATGGCTTGTGAAGTAAGCATATAGATGTAAATATAAATGTAGTCTACTTATTAAGACATCAGTCCATCGATTTATAGGCACACACAACTCATGGAAGAACGTTTTCTCGTATTTATCGAGAAAACAGAAGATGGAAATTCCGCTGCTGATTGTCTCTTGGTAAAAATTTCCATGTAAGCTCCTAATTTTCTCACTGTGGTCACTTTACGTGATGAGTTTGTAATGTGTTTGCCCACAACACTTAGAAGAAGAGGTATAGAGAGTAATACGGCAACAAGGACACTGTCCCATTCTGCATTGTTGTCAAATTTATTCAAAATGTCGGATTCAAGATGGCGGCCATAGATATGGCAACGTCACAGTGACGTCATGGCGAGAAATTCAGATTTTGGAGGGTAGATAGGTCAATTGGGCTACCTTCACTAACCTAACCCACCTCCTCTCTCCCTGTCCCCTCGCCTCCTCTCCCCTCTCTCATCTGGAAAATGGCAGGAAAAGGAGTCAGTCTGTGTCTAGCTTCTGGACTGGGAGGACAGATATAACTGTTTACTGTATTCATTGAATGAGATGTCAGTGCTGGAGAAGGAGGAGTTTAACGGGTAAATTAGCTGTAATCATGCAGCTGAGGACTGTGTCGATAGCAATGATATTTGATGACAACGAATTCAAATAATGAAGATGCAGCAGGATGTGACTACGTTGCACTTTACAACTCATGCTGATAAATGCATGTGCTGTGATTGTAGATAATTTGATAAAAGTCCAGTCACTCTTCCGAAGCTCAAGAGGCAAGACGTTCACCCATTCTGGGGCAAGCATCCATGTCAACAATTGAGGAAATGCTGGTGATGAGCAGGGATGAATTTAGTAAGTGTACTACATGCAAGACATAGCTGAGGACTCCATCCATAGCTTCCTACAAAATGAGTGGAAAAAAATATAATGTATGAAATGTGGTGATTACTTTTCGACAAATAATGACAATGCAGCAGGATGGCATGAAGATGTATTTCAGTACTCATGCTGCCTACCTTTTTTGAAATTGCCTAACACCCCACATCTCCTTCGCCCTATTCCACAATAAACCATAGGTGTTCACCTTGAGTTTTGGCGACCAACTGGCCTAGTTGACAACACCACCATAGGAGTGCACTGTCAGCCCTGCCTCCTTCCCCCCTTCCATGACGTAAACCAAGATGGCGGTCTAGAAAAAAGGGTGGGAACCAATAGGAACCCTGAATCTGGTCATGATAGTTTCTGGGCAATAGGATGGCAGTATCTGGTGACATCAATGTTGTGGATATAAGGTAGGCTCAGCAGCACCTTGGCCTCTGTCTCACTCAGTCAGCTATCAGCAGCAGCAGCAGCAGCAGAAGAAGAAGAAGGAGATGAAGAAGAAGAACCATGAAGCATCAGCAGCAGTTGAGATCCAGCACAGCCCTGGAGAACAGAAGGAAACGGAAAAGTAAGTATTCCATATCACATCTTTGTCTGTAGGTAGCATTATTATTATTATTATTGTTGGTTGTTTTTGATGTGTTGGCAGAAGAGCCAACACCGTGTTGCTAGAGGAGGCCGAAATGCACGCGTTTAATTACACGCAGACTGGCGTGAGGTCTGGAACAGTTAAATGTAATTAATATAGCCAATAAGCTACGTTGTTGCTGGAATACTTAACTTTAATCCATAATTGGTGTACATCGCTCTTGACGGTACATGCTTCACATAATAAATATCAATTGAATACGGCGCCTTGCTAGGTCGTAGTAAATGACGTAGTTGAAGGCTATGCTAACTATCGTCTCGGCAAATGAGAGCGTAATTTGTCAGTGAACCATTGCTATGAACATCGGCTGTACAACTGGGGCGAGTGCCAGGACGTCTCTCTAGACCTGCCGTGTGGCGGCGCTCGGTCTGCAATCACTGACAGTGGCGACACGCGGGTCCGACGTATACTAATGGGCCGCGGCCGATTTAAAGGCTACCACCTAGCAAGTGTGGTGTCTGGCGGTGACACCACAGTTTTCATGTCTTGGTCTGTATGTAATGCTTCCTCCTCCTCTTTGTTTAGCAATAGCCTTCGACACATTGAAGCCTGCAGGGGCGAGCGCCAACATATCTACCTTTGCCGTGTCTGGACCTGCATCAACCTCAGCTGCCATCTTGTTGAGACCTGCACCGACTTCTAGACCCATGGTAACAACAACCTCCAGTATGTCCAAACCACATACGGTCCTGTAGCGCACATAGCCTACTTTCTGGAGCAGGACACAGAGTTTTTATAGTCTGTCCCACTCATTGATTTGTGTGACGAGGATGCACGGTCCACTCCCAACACCTCAAATGCTGCTGGTGCTCCTAAGCAACAGCAAGATGGAGGACAGTACTGGTCACTAACACATGACCCATCCCAGCAGAACGTCCTTGTGCTGGTGCAGGGACGAGTGCAGATACTGTGGATAAGAATGTACCCATGCTTTTCAGTTCTATATGCAATTTAACTCTTAGTGGAATGAAAAGTGTAAATGTGGGTATGGAAGCATATCTTGACTGGGGCTTGGATGTTAGGACAGAAATTGAAAATGTCTCGAAGGGTTTTAAAGTCTCTATTTCTAAGCTCGACAGGAGCTAAATATGTCGTGCAGAGTGCTACTTCAATCAGCAGATGACCACAGAGTATAATCCAACTCACACCCCCCTTGACATTCGTCTTAATGGTGTGGCACTACCTATTACAAGGATGTATGATGATTCTGCACTATGCTGAAATTGGGTGACAAGAGTGTTCATCTACGGCATGCCCGATTTATGAACTTACACGATGTGGATACTGTGGCATGCCTTGCATTGGAGAGACCGAGTCGCTGGTTGCCAAACATAGACTCTGCATACAGTGATGTTGTAAACTATCATGTGCATAGTATACTTGTTGATGATTTGGGGCAGTACCTCTGTTTGCACATGAATGCAGAGCCAAAAGAGAAACAGGTTAAATGTGTGTGTGAAGAACCAGAGTATTGTGAGGTACCCATCGTTCTGAAGGAGATACACTCGAAATTTATTGCACATCAAAAAGCTTTGTCTGGGAAATACTGTGCAGATGCAAAGAAGAGGATAAAGAAATACTGCATCCGATGTGTGATATTTAAATAAATAATGTGAAAATATAATGTCAAACTGTGTTTGTGTTTTATTTCATATCTTTCTTATTATAGTCCAAGTATTACACTTATTAATATCATTATTTTCAGTGCTGCACCTATAATCATGCAGCAGCAGATAACTGACTCGAACACCTCCTCACCACTCTTTGTCAACAAGAATGATGAAGTTACTCTTCATGGATAAATATATAGCTGAATTCTGGGTGTAGCCATTATAGCTGCATCACTTAACCAACTGACGTATATTGGCTACAATAATATTACCATACTTACAAGTGTATCTTTCTATATATGCCTACTACTTGTCAGTACCTGACTTAGTCGGTGGGTGGGTGAAACATCCTCAGCACAAGGACTCTGTTGTTGACAGGTCCCGTGAAGATACAAAAGAAGGCCTGAAAAAGAAGAAGAAGATTGGAATACTCCTTCGTGATAATATACGAGCAATTACTGTAGGTCCATCCAATTGTGGCAAGACTAATGTCCTCATGACGCTGCTAACGTACATAGGTGAAGTACAATTTGAACATGTTTGTGCATTTTCAAAGACTCTGTTTCAGCCCAATTGTCAGCTATTACAGGAGATGTTGCAGGGTGTAAGACGCATTACATACACGGCATTCAGTGAAAGTGGTGATTTCCCCTCACCTGAGAAAGTAAAGCCGAACACTGTCTTCAAATTTGACGATGTTGCTGTGGAAAACCAAGACGAAATTCTAAAATATTTCTGTTTCGGTCGTCATATGGATGGTGATGTATTTTATCTAAGCCAAACGTATTCCAGAATCCCGAAACAATTGGTTAGGGATAATGCGAACCTCTTTATAGCCTTCAAATAAGTCAGTCTGAATTTAAAACACATTTACTAAGCACACCTAAGGACGGACATATTGTTCAATGATTTTGCCGATTGCTGGAATCATTCCCAGTATGGTTTTCTCGTTATTGATAAAACAAGAAAGCTGAATGGTGGTAGGTACAGATGGAACTTCCAAGAGTTTTTGTATATATAGCCCGGTAAGAGAGATGAGTACATCAGTATACGCTGCACCATGGACAAAGTAACGCACATGTCTAGCTCTCAACCGGAGAGAAGGGGTGTATATAGACAGAACACTCGCTTGTACATGGATGCAAAAATTCGTGCATAAAGTTGGAGGTATGTGCAGGGAGCTAGAGCCGTATTACAGGCTCTTCTAGGAATGTTCAACGCATTAAATGAGTTAGTTGATGAAATCGGTAAGAAAGTAACTAACTTAACTAAAAAGGTGGAGGCTATTGAGGGGAAAATAGATCTAGAGGCCTTTGTTGTTGAGAAGGAGGAGCAGGCGCATAATAAGAGGAAGAAGAGTGGATATATATATATAAAGCCTCATGCTGCAGAAAAGCCTGATTAGTATATACCGAGATGTCAATGCAGCAGAAAGTCACTGAGGCGCGGAAAGCCGTTCGGGAGAAATTACTGTTGCTAAGGTTAGGGCATATGGATCTACAGCAAACACTAAGAGAGTCCTTTAAGCCGGTTACTGAATCCCTCAGGCAGCTCTCAGCAAAAACAAAACCACGCCATAACGATGGTGTTGCCACTGACGAATTCATTATCCGTCACTTCCCTGGCCAGAGAGATAGGGCATTCGGTGTCAGCAGGGGAAGACCGTACGTGCTTGGTACACAGCACAGCCAGTAAATCTGACTGATGACACAATACAGATTGGTGATAGGAGGGTTGAGAGAACACCTGGCTAAATGAATCTTATTTTCCTAAGACCCACGAAAAGATCCATAAATTATTCAGTTAATGGTAGGGAAATGTGCTGTGAGATACTGCATTTGACTGATGTACATAAGATCGCAAAAAGCTAGAGCAACAATAAATATAAAACCACCATAAATCAATACTTGATGGTGAAAACAGCAACAACAACAGCAGCAGCAGCGGCAATGGTACTGACATTGAGCATAACGCAGAGAACAATTGAATCCCGCAATGAATGTATTATGACGACCCCAACAAGCTAATAGATCGACTACGTCTGATCATGGCATCAGCTGCTGTAGGTAATATAGCTCATTCGAATGAGGCTGTTTGAGTAATCTCTGAGGTTAGAGAGAGAGGTATCCTCGAGTAAGTATGGAGACAGTAGTTAGAGAACTGCACAAACCAACACACAAAACATGCCCTCGTAGGCGTGTTATGGTTAAAGGTTTGGATGACTTATGGCAGGCTGATCTTGTAGTTGTGAGGGGATATGCACATGAAAATAATGGATTCAAGTATGTTCTAATGGTTATTGATACGTTCTCCAAATCTGCCGGAGCGTCACCTATTAAAACAAAAATAGGGAGAAATGTCGAGCATAGGGATGAATCGACGTCTGGAGAACCTCCAAACTGCTCACGCTGGAGAGTTTTACAATAGGTGTTTCGAGACTGTGAAGCAGCGGTATGGAATACATCACATTCACCCGCCTAAATGCGCGTATCATGGAACGTCTGAACAGAAAATTAAAAGGTCAAATGTGGATGCGTTTTAATCTTCGCAGATCATACAAATGGACAGATATCCTCCCAGACATAGTTGCTCAGTGTAATCGAACCCAACAGCACAATAAAAATGAGACCAATTGATGTTCATGCTAAAAGACTCATGGATATCATGTACTATCGCATTAAAATACTGGATTTGAGAAATCATACCTACCAAACTGGTCAACAGAGATTTTTACAGTTTCAAAGGTATGAAGAACCAATCCCAGAGCTTACATCTTGAAGGACAGTAAAGGTGAAGAAACTACAGGTTGTTTCTACACTGAGGAGTTGCAGATAAGCTCAGAACTGGGTGTGTTTCTCTTGGAGAGAGTGATAAGACGTCAGGGAAATAGAGCGCTAGTCAAATGGATTGGTTTTCCTGCAGCACAAAACACTTGGATTGATGCTATATAATGAGGTGTGCAGTCCCCACCCACAGCAGTAGCATAACATGCATGCTAGGAGACGCATTAGAGGGGGTGGTGGTGTTCTAGACAAACTGCTAGTGGAATTACACATTCAGGTATATAACTATTGTGTGCCTAGAGCAAAGCTTCAAAAACGCTTGGCACGAGGTGATAAGGGGATAAATGTGCTCAATGAAGCATGTATGGAACACGACATTGCATATGCTGCAAATAAATATCTCCCAAGTCGTCACATTGGAGATCGGATTTTAACTGATAAGGCTAAGGCAATACGCAGGAGAAAGGATATTAATATAGGTCAATGCATTGCAGCATTTATAGTTGGTAAAGCCATGTGACGAATTTCAAGGAAGTTATGAATGCTGCACGTTGTGCACTCAACAACAAGAAGAAGAAGAAGGGTGCGAAGCAGAGGTGTTTAAAGAACTATATCCCGACAGCAATGTATGCAGCTAAAAACGCTCTGAAGCAGAAGAGTGCGGGAAGAAGAAGAGGATCGGTTAAAGCACTTCGAGTTCTGCTAATACCTAAGACGTCTGGTGGTTTTCTTCCATTCCTCATCCCAGCCCTGTCCGCTCTCTGGGCGGTCAGTGCCTAGCCGGTGGTGGTGCAACTATTACTCGAACAGCCAAGAACGCGCAAAACTCCCAAGCGCAGCTAGAAGAAGCAAGAAGACATAACCATATGATGGAAGACACAGCCATCAGAAAAGGACTATACTTGAGACCGTAAAGAAAAGGGCTTCATCTATTCATAAATTAAAACAAAAACCATTAGCAGTCCTATCAGGTCAGCCACTAACAAATACTGATCTTCTTAAGTTCGTTAGAAAAAAATTCAACATTCCAAGATTCCGAGGTGTATTTACGTAGGATACATTACCAAAGACTATGTGGAAAACTAACATGCAAATACTGTCCACTGTTGTGACTCATCTGATACCCTGCAACCGCCAGAAGAATTACAACGATGGTTCACACGCAGAAGATATGTGTTCTACAATTTTCGGCGCTATCAGGACTTCGATACAAACCTCTTCGGACATCTGTGCATCATGTTTCTCTTGACATTTACATATAAGAAGAAGAATATGCAAGGAAGAGCAGCAGTCAGCTGGGACAGACACAGCTCCTAACCAGGAGCGAATTGTAAAATTTCATATGTGTGTTTTGGTAGTTTAGTTTCTTGAGTTTCTGCGCATTAATTTATCTTAATTATTTAGTTTCACCTGAGTGCTTCAGTAGTTAGGTCTTTGAATCTCTGAATATTAATCGAATTTATTAGACACAGTTCCTGCGTTTTCAAAAGCATCTACAGTAGAGTTCTGCAGCATATGCCAATAACCTGTTATCTGGGTAGTTTAGTTTTCCATGGTCTTTAGTATGGATAGAGACTGTGATTGTTGTGTGTGGATGTGAGCCGAGTTGGTGACACTTCGCTCTCAACTCCAAGTTGTGCTGGCTTTGGTTACACAGGCTGAAGCTGCAGTGCATTGGCACCACTGTTGGGGGCCAGCTGTGGGGCTCCAATGGACGTCCAGCACGTCCGAGTCCTCCGATCGGTCCTCTCTGGTGGCCAGTCCAGTTACTGCTCTCACTGAGGTTGACCCCTCTCTTGTGGTCGAGTGGGAGGTCGCCTCAGGGTGTGGCAGGGGGCCGCACATAAGGACTCCCCAGTTAGTCTGCCAAACAAGTTCCAGGTGCCGTCTGTGACTGATACTACCGCTCAGCCAGATGAATTCGCTTGTCCTGTTTCAGAGGAAACCTCTAAGCGAGCAGGATCCGGGCAATCACAGAGGGTGGGATTATTGATAGTTGGGAGCTCCAATATTAGGCGCATTATGGGGACCCTTAGGGACATGACTGCCAAGAAGTGGAAGAAAGCCAATGTGCACTCAGTGTGCGTACCAGGTGGAGTCACTCTAGATGTGGAAAGGATCCTTCTGGATGCCATGAAGAGCACAGGATACAGCAAACTGCACATGGTGGCTCATGTTGGTACCAATGATGTGTGTCACTTTGGATCGGAAGGGATCCTCTCTTGTTTCGATCGGTTAACAGAAGTGGTTAAGGCTGCCAGTCTAGCTTATGAGATGAAAGCAGTGCTGACCACTTGCAGCATAGTTGACAGGACCGATTGCGGACCTCTGGTAAAGAGGGTCTCAATCAGAGGCTCAGTCGGTTCTGTGCCTGTGTAGTTTGCAGATTCCTCGACATGCGCCATAGGGTGGTTGGGTTTCGGGTTCTGCTGAATATGTCAGGTGTCTACTACACGCAGGAGGCGGCTGCACGGGTAACAGGGGCTGTGTGGCGTGGACTGGGCGTTTTTTTTAGGTTAGAGGGTCTCGGGAAAGCACAAAAAGGGCTTCAGTCACAG
The DNA here is from genome assembly GCF_021461385.2 of Schistocerca piceifrons. Taxonomy (NCBI): domain Eukaryota; kingdom Metazoa; phylum Arthropoda; class Insecta; order Orthoptera; family Acrididae; genus Schistocerca; species Schistocerca piceifrons. The sequence continues at coordinate 893,681,168 of NC_060149.1, forward strand.
GAAGAACATAGATACAGGAACCATTGGTATAACAGTTGTAAATTGTATGAGCTGTGTTGGGAAAGTACCAGAGCTATAAGTGCTAATAGAAGTACTAATGCTCAAGTCGTTATAGGCTCTGAAAGCTGGCTAAAGCCCGGAGATAAGTTCAGCCGAAATTTTTGCGAAGAACCCAACGGTGTTCCGAAAGGATAGGGTAAATACAGTTGGCGGTGGCGTGTTTGTTGCTGTCAGAAGTAGTTTATCTCGTTGCAAAATTGAAGTAGGTAGTTCCTGTGAGATAATATGAGCAGAGGTCATCGTTGGCAAAAGGAATAAAATAATAATTGGATCCTTTTACCTACCTCCCAGTTCCGATGATACAACTGCAGAAATATTCAAAGAAAACTTCAGTTTGATTTCAAACATGTACCCAACTCATAAAATTATAGTTGGTGGTGACTTTAATTTACCCCCGATATGTTGGCGAAAATACACGTTTAATTCTGGAGGTACGCCTAAAACATCATCCGAAATTGTGCTAAACGCATTCTCTGAAAATCATTTCGAGCAGTTAGTTCATGAGCTCACACGAATAGTAAACGGTTGTAAAAACAGGCTAGGCCTCTTAGCAACAAATAATCCTTAGTTAATAACGAGCATCAAAACGGATACTGGGATTAGTGAACACAGGGTTGTCGTAGTGGGACTGAATATTGTAACCCCCAAATCCTCCAAAAACAATGGAGAAATATACCTATTCAAAAAAGCAGATAAAAATTCACTTGACGCCTTCCTGACAGAGAATCTCCAGTCGTTCCAAATTAACAATGTACGAGGGTGGTATGAAAAGTTCTTAAATCACCGCAAGAGGTCAGCTCTAGCGCAACGAGTTGTTCACGTGATATTCATTGGACTGTTGCCTGTAAACACGCGCCACATCAGTGCTCTTGGAAGAGAGCTGTGGCGGTGACATGGCTCTGTTGGTGTTCCCGCGTAGTGATTTGCAAAGAAGGAAAATATCCAGATTCGAGCAGTGATTAAGTACTTCATAAAGACAGGTATGAAAGGAAAGAACATTCATGCCGATTTCCAGAATACACTGGGGGACTCTGCTCCTTCATATTAAACTGTTGCCAAGTGGACAAATGAATTTAAATTTGGTCTGAAGAGCTTAACTCGAAATGTAGCGCGGACTTCAATGTGAGATGCTTATAATAGTTTCCACAACGAAACTTTGTCTCGAAACCTGGCAGAAAATCCGAAGAGATTCTGGTAGTATGTGAAGTATGCGAGCGGCAAGACACGATTAATGCCTACCCTGCGCGATAGCAATGGAGATACTGTCGAAGACAGTGCTGCCAAAGTGGAGTTACTAAACACAGACTCCCCGAAATGCCTTCACAAAAGAAGACGAAATAAATATTCCAGAATTCGAATCAAGAACAGCTGCCAACATGAGTAACGTAGTGAAGCAACTTAAATCACTTAATAAAAGCAAGACTTCTGGTCCAGACTGTATACCAGTTAGATTCCTTTCGGAGTATGCTGATGCATTAGCTCCATACTTAACAATCACATACAACCGTTCGCTCGACGAAAGATCCGTACCCAAAGACTGGAAAGTTGCACAGGTCACACCAATATTCAAGAAAGGTAGTAGGAGTAATCCACTAAATTACAGGCCCATATCGTTAACGTCGATATGCAGCAGAATTTTAGAACCTATATTGTGTTCGAACATTATGAATTACCTCGAAGAAAACGGTCTACTAACACACACAGAAAACATGGATTTAGAAAACATCGTTCTTGTGAAACATGACTAGCTCTTTCCTCGCACGATGTGTTGAGCGCTATCGACAAGGGATTTCACATTGATTCCGTATTTCTGGATTTCCGGAAGGCTTTTGACACTGTACCACACAAGCGGCTTGTAGTGAAATTGCGTGCCCATGGAATATCGAATCTGTTATGTGACTGGATTCGTTATTTCCTGTCAGAGAGATCACAGTTCGTAGTAATTGCTGGAAAGTCATCGAGTAAAACAGAAGTGATTTCTGGTGTTCCCCAAGGTAGAGTGTTATAGGCCCTTTGCTGTTCCTTATCTATAAAAACGATTTGGGAGACAAACTGAGCAGCCGTCTTAGGTTGTTTGCAGATGACGCTGTCATTTATCGACTAGTAAAGTCATCAGAAGGCAACACAAATAGCAAAACGATTTAGAAAAGATATATGTATGGGGGGAAAATTGGCAATTGAGCCTAAATAACGAAAAGTATGAGGTCATCCAGATGAGTGCTAAAAGGAATCCGTTAAACTTCGGTTACACAATAAATCAGTCAAATCCAAAGACCGTAAATTCAAGTAAATATCTAGGAATTACAATTACGAACAACTTAAATTGGAAGGAACACGCAGAAAATGTGTGGAAGGCTAACCAAAGACTACGTTTTATTTGCGGGACTCTTAGGAAATGTAACAGATTTACTAAGGAGATTACTTACCCTACGCTTGTGCTTACCAGATAGGACTGATGGAGTACATCGAGAAAGTTCATAGAAGGGCAGCACGTTCTGTATTATCGCGAAATAGGGGACAGAGTGGCACTGATATGATACAGGATTTGAGATGGACATAATTAAAACAAAGGCGGTTTTCGTAGCAGAGGAATCTTCTCACGAAATTCCAATCACCAGCTTTCTCCTCCGAATGCGAAAATATTTTGCTGACACCGACCTACATAGGGAGAAACGATCACCATTATAAAATAAGGGAAATCAGAGCTCGTACGGAACGATATAGGTGTTCGTTCTTCCCGACGCTGCACGAGATTGGACTAATAGAGAATTGTGAAGATGGTTCGATGAACCCTCTGCCAGGCACCTAAATGAGATTTGCAGAGTATCTATGTATATGTAGATGAGGTTTAAACATTCCTTCATCAGCTGAGGTTCAGACGCAATGTTGTGCACTTTGACTTTAAAAGAACGATCATCTGTATTACATGCAAATTACTTCCCACCAATTAATTTGAGAAATGGTGAATGGAGTATTGCTTTGATTGGACTGGAGATGTACAACAGCATCCCAAATATCAGCGAGGCTAACAACCAACTGCATCTGTATATTTATGGTGAAAAAGATATTGTGAAAATAGAAATTGGTGCATAGGATATCGACGTTTTAAACAAAGTCTTAAAACAGTCTGGAAAAGATATTGAGCTACGTGCAAACATCAATATACTTAAATCTGAAATAAGGACTGTGAATGAAACGGTTGACTTTAACCAGAAAGGTTCAAAAGGGTGCCTACTGGGTTTCACAAAAGGACAGGTTTTGAAAAAGGCTTCTAGTAAATTTTACAAGTCAGGTCAGACTGCCTGTCAGCACAATCCGAGTCGAGTGTAACACTGCAACGAACTCCTGTCTCATCAACGACTGTCTGAGTCATACTGTTTACGGATTCTTCCCCTCGGTTGAAACAGGGTATAAGATTGTTGACACTCCCACCAATGCAATATACCTTTCAGTGACGATTCAGACATCGGACTATCTGGAGTTGCGTATTGTGGGCCAGAATAATCAACTTGTTGACTTTCGTGGTGAGGAAATCATTTTACAAATGCATCTAAGGAAGGATGAGTGTACGGTATAAAACCAGTGCACGCAATCTACAGCTCGTGACTTCACTGCCAGACCACAAAGTGTTAACACTTGCGAACTATGAGTTTCTTAAATCAGTTGGCTTGAAACCACGCAATGACGTCCTCACTCATTATAACCAGTCCAGTAGCGTACAATGAGCGAATTATATGTCAGAAATACTTCTCGCATAAAACTTGTGTTTAAACCACATTTAACAAGAATGATGGAATTGTCACCCAACACCAAGACGCGCAAGTGTTTCATATATTTGGAGGGATCATTCAAGAAAACCAATGGGAGCACTACAGTAGGATCCAAGCTTACACATAAAGCTTAAGCATTCCTGTTTCAAGAAATCCAATAAAAACTCAATGAGTCTGGGATCGACCACACACGCCATGTCGGCATAACATCAACCCTTAAAACATATGTCTCTGCATCATCCACTGATTTTAATGGTTTAGAAAATGCAGGATTGTCATAGACGATCTGGCGGATAGAACAGTTGCAGAGTACAAACGATTTACTGCATGCATACCTCTAAAAATGCTTATGGGCTACTTTGATCGCATGAAGCAGATTATTATGAATGCTAAACAGAAACTCGTTCTGATGTGGAGTGTGACAGATAATACAGGGCTATTACAAATGATTGAAGCGATTTCATAAATTCACTGTTGCTCCATTCATTGACATATGGTCACGACACACTACAGATACGTAGAAAAACTCATAAAATTTTGTTCGGCTGAATCCGCACTTCAGGTTTCTGCCGCCAGAGCGGTCGAGAGCGCAGTGAGACAAAATGGCGATAGGAGCCGAGAAAGCGTATGTCGTGCTTGAAATGTACTCACATCAGTCAGTCATAACAGTGCAACGACACTTCAGGACGAAGTTCAACAAAGATCCACCAACTGCTAACTCCATTCGGCGATGGTATACGCAGTTTAAAGCTTCTGGATGCCTCTGTAAGGGGAAATCAACGGGTCGGCCTGCAGTGAGCGAAGAAACGGTTGAACGCGTGCGGGCAAGTTTCACGCGTAGCCCGCGGAAGTCGACGAATAAAGCAAGCAGGGAGCTAAACGTACCACAGCCGACGGTTTGGAAAATCTTACGGAAAAGGCTAAAGCAGAAGCCTTACCGTTTACAATTGCTACAAGCCCTGACACCTGATGACAAAGTCAAACGCTTTGAATTTTCGGCGCGGTTGCAACAGCTCATGGAAGAGGATGCGTTCAGTGCGAAATTTGTTTTCAGTGATGAAGCAACATTTTTTCTTAATGATGAAGTGAACAGACACAATGTGCGAATCTGAGCGGTAGAAAATCCTCACGCATTCGTGCAGCAAATTCGCAATTCACCAAAAGTTAACGTGTTTTGTGCAATCTCACGGTTTAAAGTTTACGGCCCCTTTCTCTTCTGCGAAAAAAACGTTACAGGACACGTGTATCTGGACATGCTGGAAAATTGTCTCATGCCACAACTGGAGACCGACAGCGCCAACTTCATCTTTCAACAGGATGGTGATCCGCCGCACTTTCATCATGATGTTCGGCATTTCTTAAACACGAGATTGGAAAACCGATGGATTGGTCGTGGTGGAGATCACGATCAGGAATTCATGTCATGGCCTCCACGCTCTCCCGACTTAACCCCATGCGATTTCTTTCTGTGGGGTTATGTGAAAGATTCAGTGTTTAAACCTCCTCTACCAAGAAACGTGCCAGAACTGCGAGCTCGCATCAACGATGCTTTCGAACTCATTAATGGGGACATGCTGCGCCGAGTGTGGGAGGAACTCGATTATCGGCTCGATGTCTGCCGAATCACTAAAGGGGCACATATCGAACATTTGTGAATGCCTAAAAAAACTTTTTGAGTTTTTGTATGTGTGTGCAAAGCATTGTGAAAATATCTTAAATAATAAAGTTATTGTAGAGCTGTGAAATAGCTTCAATCATTTGTAATAACCCTGTAACTCGTACATTTAAGGATCTTAAGAGGAGAATATGATCACAATCAGCAAGATAATATGAAAAATGCCTCACAGCAGTGTATCAGACGGGGAGCGTTTGAAGCTTTTAAAAGTTCTGGATTCTGAAACATATATATCACTAAAGTGCACGTCATTTACGACGGCAGCCGAGTTTAGGTTCGTTCTGCACTTCTGATGTCACAAAACACAGACAGCCAATGAACAGAGAACGACGTTGCCAGAGCTCGACTGCAGTGCAGAGTACAGAGGAGTGTCTTCAGTTTTGGAAACGTTCCGTCATAAATAAAGTAATTGAAGAAAAGCAATGTCTTGATAGCAGACTTTCTTTTATAGAAAGTTTGAAAAAAGCATTCTTTATACCAATTGCTTCATATTCTATTAATTAATTAAACCAAACAAGCAATAAGCCTCCTAATTCAGGTGATAACAAGGAAAGGCGTTTGTATCATTCTCACTAACCGCTATTTCGCAATAAAGAACAGCGGTAATTATTTCTTTCCTATTGTACTCCGACGAAACGTGAGTAATTCGTAGTCATACCAACAGCGTTTGTCGGTATTTCGCGTGCTCTTTTAAAGCCCTTTGGAGGGGCTGGTGCATGAAGAGTGACGTTAGCGTAATGGTTAAACTGTTTGGCTGATCAGCGAAAGATTCAGAGTTCAAACCTTGTTCGTTGCTTAATATTTTCTTTACAATTTCGAAGTGTCTTACTTCATGAATTTTATTCGTTTGAATGTAATTTTTTGAAATTTCTAGTGACAACTAAAATCGACCATACGAAAAGTATACGCTATGAACTTTTTTTACCTCTGCAAACTCTTCAAAATTTCGTGCAATGGTTTACTACATCTAATGCTGCACAATGACTGCGTTGAACAGCGAAACAAAATTAAGTCATTTATGGGGGGAAGGTATCAGTCAAGAAGATGTGTAAAAATCAAATTATTGGGCCAAATAGTTTTTGTGAAATCGAATGATAAAGTGTGTCAAAGCAGTCGAAACACCACGTGTCTGCACATGCGAGCAGTGCAGTGATGACAAAATCGCGCACAGCGCGGAATGCGGGGGGCACGTCTCAGTAGCAGCGAAAGGGTTAATGCGGCCGTGGTGGCTCTACTTCATAAGCTGCGCGCTCCACCCTAAACGTAACTTTGCGGACTATACTATGGCGCTGCTTCTCTTGGTGCGTTCAACTGGCAACGCAGCAATTTCCCGCGTCTGGGCAGGAATCGTTAGCGCCAGGATTTCACCCGGAATGAGTCCCGCCCACTCAGCCCCGGTCTTTGTCCGGCTGCTGGGCATGGTTTCTGTTGACCCACGTGGTTTACCGCGTCCGGCTGCACTCGCTCGGAGTGAATGTTAAATTTTGCCACATGGTTAAAAGACACCTTACAAAAAACTTGCACAGTTGGCCTCAGCTCTGCCAGGTACTTCCACAGCAAACATAAGACAAAACAGTTTAGCACTGAATTCTTTAAATACGAGAACTCAGTATTCAGATGAATAGCCTATGAAGAAACACATTTCTGTGTGAGAAAAAGCACTCAAAGCTAAAACAGGAAAAACCTACCATCAAAGAATAATTTGCTCAGAGAAATAGGAACCACGGTATATCTGACACTCGAGTTTCAGAACTCAGGCAGTATACGCGAAACAGGCACCAGTGTTCACCATAACTCCAGAGGGCATCAAAATTACTTTGTTCTTGCTAGATCGATCCAGGCTGTTTTCGCGTGTTATTCACTGAATAGTTTTGCTGAAAAGTGTTAGGGGTGGAAGAAGAGCTAGCACAGCATGAGGGACGTTTTAAAGCCGTGAAGCACTGCAGCATTTATTTCCTCCGTAGCTGCTCTGTGACAAACATACACATCATCATCATTATTTTTAAAAAAAGGTTTGAATGACATCTATGAAATCAATAAACATTTTGGTTAAAAATGGACAGGACAAAGAATAACAACAAATTATTTTCCTGAGACGTTTACAACAGCATATAGTACATTAATCACACAGAAACAGCCAGAATTCTCCATAACCTCGTTTATAATGCGCAGGTATGGCATTGGAAGAATTTACAAGTTAAAATTCACCCATTTCTCATGCAAATACTAACGAAACATTTCATATACGCAAATATCTTACTGCTTTCATTAGGCATTTCTACTTTATGGCATTCTTATATTCTTTAATTTTCGTGAGTTACTATGAGGGCCTACATAAACAAAGCGACTTTCACTTGTTCCTATATAACGTTGATTTTAAACAACAGAGTTAGTCGACTGCATCCGTGGCTTTACTACCGACATGACAGATTCAAGACCATTGTTTTCGCATTGTATGTTTGCTCTGCTGTTTCCCTCAAATAAACGTATTATAATAAGTGAATTATTTAATGAAAATTTGTCCTTATTGCCTTTAAATAACACCACGTTATTTTTTGTTTTCTATTGCTGGCGATGCTTTCAATTTTCTATAAATATTTTTATTTCTTTAATAATGCAAATTCATGTTATATTACTATCCAGAAAAACTTAAATTTCTTATCATTATTGAATTTCATCACAGTGTAACATGTGTTGGAGTATCACGATAACAACTTTGTTGTAGCTTCCAGTTTGCGGAACTGGCGGCTGTTTAGGGTAGGGCCTTACACTACGGATAGGCGAGGAGGGGGGCTGAATGGGCGGGACTTGTTCCGGGCGAAATCCTAGCGCTAAGGGCACGTCGTCTGGGCGGGCATGCGCGAACCGCCAAGATAAAAGAATTGAACTATAGTATTTCACTCTTGGGAGGTTTTCGAGTACTCTGTGCTACGACTGCAAGCAGACAAACATGAGCTATTAGTACCTCTTCGCAGCTATAGAAGCCTAGATTCGTCATACTTGCGTTTCAGACTGACAGAAGAGGGAATATAGCAAATGATTCCTCTGTACTCGACAACTGCGTGTTAACTAATGCCAGAGTCTACCTGAATTCAGAACTGCACCCATATGAAAATGTACACCTGCAGTGGGATGAAAATGTATACAGTCTAGCAAATGACATCTGTGCGAGGTTTTGTGATTCTTAGTATGAAAGTGCTGAAGAGGAAGGAGGATGGTGTCTACTCAATCCACGGAAATTCAAGAAGCTATCACCGATCATCGTAATACACTACTCGAAACAGAATGAGATAATTATGTCTGGACTTATAGATGTACGAACTGAATTTGAATCTTCAGCGTATTTCTGGAACACACTGCGGCGTATGCTCTAGTTCTACATGACCGCGTGATTAACTACTGCCCACTGACCTGTGTTGTACAACGAGCTGTATAAATGAACAGGTGCTGCGTCATACCTAGAGCATTCCACAATGGCATCTCAAGGTGCGAACATCATTCCACACGCTTAGGGTTTCTATGATTACGAACGTAGACAGTTCATATTTAAAGATGTTGCATTCATAGTGTACACAGAAGATGCGGGAATTATAGAGGCATTCTGAGCAAACATTGCTCACCGTGGACTTTCAAGGATGTGAAGTGCGCTAAAACACGGAAGAGTGCGAAGTGGTTGACGCATTTATACCATGGAATTCACTGGGATTATCCTGGCATAGCCTATAAAGATATGGTGACGTCACTTTGATTATTAGACCACACAGATACCATCACCTACGTGAAGTGGAAGGAGAAGATCTCAAGGATCCGTCGAATCTTCAAGTGTGCTGCTATTTAAGACCCAGAATTCTACAGGTGTCCCGCTCTCCATCGACTCGGGAAGAAACTGTGTCAAAACAGTGTTGCTGTGTCTGCTTATGAAAATGTAAAATTACTTTTGAGTTGGATGAGAAGTAAATGAATTTTTACCTCATAATTTGTGTACGATTCTCTTGACAGTGTTTCCACTTTGACAGTATACAGTTTCGTCGAGATCCTATGTCTGTGGTTTTCTTCAAGCACAAGAGATATAATTTTAGATATGTTTGCTATATTCCTTTGGAAGAAGGCGTGGTCACGTGCCTCCTTCTCCCATAACCCAATTCTTGCTGCACGATAGGCATAATTTCATGCAACCTCACATTCTTAATAGCACTCATCTTCAGAAAAATTGTCATATGTATCACACACACACACACACACACACACACACACACACACACACACACACACACACATATGTCCACACACACACACACACACACACACACACACACACACATATATATATATATATATATATATATATATATATATATATATATATATATAAGGTGGTCCATTGATCGTGACCGGGCCAAATATCTCACGAAATAAGCGTCAAACGAAAAAACTGCAAAGAACGAAACTTGTCTAGCTTCAAGGGGGAAACCAGATGGCGCTATGGTTGGCCCGCTAGATGGCGCTACCATAGGTCAAACGGATATCAACTGCATTTTAGGAACCCCCATTTTTTACCGCATATTCGTGTAGTACGTAAAGAAATATGGATGTTTTAGTTGGACCACTTTTTTCGCTTTGTGATAGATGGCGCTGTAATAGTCACAAACATATCGCTCACAATTTTAGACGAACAGTTGGTAACAGGTAGGTTTTTTAAATTAAAATACAGAACGTAGGTACGTTTGAACATTTTATTTCGGTTGTTCCAATGCGATACATGTACGTTTGTGAACTTATCATTTCTGAGAACGCATGCTGTTACAGCGTGATTACCTGTAAATACCACATTAATGCAATAAATGCTCAAAATGATGTCCGTCAACCTCATTGCATTTAGCAATACGTGTAACGACATTCCTCTCAACAGCGAGTAGTTCTCCTTCCGTAATGTTTGCACATGCATTGACAATGCGCTGACGCATGTTGTGAGGCGTTGTCGGTGTATCACGATAGCAAATATCCTTCAACTTTCCCCACAGAAAGAAATCCGGGGACGTCAGATCCAGTGAACGTGCGGGCCATGGTATGATGTTTCGACAACCAATCCACCTGTCATGAAATATACTATTCAGTACCACTTCAACCGCACACGAACTATGAGCCGGACATCCGTCATGTTGGAAGTACATCGCCACTCTGTCATGCAGTGAAATATCTTGTAGTAACATCAGTAGAACATTTCGTAGGAAATCAGCATACATTGCACCATTTAGATTGCCATCGATAAAATGGGGGCCAATTATCCTACCTCCCATAATGCCGCACCATACATTAACCCGCCAAGGTCGCTGATGTTCCACTTGTCGCAGCCATCGTGGATTTTCCGTTGCCCAATAGTGCATATCATGCTGGTTTACGTTACCGCTGATGGTGAATGACGCTTCGTCGCTAAATAGAAAGCATGCAAAAAATCTGTCATCGTCCCGTAATTTCTCTTGTGCCCCGTGGCAGAACTGTACACGACGTTCCAAGTCGTCGCCATGCAATTCCTGGTGCACAGAAATATGGTACAGGTGCAATCGATGTTGATGTAGCATTCTCAACACCGATGTTTTTGAGATTCCCGATTCTCGCGCAATTTGTCAGCTGCTGATGTGCGGATTAGCCGCGACAGCAGCAAAAACACACTTACTTGGGCATCATGATTTGTTGCAGGTCGTGAATAACGTTTCACATGTGGCTGAACACTTACCGTTTCCTTAAATAACGTAACTATCCAGCGAACGGTCCGGACACTTGGATGATGTCGTTCAGGATACCGAGCAGCATACATAGCACACGCCCGTTGGGCATTTTGATCACAATAGCCATATATCAACACAATATCGACCTTTTCCGCAATTGGTAAACGGTCCATTTTAACACGGGTAATGTATCACGAAGCAAATACCGTCCGCACTGGCGGAATGCTACGTGATACCACGTACTTTCACGTTTGTGACTATTACAGCACCATCTATCACAAAGCGAAAAAAGTGGTTCAACTAAAACATTCATATTTCTTTATGCACTACATGAATATGTAATAGAAAATGGGGGTTCCTATTTAAAAAAAAAACGCAGCTGATATCCGTTTAACCTATGGCAGCGCCATCTAGCGGGCCAACCATACCGCCATCTGGTTTCCCCCTTGAAGCTAGACAAGTTTCGATCTATGTAGTTTTTTCGTTTGACGCTTATTTCGTTAGATATTTGGTCCGGTCACGATCAATGGACCACCCTATATATATATATATATATATATATATATATATATATATATATATATATATATATATATATATATATATATATACTGCAATAGGTTTTTATGTAAAAACAAAAAAGACTTATGGTAACGAATTTTTTTCGTTTATTCAGTTCACACAAATACACTTCAATTCTTGAGATTACATTTCAGTTCTTGTGGTTCAATATATTTCTTTGGGTTGAATCTAACTCTTCTATTCCAAAGTAGAGGTACTTTTAACTTACATGTAGCAATACTGGTTGAGCATGTTTTTTACTTTTTTCCCCAGTAACACTGGATGAGATTACAATTTTTTCAGATATACAAACCTACAGTAAAAACTAATATGGAAATCCTTTTTTACTACTACAACTAAATTCCACTGGCCCATTATCACAACTTTTACAATAATTCTGATGGATTCTGCACACTTAGAAACTAATTTCCACATTCCCAATAGCAAAGGTTTTCACAATTACAATAATTCTGATGAAGTGTGAGCTATATACATATTGTCACATAGAATAAGGTGTAATTAGATGAAGGACGAACACTAACTTCACTTAATGAAGGTTTATTCAGCTCTTGCACATACAACAGCACGGAGCGAACTGCCTCTGGCCAGAAGACATACAGTGTATATACAGCTACAGAACATTCCAGTTCAATGATTCTTGACGTTTGTGGATACTTCTAGAATGTACTCGAACTGAATGTAGAAATTGAAATGATACAGTCCATGAGAGTTTTGAAATGACAACCCTCCATACAAGAGTTTAATATCATAACCACTACACCATGGAGCATCACACATTCCTCTGCGACATTGCTCCCTCCTTAAGAGAATCGCGTTTCGGTGTTACGACGTCCTTGTCCGGGAAAGAGTCATCGGTCCTGCATACTCCGACCTCTGAAGACTGATTCTCGCCCTGGCGGCGATCTTCTTAGAACTTCTTTTGCCACTACGCTCTTCGTCACCTTTCAGAATGTTGCCTGTCGCTGGAGCTCCGAATTTACCCTGGGTTGCAGGATCCTTATAGGGCTTCAGTCGAAGGATGTGGACCGTTCTCTGTTCTTTCGTCGTCTTGTGTCGGGGTCTAAATCTTCAACTTCATAAGTAACATCAGACAACTGTCTTACAACCTTATAAGGTCCAAATAAGCCCTGAGGAGCTTCTCAGAGAGACCAGCCTTCCGAACAGGAGTGAAGATCCAGACGAAGTCACCAGGCTGGTAGACAACTCGTGTCATACCCTCGGCGATCATTTTCTTGAGCCTGCAGTCGTAGTCGCATCACGCCCATGCACCAGAAAAAATGGCGTAAATCCTGTGGTGTCTTGTTTGGCGGTGTTGTAGGCAAACGTTACGAAAGATAGCACCTCATCCCAGTTGCTCTGCTCAACACTGACGAACATTGATAGCATGTCGGCCAAGGTCCTATTAAGGCGTTCAGTAAGCCCGTTAGTTTGCGGATGGTAGGCAGTCGTCATGTAATGAGTAATGTTGCACCGACGGTTTATCTCTGTCACGAGATTCGATTGAAAAACTTTCCCTAAATCCGTAATTAACGACCTTGGGGCACCGTGTTTTAATACTATGTCTTCCACGATGAATTTGGTTACATCGGATGCTTCGGCTGTTTTCACGGCTTTTGTAATGGCATAGCGTGTCAGGTAATCTGTGCAAACAATAATCCATATATTGCCACTAGCAGACGTTGGAAATCGTCCGAGGAGGTCAATCCCAACACGCAGGAAAGGCGTTTCGGCTGGTGGAATTGGTATGAGTCGGCCAGATGGTTTCTGAGAAACTGCCTTTCTCCTCTCACACTCTCGACAGTGCGAGACATAGAGACGGACACTCCTAAATAAACCTGGCCAGAAAAATCTCTTGCGGATTCCGTCGTATGTCTTAATAAATCCTAGACGTCCGGCCTCAGGTGTGTCATGGAATTTCTGTAGAACATCTAAGCGCTATCCACCTCCTTCCAAACAGATCGAAGTTTTTCTTGGAAAGTAATCCATTAACTACCTTACATTGTCCTTTCACATCCTCTGATCGTTTTAAGGCAAGCATAATTTGAGATATCTTGGCGTCCTTCTTCTGCTCCGCAGAGAGATTCAGGAGTGCAGCGAGACAGTCACGATCTTCATCAAAGCCTTGATGGTCTTGAACAGGGTTTCTTGAGAGACAGTCGGTATCTTGGTGTTTACTTGCAGTTTTGTACACTATGGTAATGTCATACTCTTGAAGACGCAGTGGCCACCTGGTGAGCCATCCTGTTGCATCCTTAAGACTTGTCAACCAACAAAATGAATGATGGTCTGTAACAACAGTGAATGTCCACCCCGATAGCTGAGTGGTCAGTGTGATGGATTGCCATCCTACAGCGTCGGGTTCTATTCCCGGCTGGGTCGAGGATTTTCTCCGCTCAGGGGTTGGGTGTTGTGTTGTCTTCATCATCATTTCATCCCCATCCAGCAGGTCGCCCAATGTGGCGTCGAATGTCATAAGACCTGCACCAAGGTGGCTGGACCTGCCCGGAAGGGTCCTTCCGGCCAAAGACGCCAAACACTCATTTCCAACAACTGTGAATGGCCTTCCATAGAGATACTGTCGAAATTTGCACATGGCCCAGATCACAGCAAGACATTCTCTTTCTGTAGTTGAGTAGTTTCTCTCGGCCTTTGTAAGTGTCCTAGAAGCACAGGCTATAACCTTCTCTTTTCCATCCGAAATTTGCCCCAGAACAGCGCTGATCACATACCCGCTGGCATCTGTGTGTAGTTCTGTAGGTGCTCTCTCATCATACAGACCACAGACCAAGTACAGGGTCAGTCGTCAGAGCTTTTCGCAGCACATTGAAAGAATCTTGTTGAGCACCACCTCAGATAAATTTAACATCGACTCTTAACAACACTTGGAGTGGCCTGGCTTAGATACAAAAGTCTTTGATAAAACGAGAGTAATAAGAACATAATCCGAGGAAGCTTCTCACACCTCTAATACTTTTAGGAATAGGAAATTCCGTTATATATATCACTTTTTCTGGGTCTGGCCGCACACCTTTGTTTGACACAAGGTATCCAAGTATTTTGATTTCTTTTGCTCCAAAGAGACAATTTCTGGGATTAAGTTTCAGTCCGCCTTATTGGAGGTGCCTTAGAATATTATCCATCATCCATTCAAAAGTTGCTGGTGCATTACACAAACCAAATGGCATTACCTTAAACTCATACAGGCCCTCAGGGATGATCAATGCATTTTTCTCACGATCAGCCTCATCTACTTCTATTTTCCAGTATCCTGAGTACATGTCCATGGTTGAGAAAAACGTAGCCCCCTTCAGACAGTCTACTGTATCGTCAATTCGTGGAAGAGGGTAAACGTCCTTTTTAGTTATCTTATTAAGCTTCCCGTAATAAACACTGAAGTGCCAACTGCCATCCTTCTTCCTGATGAGGACCACTGGTGACGACCATGGGCACTGCGAACGCTGAACCATGTCAATCTTCATCATTTTCCCTACCTCGTCGCGAATTATTCGACGGTCCATTGCTGATACACGGTATGCTCTCTGGCTTATTGATTGATGGTCTCCAGTAATAATCCGGTGCTTTACCGTCGATTTGTCTAATCTGCTCTTCACTTGTAGATTGAAGCATTCAGAGAACTCTTGAAGAATGGCAATGAGCTGCTTCTGTTGTTCCTTAGTGAGATCTGATGATAATCGAACTAGAAGATCTTGTCTCGTAGTGGTAGCGCTAATTTCGCCCACAGACTCGGCATGGTAGGTTTCTATGATGCTCAGCTGGTCTTCAATTAATGGCTCAGCGTTGCAACACACATGCGTCATGGAAGGATCTGCGGCTCTCGGCGACACTGCTATCCACAATCCATCGAATCCGTTCTTAAACGAGACGAAGTTATTCTTCAGTGGTATGCCTCTCTTACATTCCACTACAAGATCAAGGGTTGATGCGTAGCATGACACATGACAGTTACCTTTCTAGCGCTGACTGCAGGAATGCTCACTTCATCCAGCACACATAGTCTCCACACACTCAGATGCGCATCTTCCTGCCCACAGTATCTCATCTCGTCTAGCACAATCTTTGAGCGACCACAATCTATAATAGCCTGAGAGGCTTTCAGAAGGTCCCATCCGAGAATGACATCATGACTACACTCTTGTAAGAAGATGAATTCTAAGGGCTATGTATGGCCACTTTTGCCCACAGGAATGACACGTCTTCCTGTAGGTTTTACATATTTCCAATTAGCCACCTTTAGCAGAGATGTTTTGTTGTTGACGAATATGGTTTTCTGCAACTGGCGACTGTACCTCTCTGAAATGACTGAATATGATGCTCCAGAGTCCACAAGCTGGTCGGCCATCCATGAAGATATCGACGTAGTTTCCTATCATTTTTGTAGTGATCGAGGGCGGAGGATTTTTCTCTTCGGCTGCCTCACCTCCAAGGAAGGTCGCACCCTTTAGTTTTCTGCTGTCTTCTGGCGTGGACATCATCAAATATCCGACGCCTTTCTCGATAATAGTGCATGACATGTCCCGGTCGTCCGCAGTGGAAACATACTCATGCGGCATTGTAGGAACGTAACTTCACCTGGGTCTCGACTTTTTCACCGTTTTAAAGGGAAATGAAGGACGAGGGATTGGGTTCAATGTCTATTCCACTTCCCCTCTTATGACCTCTTGAAGCGTCTCGGTTTTTTTACTCGCCATGAAATCCAAGTGCCTTCTGGACTTCCTCTCTCACTATCTGACGAAGAACACTTGTGAAATCAGTTTCTTCCTCCATCACAGACATCGATACGACGTTTGGAAGCCGTTCAAACTTCTTGCGTGAAATTCTTTTTTGATGCATTGTCTCGATATACTGGTACCATTTTATGAAGTCGTCTGCTGTCGAAACATCCTTCAGGAGTAGGGCTTCATACATGTCCTCAGCAACACCCTTCATGTGATATGCAACCTTATCTTCCTCCTTCATTCTAGGATCAACAATTTTATAGATAAAGCTATCGATGAAGTTGCTGAAACTCGTAGGCGATGGCGGGGGAAGCGACATCATGCAAAAAAGTTAAATGATTTAAACTTTCGTAACTTAGGGATAAGTTGGCAAGACAGTGTGAAAGTAGGGTGATTTATGTGGGTGGTGGTGGGGAATGCACGTGTAAGTAAACGCTACTTAGGTGACTTTCACGATCTAGATAAGCGAAGCCAGTGCCACCCACAGCATACCAATAAGCTTCATGTGAATCTCGTTTCTCCCTTATTTATACGGGAGATAACAGAATTGCAGCTTGTAGACGGAGAGTTTATACTGACATTGATGGGGGAAAAATGTAGCCACAAATGTTGGATTAGGAAACGAGTATGTCATAGAAATCTTTTAGAGAAATCCTATACAGGGTGGTCCCGAATTCATGGTACAAACTTTAATGGTAGGTGCAGGACATTGTAACAAGGATATATTGTATAGGAATGTATAGTCCCAGGTGACGCGGTGAGGCGTAAACAGGGGAAATAACGGCCGAAAGGAAAACGAAAGATTTTATTGAAATCGTTGTTGACAAGTGTCATGTTTACAGTAAGTGTTCAAAATTGCGTCCACCATGAGCGATACATGCTTGACAGCGTCGGTGCAGCGATTGGCGTACACGTTCAAAGATGCCTGGTATTTCACGCACACCTGCAGCAGCTACAGATATGCGAGCAACGAGATCCTCATCTGAGTCAACTGGAGTCTCATAAACAAGACTCTTAAGATGTCCCCATAAAAAGTAATCGAGGCAAGAGAAATCAGGAGATCGGGGTGGCCAAGGGACTGGTCCACCACGCCCAATCCATCTAGCACCAAACGTGGCATTCAGGTAATTCCGTACAGCAGTGCTGAAGTGTGCTGGCGCTCCATCGTGCTGAAACCACATGCGGTTACGAATGGCGAGCGGAACATCTTGCAGCAGTTCTGGTAACACTTCTTGCAGAAAAATAAGATAGCTTTCGCCACAGAGTCGCGTGGGTAGTAAGTATGGCCCAATCAAAAAGTCGTTCACAATACCAGCCCACACATTAATACCGAAACGTTGTTGATACGCATGTGGACGCGTTGCATGTGGATTATCTGTTGCCCACACATGGGAATTGTGCGCATTAAAGACACCCTCGCGTGAAAATGTCGCTTCATCTGTAAATAGCACATGACCTACGAAATCCGGCTGCAACGCACATTGCTGCAACAACCACTGGCAGAAGTTCACGCGAAGAGGATAATCTGCCGGATTCAATGCTTGTACTTTTTGAAAATGGAAGGGGTGTAAGCGATTTTCATTTAACACTCTGCATACAGTCTGATGACTCACATGTACGTCACGCGCAACAGTTCTTGTGCTTGACTCGGGTCTATCAGCCACTATGTTCAAGATGCGTTCTTCCAGTCTTGGAGTGCGTACAGCTCTTAATCGACCAGCGTCATGTCTGTTGACGTCGAACGTACCTGTTTCACAAAGTTGACGATGTAACCGTTGAAAAATTCTATGATCCGGCATTCGTCGATTAGGATACTCCGCGCGATACATTCGTAACGCAGCTCTGGCGTTACCATTTGCACGGCCGTACATGTAATGCATGTCTGCTTTTTCTGCATACGTAAAGTCACCCATCGTCTACGGCAGCACAATTGTGAATGGCGCTTGTCCCTACTGCGATACATCATGTTCATCTACTGCCCTCTACCGGCAGTGACACCAACCGATCACTCAATTTCTCTTTCCCCTGTTTACGCCTCACCGCGTCACCTGCGACTATACATTCCTATACAATAAATCCTTGTTACAATGTCCTGTACCTACCATTAAAGTTTGTACCATGAATTCGGGACCACCCTGTATACTAATAAGGGAACTGTCTGCCGAGAAAGAAAATCGTTCTCGAATGTAAAATCAATCTTAAATTTCGTTTGAGCCATATTTCTGGCTATATACAGTACAAACATCTAAGTCACATATACGAGGTGTCGCGTCAGCTCACATTAAAGTAAAACTAACGTTGCAATATCTGACATCTGGAGACACTAGGCAGAGTAGGCAGTTGCCTAGTGCTGAGGATTTTAAAGGGTGATGAATTTTAATGGATGGCTTGTAAGCTGTTACCATTTTTTTGTGAAACATTTTATGCACAACTCTTGAAAAGAGCATGCGAGCTTAAATCACAATGAAATGGTTATGAGTAACAATGGCAACAATCAGCTCAAATTTCATGAACGGTCTGATCAGGCAGCAGAAAAAGCCAAGGTTTCGATTTAGCAATGACGTTACGCCATGACAATGTGACCATTATTCACTTCATTCAGCGTCGAGCCTTCTTTTGCGGTATACGATATGAAAGCGACTGTCGTTACTCGCAATTAAGTTTTCTGATATGAGATGCTGCTAATATTGTTATAGTAGTAGCCAGTGTCGACACTTGGAAACGCCCATTCAAACTTCAAATTCAAGGAAGATACCGGCACTCATCCTAACAGTCGGCCGCTTGGCTGGCAGGTTAGTTCAATTAGAAACTGTAACGATTGCAGTTGTGTACACTTTACTTTGGGAGTTATATTTTAATATCAATTAAAATGAGTGACCACCGAAGAGGAGTAACTGGTTATAGATATCGGAAACTCTCGAAAGACAAGACAATAAACAAAGAGGAAATTGTGAGAAAGAGTGCAAAAATCGATGTCCTGTTTAAAAATCGAACACAGTAGCTAATGCCTCTTTATATATTTGTCAATAGTGACACTGAGCTTTGGACAGCACTTTCGATGCGAAAGCAATAGGCTTTATCATCAATTCTGTGTGAAAGCACCGCACCTATTCCGTAATAAGAAGTGTCAACTTGCAATACAACTGGTTCAAAGTGAACCAAGCAACGATCACTGAGCAATGTATCTTGAAATTTTTGAAAACTTACGCGAAGGGGACGGTCTTGCGTCGCAAGCTTTGCAATGGAGCTGCGATTTGTTCAGCATTCGGTATGAACCGAATATAATAATTCATTTTCCCTACAACTGACTGTGATTCTGTGACATTGCGAGTAACTGGCAGTTCACGTATGGCTAACAAATGTGAACGAAGAGGATGTACACCTTGACTGTTTATGACATGATCAAGATACTGCAACTCTGGTTTAAGAAAATCACACTTGTCTAGTCTACATTTTAGTCCTGCATCAGATAACACACGAAACAAAGCACGTAAATTTGCAATGTGTTCTTCAGGTGCGCGACCTGCTACAACAATATCATCCAAATATTCTGAACAGTTTGGTACTTGAGTAGTCTCCTGTTCCAAATACCGTTGGAATATGGCGGGTGCGGAAGCACTGCAAAAAAGGCAAACGCAAATCCTTACACAAGCCCAAATGAGTGTTCACAACACACGCTTTGAGATTCTTCATCTAGTGGTATTTGAAGATATACGTCGCGCAAATCAATTTTTGAAAAGTAGCGACCAGCGCCTAATCTGTACATGAGACCCTCTGGACGTGGCAATGGATAAGAATAAATCACAGTTTGTAGGTTGACTGTAGACTTAAAATCAACACAAAGGTGCATGCGACCTGAAGGTTTTGGGAGCAAAACCGGCGGACTTGCCCACTGACTAGCTTTTATGGGCGCAATAGCTCTATCTTGCAGTTCAGCAGCGATTTTGTCCTGTGGTGCTTTGGGAGCAGTTCTGGCCAGGCAAAATTTCGGCTGAGCATTGTCTTTCATAGTAAGATGTGCAACAAAATTGTTAGCCTTGCCTAAACCTTCATAAAAGAAATCAGGGAATTCTACATGTCGTTTGCATTGAATGCAGTTACTGACAAGACTTTTCTTTGGACCTCAAAGCCAAACAAATCAAAAGAATCGAGGCCAAATTAACATGTTCTCACAATCACGTGACTGTAGCATAGTGAAAGTTGCAGTTCGAGTATGCGAGCAATACATGGCATGCAAACTGCATTTTCAGAGAACAGGAAAGTCTTGTCCATTATATGCCATCAGATGAGTGCTAGTTTTAGACAGGCATGGGAAGCCTAACAGTTCATATGAGTATTGAAGTAAGGGTGATTCTGAGCCACTTTGTATTGTCGCCAGATGTATCCAAGATGGCGGCGATGATGTCATCCAAGATGGCGGCGTGTAGACTTGGCGGCAGCACATGACATCATCCAAGATGGCGGCTATGACGTCGTTCAAGACGGCTGATTTTGGCTGGAAATTTGAATTTTGCCAGGAAGATAGGTCAGTTTGGCTACCTGCACGAACCTAACCCCTCCCCCAGAAAATGGTGGGAAGTTCAAATTCCATTAGGACAAGGCAACACACTTCTACCAGCCTAAGAAAAAGGAGAGAAAATAAGTCACTTATGCTACATCCACTAACCTAAGTCACTCGACCACCACCTCATCCTAGCAAATGACGAGAAGTTCAAATTCCATCAAGACAATGCAACACACCTCTACTAACCTAAGAAAATAGTGGGAAAATAGGTCACTTGGTCTACCTCCACTAACCTAAGTCACCTAACCGCCACCTCATCCTAGGAAATGTCTGGGAGAGGACTCAACCTGTGCTGGGCTGCTGGAGAGAGGAAGGAGTGTACTTCATTTATTTATTTTGGAACAATTTCTTTAGGGATGGAGTATATTTATCACAGTGATACCGAAAACACACTCTGACATGCTTGTGGTCACGCCACACAGCATACAAAACTGCAAACTACTCCTAAATAACCCATGTATAATGCTCTGCATACACGCTTGCTAATTCTAAACACCAAAAATAATGCAGTGCACAGCCTACAGACCTGTAAGCCACTCGTAAAATAATGGAATATATTTATGTCCAGAGACCCAAACAACTCATAAATCGTCTAAAGAATAATCTATCCAAAAGACTATGCAAACATGCTTGCTAATCATGAACTCTCAAAATCATGCACCAGTCTTTATTTAAACAATTTGATCCAGTGCAGTCATCCAATGTGTTCAGCATGAGGTCCAGAGTTCAACTGACCTAATACACAATACTGCCACCAGAGAGCACTTTTGTCCGTTCCATGACATAATCCAAGATGGTGGGGGGAAATGGCGGGAACAATGTGGTTACCATGAAGTCCAGAGCCCAACTAACTTAGTACACAGTACTGCCACCAGAAGGTGCTGTCATCCATTCCGTGATATAACCCAAGATGGTGGTTCAAAAGGCTCTGAGCACTATGAGACTTAACATCTGAGGTCATCAATCCCCTAGAACTTAGAACTACTTAAACCTAACTAACCTAGGGACATCACACATCCCTGCCAGAGGCAGGATTGGAACCTGCGACTGTAGCGGTCACTTGGTTCCGGATTGAAGCATCTAGAAACACTCTGCCATAGTGGCTGGCCAAGATGGTGGTCTGGGGTGGGGGAAAATGGTGGGAAAACGACTCTGTCTGTGGTGGACATAAGTCTTTATTTTGCAGGCAGTGTCTCCACCATGAGATCTAGACTCCAACTGACCTAGTATGCAGTACTGCCACCAGAGAGTACTGTCATCCCTCCTGTGATGTAATCCGAGAATGTGGTCTGGAGTGGGAAAATGGTGCTAAAATGACTCAGCATGTGCTGGATTGCTCGAGGGAGTAAGGAAGGAGGGTACTTTATTTATTCTGGAACAATTTATTTAGGGATGGGGAATATTTATCACACTGATACAAAACACTTGCTCGGTGTCACGCCACACAGCCCACAGACCTGTAAACTACTTCTGAATAACACTCTGTACACACGCAAACAACTCCTAATTTACCAAAATAATTTCAGTACAGACACACAGACTCCTCCTAAATAATGCAGTATACTGATGTGTTGACACGCTCAGTACTTGTAACCTGTCTAAATAATGCATAGTGCAGCCTACAGACCTGCTGGCAAAATAATGCAACAGATACGCAAACAATGTACGCAGACACCTCCCGCCGCCCCCAGTCCATTGGACCTAACTGGAGGCTACTGTACACGCTCCCAGACGTTGGGATGCACTGACACTCCCTGCGAAGTGACGGACAGATGCCCCTTCAGGTCCCACACGCATGCGGCGGCTAAACCCCTTTCATACTTGCTACCTGAGGAATTTCTCTCGAAATACGTGTTCTCCTAGGCACTGTTGCTGACACGACCGTAGAGGAGCGAAGACTTATTTACAGAGTGCAGATGCTCCATGCAGGCCTCGCACACATGTGTTTGCCACTGCTGGCATGAAACCTCCCTGTACCTGCGGGCCGGCGAAGAGCTAATTGCCAAGCGACGCTGCAGAAATCCCTTCCAGAATAGCACAGCATGCTTTCTCCCTAGCGATTCTAACAGACCATTGCAAGTGGATCTAGCAGCTTCTCTATGTTACACTGAAGCCACATGGCTATATAAAATAATAACCAAATCGAACTCTAGTAAATTGCATAGCATCCCAGAAACACTTAACGAGCACTTTTGAAGGAGTTTTCGTGATGTCTCAACTTGTATGCACAGAAATTCTTGCTCTAACAGAACCTGTTTACGAAAATAGCGCAGAATAACTTCGAATGCAGTCTTCCTAGCAGTCCTAACGTGACACCCGTGCTGCTTTCAACGTTCTCATCGTTATGTAGAACTCCTATATCCCTGCACAAAGGATGTCTTGTGAATGAATCGAGCATGATGATTGACTCTTATCGAATTTACCCACCAGCTTACTGATGTTGTTGGTGTGGAAGCACCGTCTACCTTTCCTTTTTGTTTCTGCAGGTGAGACTTTCAGCGGCAAAAGCTGTTTTACACTGATCGCCATACACCCTTGCAATGTGCCCTACATATCGTCAAATACAGAAAGACTCTTACACAGTTACACTGCCCTCCCACTGAGGGCAGGAGATGGAATATTAGAGCATGAAACCGATCTCCAACCCAGCAATACATCACTGTATACCGTGTCGATGTAGTAAATATACAATTTGTATCCTACACCATAAAAAATCGTCCCTTTTACATCATTTGTACATGTACCGTGAAGATAGACAGCACCGTAGATATACTGGCGGCACTAGATAGTTCCTTGCAAGGTAGGCGGTCATCCACTCCCGACGTGTGACCAGAGCGTCCTCAGAGGGCCAAAGTCACTCTCAGAACTGTTCTATAAATTCAGGCTCGTTCCCCCTTGACCCAAACGCATTACTGTTTCTGGTTAAGACCTGCTTCCCTGCTTGCTTTTTTCCATACACCCATCTCCAGACTCTGGGATTACAAGAACAAATATATTTTCACAAGGTTCACACACAGCAGTATCCTACCAATCGCTCATGCAACATAATTCTGAAGATGCAGACTGGGAATTATTTCTCAACAAACCCGAAACTTTAGCTAGGTGGAATGTGCTCTGGACCACTAAGTAACTAGAAACTTATCCCGTCTGTGAAGACCTTTATGTGAAAACTCAAAACAAATAGAGGAAATACGAGTAGATATTTCCATTCGTGAATACCAATGTCGGTGATGTAACAGATTCCAAATCATTCCTATAATTTACAA
This sequence comes from Schistocerca piceifrons, assembly GCF_021461385.2. Lineage (NCBI taxonomy): Eukaryota > Metazoa > Arthropoda > Insecta > Orthoptera > Acrididae > Schistocerca > Schistocerca piceifrons. The sequence continues at coordinate 893,705,547 of NC_060149.1, forward strand.
GGTCAACTAAGGTGGTTCTCACGTCTAGAGAACCAGAAAAAGTGTCTTCCACATGCTAGACACACACACCACAATCGATATTCTATCTATCGCTTGCGCCTTTATCCCGCATTGTGCACGGGGTTGGCGTGGTTAAATCGGATTTGGCATGTTAATGTGAAGGGGTGGCCGGATGTTCTTCCTGCCGCCACCCCCTGGGACGGAATCAGAGTGCCCCAACTGTCTGCGTCTAGTGTAAATCATGGAAAAGTGCAGATGTGTGTCAAATGTCTGTGAGTCGTGTAACTGTGGCAGGACGTGAGAACAAGTCCGGTGTTCACCAAGAGCAGGGCTTAACAACTAGCCGGTTTTGAGCGCGAGTACTCGCGTCTGCTCAGGCACGTGCTCGCGAGCAGGTTCAAGGTCGCGGAGCAGGGAGGGAGGGGAAATGCGCGCGCACGTTTGAATAGGGCCGCAGCGTGCCTATTGAATTCGCGCCGACTGTGTAACGTTTAAAGTACTACGATCACCTCTAACAGTCACTTCGCTTGTTAAGAATCATGTCAAGTCGCCGTTGTGTAACCCCAACCATGCTTTCGCAGTTGGGAGGAATTGTATCTGTTTACAGAAAAAGATGGTGTTGCAAAATGTTTAGTATGTCACAAAACGCTGAATTCTTTTAGGAAATTTATTTTGCAGCGACATTATATGTCGTACCACGCGAGAGGCTACGGAAGTGGAAAATGTGATGGACCAGATCGTGCACAGGAAGCTATTAAACTTAAAAGGAAGCTATCCGCAGAAGATCTGGACGACGAAGAAAAATAAACTGAGGCAGCGCTCAGAGTGAGTTACAAAATTGCTTTGCTTTTAGCAAAATCCCTGCGCCCCTTCACTGATGGCGATTTAATAAAAGAATGTTTGGTAGTTGCAGCGGAAAATTTGTGTCCATCTCAAGTTGAACAGTTTCGGATTGTGCCATTATTTAACATGACCATTATGCGTCGCATGCAGGACATGGCAGACGACGTACAGAGCCAGCTTGCAAATATCTGTAAAGATTTTATGGTGTATTCTCTAGCTCTGGACGATAGTGTTGATATCACTGGAACAGCGCAGCTTGCCATATTTATTAGAGGTGTTAATAGAGATCTTCAGGTGAGGAAGGAGCTCCTCGGTGTAGTAGCCATGAAGAACAGTACAACTGGAGGTGATATTTTAAGTAGTGTTGAAGAAAGTGTTGAAAATATAGGATTGTCGTGGAATTCTTTAGTTTCAGTGTCTATAGACGGTGCACCAGCGATGACAGGGAAAAAATCAGGTTTCGTTGCGCTGTTGAAGGAGAAAATGCAAAAACTGACCGTGCCGAATGAAATAAGGGGCGTTCACTGTGTGATCCACCAGAAAAAACTTATGTGCTAAGAGTATCACTCTAAAAAATGTGATGAGTGTTGTTCGTACAACCAATTATATAAGGAAGCATGGGTTACAACACAGGCAATTTAAAAGCTTTCTTGAGGATATAGAAAACCAGTATGGTAGTCTGCCTTATTACAGCGAGGTCCGCTGGCTTAGTCGCAGCGAATTATTAAATCGATTTTTTTGCCTATTAGATGAGATAAATATGTTCATGAAAATAAATAACGTGTGTTCCTGAATTGAAAGAGCCTTCATGGAAATGTGATCTCACGTTCTTAGCAGATTTCACTAGCCATCTGAATGCTTTGAACATTTCACTACAAGGTAAAGATCTGCTAATTACTCATTTCATAGATCGGATACGAGCTTTTAAAATGAAATTGAAACTTTGGGTGAGTCAGCTGGAAACAGGAAATCTAGCTCATTTTCCTAAATTATCATCCATGCAAGGTGTTCACAAAGACTGTGAACGTTATTCACATAGTTTAGTTGCCCTTAAGGAAGAATTTGATCAACGCTTTCAAGATCTGACAGTACTAGACAGTGATTTTGATCTGTTCTCCTCTCCATATTCAGCGAATATTGAAGAGATTCGTCCTGAGCTTCAACTAGAAATTATTGACCTGCAGTGTGACAGAGAATACAGAGACAAATTTCAGAACAAGAAAAACATTTTGGAATTCTACAGACACTTCCCTCAGGATAGATTTCCTCGTTTGCACAAACTGGCGGCTACAATAATATCAATGTTCGGTTCCACGTATGTTTGTGAACAACTGTTCTCTGCAATGAAATGTAACAAGACGCGCCTGAGAAACGCATTGTCTGATCGAAATTTAAACTGCACGCTGCGCCTACAATGCACAAGAACAATTACTCCAAACATAGACGCAATTGTAAAGGGCAAAAAGTACAAGATAACCGAGAATCCCACACTTCAGTGACACCTTTTATTGTGTAACAGTTCACAAATTAATATGAATGTATAGGCATACACTAAGCTAATAAAATTATGTGGCACGTGTACATTCTCCTTTATTGGTTTCATTTGTCGCAGTAATAATTCGTGAGTGATATCCCTACAGGTGGCCGCGGATTTACATTGACTGGCGGCAGCTGTTGTGTGCCCCACGTGACTCTCCCCGCTCTCCGCTCTGGTCCGGTAGTGGGGGTAGCGTGCTCGCGCTGCTCCGGGCTCGCGCCTTGCTGCTCACAGCTTGCTCCGCGAGCACGTATGTTGTGAAGCCCTGACATAGAGGGATGTGGAAAACCACCTAAAAACCACATACAGGCTGGCCGACACACCAGTCCTCGTCGTTAATCCGGCGGGCAGATTCGATCCAGGGCCGGCGCGCCTACTCGAGTCCAGGAAGCAGCGCATTAGCGCTCTCGGCTAACCTGGCGGGTACCAGAATCGATATCCTCTCAACTACATAAAGATGGGAAATATTAAGAAACAGGCAACCGAACAATTTACATGGGAGGGGTAATGGTCGAGCACAAATGCACCTCCATATTCAATCTACTCAAATTTCCACTTGATCACAAAAGCAGTCCAACACAAACATTAGTTCGCTATTCCGTCGTCTAGAGGGCAACACGAGTAAGTCATCTACATTGCTACGCTCCAACAGGCCTTTGCATTTGGATGGCTCCTGTCGTTAGCTGCAAACGTGTATCATTCTCACCACAGGCCACACATACACAGAATCATTACCTGAAGTAATTAATCACATTACAGGGTGGTACATTGATAGTGACTGGGCCAAATATCTCACGAAATAGGCATCAAACGAAAAAACTACAAAGAACGAAACTTGTCTAGCTTCAAGGGGGAAACCAGATGGCGGTATGGTTGGCCCGCTAGATGGCGCTGCCATAGGTTAAACCGATATCAACTGCATTTTCTTTAAAAATAGGAACCCCCATTTTTATTACATATTCATGTAGTACATAAAGAAATATGAATGTTTTAGTTGGACCACTTTTTTCGCTTTGTGATAGATGATGCTGCAATAGTTACAAACGTATAAGTACGTGGTATCACGTAGCATTCCGCCAGTGCGGACGGTATTTGCTTCGTGATACATTACCCGTGTTAAAATGGACCGTTTACCAATTGCGGTAAAGGTCGATATTGTGTTGATATATGGCTATTGTGATCAAAATGCCCAACGGGCGTGTGCTATGTATGCTGCTCGGTATAATGGACGAGATCATCCAAGTGTCCGGACCGTTCGCTGGATAGTTACGAAGTGTTCAGCCACATGTGAAACGTCAGTCACGACCTGCAACATAGCATGATGCCCAAGTAAGTGTGTTTTTGCTGCTGTCGCGGCTAATCCGCACATCAGTAGCTGACAAATTGCACGAGAGTCGGGAATCTCAAAAACATCGGTGTTGAGAATGCTACATCAACATCGATTGCACCCGTAATATATTTCTATGCACCAGGAATTGCATGGCGACGACTTTGAACGTCGTGTATAGTTCTGTCACTGGGCACAAGAGAAACTATGGAACGATGACAGATTTTTTGCATGCTTTCTATTTAGCGACGAAGCGTCATTCACCAACAGCGGTAACGTAAACCAGCATGATATGCACTACTGGGCAACGGAAAATCCACGATGGCTGGGACAAGTGGAACATCAGCGACCTTGGCGGGTTAATGTATGGTGCGGCATTATGGGAGGAAGGATAATTGGCCCCCATTTTATAGATGGCAATCAAAATGGTGCAATGTATGCTGATTTCCTTTGGAATGTTCTACTGTTGTTACTACAAGATGTTTCACTCCATGACAAAATGGCAAAGTACTTCCAACATGATGGATGTCCGGCACATAGCTCGCGTGCGGTTGAAGTGGTACTGAATAGTATATTTCATGACAGGTGGATTGGTTGTCGAAGCACCATACCATGGCCCGCACGTTCACCGGATCTGACGTCCCCGGATTTCTTTCTATGGGGAAAGTTGAAGGATATTTGCTATCGTGATTCATCGAGAACGCCTGACAACAGCCGGCCGGTGTGGCCGAGCGGTTCTATGCGCTTCAGTCTGGAACCGCGCGACCGCTACGGTCGCAAGTTCGAATCCTGCCTCGGGTATGGATGTGTGGGATGTCCTTAGGTTAGTTTGGTTTAAGTAATTCTAAGTTCTAGGGGACTGATGACCTCTGACGTTAAGTCCCATAGTGCTCAGAACGATTTGAACCATTTTTTGAGCGTGACAACATGCACCAGCACTTTGTCAATGCATGTGCAAACATTACGGAAGGCGAACTACTCACTGTTGAGAGGAATGTCGTTACACGTATTGCCAAATACATTGAGGTAGACGGACATCATTTTGAGCATTTATTGCATTACTGTGGTATTTACAGGTAATCACGCTGTAACTGCATGCATTCTCAGAAATGATAAGTTCACAAAGGTACATGTATCACATTAGAACAACCGAAATAAAATGTTCAAATGGTTCAAATGGCTCTGAGCACTATGGGACTTAACATCTGAGGTCATCAGTCCCCTAGAACTTAGAACTACTTAAACCTAACTAACCTAAGGACATCACACACATCCATGCAGGATTCGAACCTGCGACCGTAGCGGTCACGCGGCTCCAGACTGTAGCGCCTAGAACTCCGGCCACTCCGGCCGGCATAAAATGTTCAAACTTACCTACGTTCTGTATTTTAATTTAAAAAATCTACCTGTTACCAATGGACCACCCTGTATATTTTATCCCTGTACCTACAACTAAATGTTACGATCGCAGTCTCAGTTGAACGGTATTCAACAATGATCAATGTATGGGAAAGACAGCCTATTGACGGCTGTGGCTCTGGGAATAGAAACATCAGTACCATTCTTACGACTTGACATAGTCATCCCTTTGCTATCACATTATTACACAGTTATGTTCTTTGCACATGTCGGAACACAAACACATACTTTATAAGCCTGATGCTCAAGATGAACCTATCACGCATCCCCTAATACTACTTAGTATAATACTTCGTCAATAACTGATCGCTGGCGATACAAAATAATACTGAGAGAAAAGCAACCATGGATGGACATGTCTCATAAGTTTTTCTTGCGAGTGCTATCACTGTGTCTTAGAAAGAGTGATATAAACGCGCCAAATGTTAAAAAACCCGATCGCAACAACTACTGTATGTTACTATCACAAGCGGTTTTGGTTCTACAGGTGTACACAAGTATCCACGATAAAAGCTATACTGGCTTTATAAATCGAGGTACGACATAAACTCTGAATGAGGTTGGTTTTCCGGACATATACCAAGACAGTGATCGTAGGAATGTGCATTATCAGACCAGCACTCTGGTTACATGTGGCCCACAATGCAACCTCGTGATAAAATCGCTGAATTTCGAGGTGATTCGACTATGGAACGTGAAATGTAAGTGGTATTTCCGACTCCCTCACACTGCCCCACATACATATTTCTATAGTACTTGTAATGTATTCTGTCTCAATACCATTTCAGAGGTTCTGCAATATATCAACTTAGTTATAGGCGATGACTGATTGAGAAGGATCACAAACAGTAGTAGTAGATGATGTGCTGATTGAGGTCGTAAGAAATGTACACTACCTTTTCAGATTTCTAGAGTTATGCTATCCGCTAGAAATGATGTCTATGATTTGGAATCAAGTCCTTCCATTCAACCACATACCTGCGTATGATCACAGCTACAAGTGAATCATATTTCTGGCACTCTCATATCTCGAAACGAGTCATCTTTCTCGAACCTATCTGCTACGGTAAATTTCCAACGTGGTTTTAGTCAGTCTCTACGCATACTGCAACTGCACCCATTTCTGTAGCTTTGCGCATGTGATCGTTCCAATTTAAGTCGGAACTGAGCAGAAGTCGGAGAAAGCAATATCCAGCACCTTCTGCAACCCGTGTAGAAACAGAACGACGTGAGTTAGCGCAATAGGACCGTGTTTTAACCATTCGATTGAAATGCGCTCATTGTGGTGCGTCTCCAAACTAGATACAGGTACTACAATCCGCAGCAGATCCGCGTCTATTCACATCTATCTCGCCAACATGCTATCATCGGTATTCTGTACCATTCAACAGAGAAATAATTACGAAATATAAAAGGGTCACTAACTTCATCCAATACAGAAGTCACCTATGCGCCATTGCTAGCGCGATGACGCATAGCTGCGACATGGGTCCGGCGCCGAGAGAGAGTTGTTGCGATACTTCCCAGCATAGCATTCCTAACGGGACACCCAATCTGTCATCGAATTTACCTGTCAATTTGCTGCTGCTGCCGATGTAGGGCGATCTTATTAAATATACAGCTTTTGATCCATTGCAGAGGGCAGTTTAAGGTTTCATCATCCGTACTGTAGGAGGATGGCCGTATCCCACAGATTATACTGTAAGTCACAAGAGACGCTGCCTGTGACACTGTGTCGTTGTTTGAAACATTGTTTTCTAACACGCTTTGTACACTGCCATACATTTTGTTTTCTGCCACGACTTTGATGTCTATGTCAGGACCTAAACTGACATTAAGGCGCTCTGATCCACGGCCTCTCGCAGAAAACTAGACATCGCAAAATGTAAATAATATTGTTACTTTGGTTACCATAACAGGCCACAAACACTGGATGATTTTAAATAAAAGAGAGTTACAACATAAGCAAATTGGGGGAGTTTTGCGACGTTGTGGATGGTTTCCAAACTACAGTCCGAAAGTGATTCACGAGCTCTACGTTTAGTCATGGAACAGCTGATGACTGTACATTCTGTTTCGACTGATTCATCATACTGCAGTCACGTACGCGATCACTGTTTCGGTGCTGTCCACCCCAGAAGGTGTTTTCCATCCACCAAAACTCTTTCTCCAACTCAAACAAGCGATGTCAGTCAATCATTATGTGGTAACCAACTGCATGCCAGTGCATGGATGGGGTGGAAAAGACACCATCGATGTACTCTAATAATTGATAGTGCGAACAATTTTAGCAATTGTAGAGTAATTTCAACACCGACCAATGATGCAACAGCATGTTTCCCTATTTCAGCATCATAACTAAACCACCCATTCTCCACTTTGCGAATATCGTTGCGAACGTGGATAGACGATTGTGCAGTACGTCCATTCATTGGCAATTCTCGAACACACACACCATCAAAGTGTATCAGACAGCACTCTACATATTTCTAACACCTCGAGGATATTGCTTAATTTACGATCTATCTCTCTGCGTATGGGAGTCACAGACCATTCTCGCGGTCTTAGGACAAAATTAGAGAGTGAAAGGCCTTTCTTACACTGTCATTGACCAATCCCCACCCCTGTAGCACCGTTACCGATTTAATCTGCAACCGACCAGAAGAAGTTCGCTACATTCCACGTCTCGTGAATGAATGGAGCTAGCCGAGTCCTCACCCATCCAAGTGCACAAGATTTCTGGAGATGCGCCCATGTCGAGGAGGTTAGCACTCCTTATCGATATATAGTAACAGATTTCAAAGCTACACTCCTGGAAATGTAAAAAAGAACACATTGACACCTGTGTGTCAGACCCACCATACTTGCTCCGGACACTGCGAGAGGGCTGTACAAGCAATGATCACACGCACGGCACAGCGGACACACCAGGAACCGCGGTGTTGGCCGCCGAATGGCGCTAGCTGCGCAGCATTTGTGCACCGCCGCCGTCAGTGTCAGCCAGTTTGCCGTGGCATACGGAGCTCCATCGCAGTCTTTAACACTGGAAGCATGCCGCGACAGCGTGGACGTGAACCGTATGTGCAGTTGACGGACTTTGAGCGAGGGCGTATAGTGGGCATGCGGGAGGCCGGGTGGACGTACCGCCGAATTGCTCAACACGTGGGGCGTGAGGTCTCCACAGTACATCGATGTTGTCGCCAGTGGTCGGCGGAAGGTGCACGTGCCCGTCGACCTGGGACCGGACCGCAGCTACGCACGGATGCACGCCAAGACCGTAGGATCCTACGCAGTGCCGTAGGGGACCGCACCGCCACTTCCCAGCAAATTAGGGACACTGTTGCTCCTGGGGTATCGGCGAGGACCATTCGCAACCGTCTCCATGAAGCTGGGCTACGGTCCCGCACACCGTTAGGCCGTCTTCCGCTCACGCCCCAACATCGTGCAGCCCGCCTCCAGTGGTGTCGCGATAGGCGTGAATGGAGGGACGAATGGAGACGTGTCGTCTTCAGCGATGAGAGTCGCTTCTGCCTTGGTGCCAATGATGGTCGTATGCGTGTTTGGCGCCGTGCAGGTGAGCGCCACAATCAGGACTGCATACGACCGAGGCACACAGGGCCAACACCCGGCATCATGGTGTGGGGAGCGATCTCCTACACTGGCCGTACACCACTGGTGATCGTCAAGGGGACACTGAATAGTGCACGGTACATCCAAACCGTCATCGAACCCATCGTTCTACCATTCCTAGACCGGCAAGGGAACTTGCTGTTCCAACAGGACAATGCACGTCCGCATGTATCCCGTGCCACACAACGTGCTCTAGAAGGTGTAAGTCAACTACCATGGCCAGCAAGATCTCCGGATCTGTCCCCCATTGAGCATGTTTGGGACTGGATGAAGCGTCGTCTCACGCGGTCTGCACGTCCAGCACGAACGCTGGTCCAACTGAGGCGCCAGGTGGAAATGGCATGGCAAGCCGTTCCACAGGACTACATCCAGCATCTCTACGATCGTCTCCATGGGAGAATAGCAGCCTGCATTGCTGCGAAAGGTGGATATACACTGTACTAATGCCGACATTGTGCATGCTCTGTTGCCTGTGTCTATGTGCCTGTGGTTCTGTCAGTGTGATCATGTGATGTATCTGACCCCAGGAATGTGTCAATAAAGTTTCCCCTTCCTGGGACAATGAATTCACGGTGTTCTTATTTCAATTTCCAGGAGTGTATTTGTATGGCAGAAAATTCTTCTTAGTAACGGATCACAAGCCATTGCAGTCCTTGTTTCATCCGACGAAGCCGGTTCCTTTACGAACTGCCCAAAAATTGCAAAGATGGGCTTTATTGTTGTCTCAATACCAGTACGAGATTGTGTATCTTCTGACAATCCAACATGGTACTGTTGACGCCATTTCACGTCTTCCGATAGGCCCTGATACAGATTTTGACGCCTCTGCTGCATCTTGTTGTCACATGCGAAGCATACAGAACTCTGTAGTGCACCGATACTTTGTACAGGGCGTAGCCTCACTATACAGCAAGGTCTGATTCTTGTTAATAATGACAGTGGATAGTCAAGTGTGTTGATCCCCAAGCTTTGCAAAATGAAGTAGTGGCGGCAGCACCGTCCAACGCACGAAGGGCTGAACTACGGCACTGCCGACACAAATAGGGGCAGCTGTATCGTTGCGCCGTATTTCGGCAACGGTGCGTGGCGCGCCGGACCGCACGGGGACAAAAGCGGGCGGACAGTGCGAGCTAGTCGACGCGACGCGACACACGTCTCTCAGTTCTCCCCCCGCGTACCGCGTGCATCGAGTCAACGTGACTCCGCCGTAAATGCGTACGCACGGTCGTAAACGCAGTCGCCGTTCCGTAGTGTGCACCGCACTGTTAAAGTGTCTTTCGCGGACGTTACGGCGCCCCCGGTCGCGCCAGGAGCAGAACATTGAGTGACGCGGCCTTTTGTCTCGCTTGGTCCACGCGGTCGCGCCACGGCTCGTCACTGGAGTGTACACCCTCCGGGATCGGTGATGGAGCCGTGCCGCCAGTGCGACGCACCTGTATGGACGGACATTAGCGACGAATGGTATTTGTCATTTATTGTAAAGCTAGGAAGAATAAATGTGCCCTGTCCCGAAACTGCTTTAGTCGTTTTTTTGTCACCGAGCCTCTCCCTCGAGTATAGTGCGTGGGCGCGGCGATAGAGCCGGTTCACTGCACGTGAGTGACTGTAAGCGGAGATACCACACGTTCCCGCTTAGATGGTGACCCCGACGTGATCTGAGGCTACAAAAAAAAAAAAAAAAAAAAAAAAAAAAACCCGTGGTGACGAACGTTCGTCGGTACGAGAGACGTGGAACCGCGAGTAGGCTTGCGCGTATACGCCCGCGCCGAACAGTGCTCCGTAGTAAAAAATTTTTTTTAAGTAACTTTTTTTTATATCGTTTTTGTGCACGTATGTTTTGATCGCGGACTGCTTAGTGTTATTCTTTTTTCGTGTGTTTCCCTTGTCGTGTTATTTTCACTGTGTACTTTCCTCTTGTTCGAGGATTCGACTCTGAACTAAGGTGGCGACATTAGAGGAGTTGCAAAAGACTGTCGAAGAACTGCTTGCAAGCAACACGTAGCTAGAGAGTGAGCTACAAGCACAGACTACACGTTCGGACGCCGCACAGCCACAGGCAGCTCAGGACAATGTCGGCGCGCGAGTCCCCACCACACCGACGCCTCCTACGGCCACCGGAACGCTGACGAGCACTGGACGGGCATCGATCGGGCTGCCTCCCTTTTGGCCGCCGGACCCCGTAATGTGGTTCAGCCAAGTTGAGGCGGTATTTATGAGCAACCATGTGACTTGCGACCTGGCGAAATTTGGGCATGTAGTGAGCCGGCTGGACCAGCACTACGCGGCCGAAGTGTGGGGTATAATCACCGCCCCGCCGACGCAGTCGAGCTACAAACAGCTCAAGGAAGAGCTGATCCTGCGGATTTCGTCGTCTGAGGAACGACGAGTGCACCAACTACTGCGGCAAGAGGAATGCGTCGACTGGAGGCCCTCGCAGTTCCTGCACCACCTGCAGAGCCTCGCGCAGTCCGACATGGTGCCAGATTCGCTGTTACTATCTGGGTGCACAGCGTCCCAGCTCAGGTGCAGGCAGTGATAGCCGCACAGACGGAGATGCAGCTGGACGCCGTCGCTAACTTGGCTGACAGGGTGCACGACGTGCTGACAACGGTGCCTAGCACTACGGCTGCGGCAGCTTACGACTTCGTCCCCCCACCTCCATGGCGGCACGCGCCTCCCGCACCCGCATCGGATGCCGACCTGCACCAGCTAGTGCAAAACTTGACCGCACAGGTGGCAGCTCTCTCCATGCAAGTCAACCGGTTGGCACACTCGCAGCGAGAAGGCAGCACGCGCCACAGCAGCAGCAGACCGGGCGACAGGCGGCGCGGCTTGCGCAGTCGCCAACGCAGCAACAGCCGATCCAACGGTACCCTGCAGACGTCAGAGCACGCACAAAGCGGCTACTGCTGGTACCATGTCCGCTTCGGCAACGACACACCCAGGTGCTCACACCCAAACGCCAGCTGCAACCGGATCTAGGCGCACCCGGCTGCAGTGTGATATTGAAGCGTCTGTTTGTTGCGGAACGGGGAGCAGGCGTGAGGTACCTCGTCGACACGGGTTCGGACCTCTCGATATTCCCCCGTTCTATGTTACGAGACCGCAGGCGGGCCGAGGCACTCTGCCTTACAGCGGCGAACAATTCCACTATTAAAACTTACGGCATACACAGCCGCAATATAGATCAAGGCCTACGTCGCATGTTCTTGTGGACTTTTACTGTGGCCGACGTCAATGAGCCAATCCTGGGCGCAGACTTTCTCGGCCACTACGGGCTGCTAGCCGACATCGCAAGCGGCCAGCTCATCAATGCGACAACGAATTTAAAGATAGCGGGACAGCGCCGGCAGGCTGCATACTACAGTGTTAAACCCGTGAAGTGCGCCAGACCATACGCAGACATCCTTTAACAATTCCCTGACCTCACCCACCCAGCCGGTGCACCGAGAGACATCAAACATTCGATGGTGCCCCACATAATAACCACACCCGGACCTCCCCACATTGTGTCACCCACGTCGACTCACGCCTGACAGACTTGCAGCAGCAAAGCCAGAGTTCGAGGCCATGCTATGGCAAGGCATCGTGCGACCATCGAGCAGCCCATGGTCATCGGCGTTGCATTTAGTGCCCAAAAAAGACAATTCGTGGCGCCCGTGTGGAGACTATCTCGCCCTTAATTTGCGAACAGTGCCGGACCGATACCCAGTCCCACACCTTCAAGACTTCAGCTACACCTTGGCGGGCTGCACGGTGTTCAGCGAGATAGACTGCGCAAAGGCGATCACTCAAATTCCAGTGGCGTCCGAAGACATTGAAAAAACAGCCATCGTAACACCCTTTGGGCTTTTCGAAAGCCTTTTTATGACTCTCGGTCTTCGGAATGCTGCCCAGACTTGGCAGCGGTTCCTGGACAGCGTCTTGCGAGGCTTGCCATTTTGTTTCCCGTACCTTGACGACATCCTGGTGTATTCCAAGTCGCCCGAACTCCACCACCGCCACTTAACGACCGCCTTTCAGCGCCTGAGTGAAGCCGACATCATTATTAACCCCGCTAAATGCGAATTTGGTGTGACAGAAATCGAGTTCCTCAGCCATTTAATTACGCCCACCGGATCGACACCACTACCGGAGAAAGTGAAAGCAATACTGAACATGCCGCGTCCACAGACGCACAAAGAATTATGACGTTACCTCGCCATGTTGAACTTTTATCGTCGACACCTGCCCAACGCCGTAGCCGTGCAAGAGCCGCTGACTAAGGTGTTACAAGGTCCTACCTCAAAAGGAAAGACCCTCGTGAATTAGACAGACGCAATGGAGCAGAGCTTCACGGACTCATAAAGGAATCTTGTGGAAGCGATACTGCTCGTGCACGTGGTACATGATGGGGACTTAGCTGTAGTCGTGGACGGCAGCCAGGCCGCCATCGGCACGGCGTTACTACAGCGCGTTATCGGGAGTTGGCAGCCTCTCGGTTTTTTCTCTGAAAAGCTTTCCGATTCGCAATGTGCTTGGAGCGCTTATGACTGAGAGTTGCTTGCGGTGTACGCGGCAGTGAAATAAAAATGGTTCAAATGGCTCTGAGCAATATGGGACTTAACTACTAAGGTCATCAGTCGCCTAGAACGTAGAACTACTTAAACCTAACCAACCTAAGGACATCACACACATTCATGCCCATGGCAGGATTTGAACCTGTGACTGTAGCGGTCACGCGGTTCCAAACTGATGCGCTTAGAACCGCACGGCCACACTGGCCGGCGGCGGTGAAATACTTCCGACCGTCCGTAGAAGCCAGACAATTCATCATTTTCACCGACCACAAACCCATTACCCACGCGTTCGAGAACAAACACACTAAGTGTTCACCGCGCCAACTCCAGCAGTTAGAGTACGTGTCGCAATTCACGACAGACATCTGACACATTTTGGGGATTGACAATATTGTCGCCGATTGTTTGTCCAGAGCGTGTGCCATTATTTCACCCCCTGTGAACTTTGGCCCAAGTACAGGAGAGTGACGAAGAACTGCACCGCTTCTGTCACAACACTTCCAGCGTCCTGCAACTGGAGCTGGTGCCTGTTGCCTGTCCCCAGCTCCGCACAGAAGATTTGGTGTGACATCTCAACCGGCATGCACCAACCGTTCCTCCCGGAGAAATTCCGATGCAGTGCATTTGACTGTATCCACGGACTGTCACACCCCAGCACCAACACCACTGCGACGCTTGTGGCTGCGCGTTTCGTCTGGCCCGGGCTTCAGAAGGACTGTAGCGAATGGGCGCACACGTGCACTGCATGTCAATGCACCAAAGTCGGGAGGCACACCCACGCACCTGTGGGCACCTTCCCGGACGTGACACGCCGATTTGCGCACGTTCACATGGACCTTGTCGGCCCGCTTCCTCTCTCACAAGGCAAGCGGTACCTCCTAACTATGGTGGACCGCTTCACTCGCTTGCCGAAAGCAACACCCATCGCGGACATCACAGCCGAGACCGTCGCCAATGCATTCGTCGACACCTGTGTGGCACGCTTCGGATGTCCCAGTCACGTGACAACTGATCGTGTCTGCCAGTTTGACTGCACGTTGTTTACGCACGCCGCCACACTGTTTGGCACCCAGTTACACAGGACAACCAGCTACCATCCGGCGTCGAATGGCATGGTCGAACAGTTCCACAGGATTCTCAAAGCCGCTCTAACCTGCCACAACACCTCATGGCCAGAGGCGCTCCCACTGGTGCTGCTCGGCCTGTGAGTCACGCCGAAGGAGGAGATCGGCGCATCACCTGCCGACCTCGTTTATGGGCAGTGTCTGACAATCCCGGGCGATTTTGTCGGAGATGTAAGACTCCCACACGACACCGTGGCACCCACTCTGGCAGAACGTCTGCGCACTCACACGGCCGGCCTCCGAGTGCATGCACCGACGTGGCACGGCACCGGGAAGATATTCGTCCATGCTGACCTGCAGCACTGCAGGCACGTAATGTTGTGTACTTACGCAGTACAGCCACCTCTCCAACCGCCCTACAGTGGACCGCACTGCGTGATCGCCTGAGGAGACAAAACGCTGGTCATCAAGTACAACAGGAAGCTGTCAACAGTGTCAGTCGACCGTGTCAAACAAGCCTATGTCTTGCCCGCTCCATCAGCCACGCATTTCTCCGATCCGGCAGAAGATCTGATCACGAACGACACTCCCTCTGGCAGCGGTCAGACGGAACCTGCACCTGGAGCCGCCGGTGATGCGCAGCTGCAACCTGCTGTCATCGTGTCACCACGTGCCCCTCCCACCACCACGCCGAGGCAGCTGGCATGGCCGCCCAGACCGCGCCCACCACAGGTGTACCGGTCGCCCCCACCGCAGCCGCCAGTGGACTACGTCACATGCGCCGGCCACCGCATCCGATTCAAACGGCCGTGCTGCATCGCCAGCACGCCATGACACCCAAACCAGCAAGCACGCGCCCGAGCCGCTGAACACAGTCAGAATTCGGCGCCCACGATCTGCCGTCTGCTGTAGAGACCCGGCCTCCAGCTGCAAGTGCCTTTGGCTGGTAACTCCAGTCGAGCCCCGGACACCGTCTCCTGTGTTCGTCACTGCTTCTGGACCCGTGTTCACGTCACTTTGCCTCTGCCACATTGGGCGTTGAGGCTGGATCGGCATCTGCGCCAGTTTACCACATTCGCTTCGCCGTCGAGCTCCGGACATCGCGCTCCACACCACTCGGCTTGTCCGTAGCAGCTCCCGGACCTGCGTTCGAGTTCCGACGGTACCGCACTGGCGCAAGTGCCTTTGAGACGTCACCACCAATGACCTGCAATGCGCGCCTTCACGTGCATTGCTATGGACAGTTGCAGCCAGTGCCTGCAGCCGCTGTCACTAGCCAACAGCCTGAGGACACGCCTGCCGCACGCTCGCCGGTCCGGTGTGCTGATCTCACGGGCCGCCGCCCTTCCAACGCTGACCTACCCCCACCAACGCTGCCGCACTGCCATCACACAGCGCGCGAACTTTAAACACACGCGCACCACCGAACGATCGCCACATTTTCGCAACTACGGAGCTCCGCTCTCGAAGGGGCGATATGTGTGGCGGCAGCACCGTCCAACGCATGAAGGGCTGAACTACAGCACTGCTGACACAAGTAGGGGCAGCTGTACCATTACGCCGTATTTCAGCAACGGTGCGTGGCATGCCAGACCCCATGGGGACAAAAGCAGGCGGACAGTGTGAGCTAGTCGACGCGATGTGACACACGTCTCTCAGTTCTCCCGCCGCGGACCACGTGCGTCGAGTCAACGTGACTCCGCCGTAAATGTGTACGCGCGGTCGTAAACGCAGTCGCCGTTCCGCAGTGTGCACCGCACTGTTAAAGTGTCTTTCGCTCCTTCGCAGATGTTACGGCGCTCCCGGTCATGCCAGGAGCAGAACATTGAGTGACGCGGCCTTTTGTCTTGCTCGGTCCATGCGGTCGCGCCATGGCTCATCACTGGAGTGTACACCCTCCGGGATAGGTGATTGAGCCACGCTGCCAATGCAACGCACCTGTATGGACAGACATTAGCGACGAATGGTATTTGTCATTTATTGTAACGCTAGGAAGAATAAATGTGTCCTGTCCCGAAACTGCTTTACTCGTTTTTTTGTCACCAACCCTCTCCCTTGAGTATAGTGCGTGGGCGCGGCGATAGAGCCGGTTCACTGCACGTGAGTGACTGTAAGCGGAGATACCACACGTTCCCGCTTCAAAGTGTTACAATTACTTCAACAAGGACACTGGGGGATTGTTCATACGAAACAGTTGTTGCGTCGACGCTGTACTTGGGAGGGTATGGACATCCAAATAGAACAGATGACGCCACAGTTAGCCTTCTGCCGCCAAGCAGTTTGTCAGCAGTGCACAAGTAGCAGCAAGTGGCTTACTTAATGTTCATATAAGTGTAGTAGTCAAGTTGAAAATTTGTTTGAGTGTTCTTAGCGCACTTGTTTAGTTAAATGCGCCAAATCATTGTGTAGTTTCGTATTTAGTAGGGGCAGATTTGCATTATAATATCTGTGATGTGTAAAGTCACGTAGTCGTCTGTCATTTGTTTATTTCTTTCAAATAGTCTTTGTACGTTACTGACAGTACAGTTGGCCTTCTGCCGCTGAGCAGTGTGTCAGCAGTGCGCAAGTCGCAGCATTACTACATTTATTAGGCAGTCTTGTATTTTAATAACCATTTAAATTTTGTGTCGAATTGTTTGTGCTCTCTGTAGATTAGTTCACACGTTCTTTGCACAACAGTATTTAGAATGGATAGGGACTGCGACTGCTGTGTTCTGATGTGGGCTGAGTTGACATCCCTTCGTTCCCAGCTTCAGGCAGTGTTGGCTTCGGTCACACAGCTTGAGGCTGTTGCCAATGGGCATCACTGTGGGGGTCTGGACGGGGGTTTGTCAGGGATGGCCAGCTCGTCCCATCCATCCCCCGATTGGACTACGGCTGTGGCTGCCCGGGATACTGCCCACATTGAAGCTGAGCCCTCATGCATGGTAGAGTGGGAGATCATCTCAAGGTGTGGCAGGGGGCGAAAGACATTCTGCGGGGCTGAACGGAAGGCCTCTCCAGTTTTTCTGATGAACTAGTTTCAGGCTCTGTCTCTGGCTGATACTGATCTTCAGGCAGACATGGCTGCTTTCCTGTTCCAGAGGTTGCCCCTCAGTCTGCAAGATCCCGGCGGTCGCAGAGGGTGGGCATACTGGTAGTTGGGAGCTCCAATGTAAGGCGCGTAATGGGGCCCCTTAGGGATATGGCAGCAAGAGAGGGAAGAAAACCAATGTGCACTTCGTGTGCATAGTGGAGGGAGTCATTCCAGATGTGGGAAGGGTCCTTCCAGATGCCATGAAGGGTACAGGCTGTGCCCATCTGCAGCTGGTCGCTAATGTTGGCACCAATGATGTGTATCGCTATGGATCGGAGGAAATCCTCTCTGGCTTCTGGCGGTTATCTGATTTGGTGAAGAATGCCAGTCTCGCTAGCAGGATGAAAGCGGAGGTCACCATCTGCAGCATCGTCAACAGGACTGACTTCAGACCTTTGGTACAGAGCCGAGTGGAGGGTCTGAATCAGAGGCTGAGATGGTTCTGCGACTGTGTGGGCTGCAGATTCCTCGAATTGCGCCATAGGGTGGTGGGGTTTCGGGTTCTGCTGGATATGTCAGGAGTCCACTACACACATCAGACGGCTACATGGGTAGCAGGGGTTGTGTGGCGTGGACTGGGCAGTTTTTTAGGTTAGATGGCCTCGGGTAAGTACAGAAAGGGCAACAGCCTCAAAGGGTGTGGGGCAAAGTCAGGACATGCGGGGACCAAGTAGCAATCGGTATTGTAATTGTAAACTGTCGAAGCTGCGTTGATAAAGTACCGGAACTTCAAGCACTGATAGAAAGCACCGAAGCTGAAATTGTTACATGTACAGAAAGCTTACAGAAGCCAGAGATAAACTCTGCCCAAATTTTTACAAAGGCACAGACGATGTTTTGAAAGGGCAGATTGCATGCAGCCGGTGGTGGCGTGTTTGTCGCTGTTAGTAGTAGTTTATCCTGTAGTGAAATAGAAGTGGATAGTTCCTGTGAATTATTATGGGTGGAGGTTACACTCATCAACCGAGCTAGGTTAATAATTGCTCCTTTTACTGACCTCCCGACTCAGCAGCATTAGTGGCAGAACAACTGAGAGAAAATCTGGAATAAATTTCACATAAATTTCCTCAGTATGTTATAGTCTTAGGTGGAGATTTCAATGTACCAGATATATACTGGGACACTCAGTTGTTTAGGATGGGTGGTTGGGACAGAGCATCGAGTGCCATTATACTAAATGCTCTATCTGAAAATTACTTCGAGCAATTAAACAGAGAACCGACTCGTGGAGTTAACGTCTTGGACCTACTGATAACAAACGCGCAGAACAGGGAATAAGTGATCATACGGCCATTGCAGCATCCCTGAATATGGAAGTAAATAGGAATATAAAAAAGGGAGGAAGGTTTATCTGTTTAGCAAGAGTAATAGGAGGCAGATTTCAGACTACCTAATAGATCAGAACGAAAATTTCTGGTCTGACACTGACAATGTTGAGTGTTTATGGAAAAAGTTCAAGGCAATCGTAAAATGCGTTTTAGACAGGTACGTGCTCAGTAAAACTGTGAGGGATGGGAAAAACCCACCGTGGTTCAACAACAAAGTTAGGAAACTACTGCGAAAGCAAAGAAAGCTTCACTGCAAATTTAAACGCAGCCAAAACCTCTCAGACAAACAGAAGCTAAAAGATGTTAAAGTTAGCATAAGGAGGGCTATGTGTGAAGCGTTCAGTGAATTTCAAAGTAAAATTCTATGTACCGACTTGACAGAAAATCCTAGGAAGTTGTGGTTTTACGTTAAATCAGTAAGTGGATCGAAACAGCATATCCAGACACTCTGGGATGATAATGGTATTGAAACAGAGGATGACACGCGTAAAGCTGAAATACTAAACACCTTTTTCCAAAGCTGTTTCACAGAGGAAGACCGCACTGCAGTTCCTTCTCTAAATCTTCGCACGAACGAAAAAATGGCTGACATCGAAATAAGTGTCCAAGGAATAGAAAAGCACTGAAATCATTCAACAGAGGAAAGTCAACTGGATATGACGGGATACCAATTCGAGTCTACACAGAATACGCGAAAGAACTTTCCCCCCTTCTAACAGCCGTGTACCGCAAGTCTCTAGAGGAACAGAATGTTCCAAATGATCGGAAAAGAGTTTTCAAGAAGGGTCGTCGAGCAGATGTGCTAAATTATAGGCCTATATCTCTGACATCGATCTGTTGTAGAATTCTAGAACATGTTTTTTGCTCGCGTATCATGTCATGTCTGGAAACCCAGAATCTACTCTGTAGGAATAAACATGGATTCCGGAAACAGCGATCGTGTGAGACCCAACTCGCTTTGTTTGTTCATGAGACCCAGGAAATATTACGTACAGGCTCCCAGGTAGATGCTATTTTCCTTGACTTTCGGAAGGCGTTCGATACAGATCCACAGTGTCGCCTGATAAACAAAATAAGAGCCTATGGAATATCAGACCAGCTGTGTGCCTGGATTGAAGAGTTTTTAGCAAATAGAAACACAGCATGTTGTTCTCAATGGAGAGACGTCTACAGATGTTAAAGTAACCTCTGGCTGCAGGGGAGTGTTATGGGATCTTTGCTTTTCACAATATATATATAAATGACCTAGTAGATAGTGTCGGAAGTTCCATGCGGCTTTTCGCGGATGATGCTGTAGTATACAGAGAAGTTGCAGCATTAGAAAATTGCAGCGAAATGCAGGAAGATCTGCAGCGGATAGGCACTTGATGCAGGGAGTGGCAACTGACTCTTAACATAGGTAAATATAATGTATTGCGAATACATAGAAAGAAGGATCATTTATTGTATGATTATATGATAGAGGAACAAACACTGGTAGCAGTTACTTCTGTAAAATATGTGAGAGTATGCGTATGGAACAATTTGAAGTGGAATGATCATAGAAAATTAATTGTTGGTAAGGCGGATGCCAGGTTGAGAATCATTGGGAGAGTCCTTAGAAAAAGTAGTCCATCAACAAAGGAGGTGGCTTACAAAACACTCGTTCGACCTATACTTGAGTATTGCTTATCAGCGTGGGATCCGTACCAGGTCAGGTTGACAGAGGAGATAGAGAAGATCCAAAGAAGAGCGGCGCGTTTCGTCACAGGGTTATTTGGTAAGCATGATAGCGTTACGGAGATGTTTAGCAAACCCAAGTGGCAAACTCTGCAAGAGAGGCGCTCTGCATCGCGGTGTAGCTTGCTGTCCAGGTTTCGAGAGGGTGCGTTTCTGGATGAGGTATCGAATATATTGCTTCCCCCTACTTATACTTCCCGAGGAGATCACGAATGTAAAATTAGAGAGATTCGAGCGCGCACGGAGGCTTTCCGGCAGTCGTTCTTCCCGCGAACCATACACGACTGGAACAGGAAAGGAAGTAATGACAATGACACGTAAAGTGCCCTCCGCCACACACCGTTGGGTGGCTTGCGGACTATAAATGTACATGTAGATGTAGTGTCACGCATGTGCGGAAAACCAGTCCGTTCCGCTACAAGAATTCTCTGCTGGGCCTAAGTCGCAATCACTATGGGAACGTGTGCAGATAGACTTTGCGGGATCTTTCAGGAACACTCGTTGTTTGACTGTCGTAGGCTCTTATAGCCAGTTTCCTTTTACTGGGCCAATGAACTCTATAACGTCAAGTAGCACCTTCAGACGTTGTCCTCTATTTTTTGCCTCGAAGGTTTGGTTCAAATGGCTCTGAGCACTATGGGTCTTAACTTCTGAGGTCATCAGTCCCCTAGAACGTAGAACTACTTAAACCTAACTAACCTAAGGACATCACACACATCCATGCCCGAGGCAGGATTCGAACCTGCGACTGTAGCGGTTGCACGGTTCCAGGCTGTAGCGCCTAGAACCGCTCGGCCACTCTGGCCGTCTTGAAGGTTTGCCTGACGTCATAGTGCCAGACAACGGCCCTCAGTCCACGTCAAATGAATTTGAAACATTATGTTCACACAGTGGTATAGAGCATCTGGCTAGTACACCGTTCGATCCACAGTCAAACGGCGAAGCGGAACGTTTTGTTAGAACTTTAAAGCAGTAGATGGTAAAACTTCGCACCACACACACTAGGGATCACGCATTGCAACTGTGTCTCTCCTCCTGTCGTTGGCACCCACGAGATGGACCATCGCCGGCGGAACTGCTTCACGGCCGCTGCCATTGGACACTACTCCATCTGTTCCAACCTCCTCAGCATCCAGCAGCAAAGAAAGGCCACAAGTATCGCTTCGCGCCTCATGAAATTGTGTTTTACAGGGTTTTTAGCGGCAGCAGACGGTGGGTGCGAGGTGAGACCCTTCATTGATTTGGCGCACGCATGTATCTCATTTCAGGCCCAGACGGATTGCAGCACCGACATCACAATCAAATTCGCCACTGTCATGTGCGCAGCGATCGTTCTCTATCTCTTCCCCGAGATTCACAGATCTCGAGGACAGCGCGGACACAGCAGCCACCAGAGGGTGTCATCCTGACACCACAGGACGACCCTATGGAGACGGAGCCTTCTCCTCCTCTCGTCCTACCGATGGTACTAGACCCGCCCGCTGCAACCGACGCCTTCGACATCTTGCTATGGGCCTCAGGAAGTGGACGCATACCCTTCTGGTCGTTTTCTGGGGAACGTTTCCACCAGAGCGGAGGCTGGATGGCGACGTAAGACCGGAATCATAAAGTCCCCTGCCGCAGCAGCTTCCAATCCATCGCAACATCGACGCTCCTGCCTCCTCTCCCGTTGTTGTGCTCCTAATACGACGACGGTCTGTCGCTTTGGAGGAGGGGGGGAGGGAGAAATGATAACCCATTAGCGCCGGAATTAATTTTTTCGTGATTTTTTTAAAAAAGATTGCTTTATTATGTCTGTAAAAGGCATAAATTACACAACAGAGTTGTTTCGACGATAGTCATTACCGCCATTAGTGAGATATTTGATGTTGCCATATGGCAACACTAGGCACTTTCACTACCTAAATTTATATGGATTACAACTTCAACTAAAATAAGTACATTATTGAAATATCTTATTACATATACATTTGTTGTGCCAATTTATTATTCAGTCTTCATCATACAACTGATACTTTATAACACAGTACAATTAATAATCAAAAATCAAACCCTGAACTCAGCATTATTTTACATGAAATGGAGTAAAACAGTCAATACACAATCCCACATTGTTCTCACAATAGATTTACAGTCCTTCTGTGCACACCTTTTCTTCTTCTTTCCTTCTGTGTGCTGGACGAGGTGGTCAGTCTTATCAAACCTAATTGAATCTGTTATTCGGCTGTCAGAACATCCCCTTCATGCAGATGGTGTCCCGGCTCCTTTTGGTAAAGCTTGGTGTCTTTGCAAGTACACTGTTGCTACTTCTCTCTTGAAATCAAACTGAGAAATAGTTTGGTTTCTTGCTGTATTATACAATATCCAACTGTTTTGTATGGCGACATCTAACATCCGTGTAAAGAGACACCAGTACCATTTCTTGCTTCTTATTGCAATGCGATAGCATGTTATATTCTCATCCATCTGATCAATACCTCCCATATATGTATTATACGAGGGTCAGTCAAAAAGTAATGCCTCCTATTTTTTTTTCTACGTTTAATTGTCAGGAAATTTAAATGCAATTACATAGGTTGAAAACCACAACATTGAGGATCATTTTGTCATTTTTCAATGTAATCTCCGCCCATCTCTACAGTTTTGGTCCATCTTTGAACAAGGGCATGTATCCCAGCACGGTAAAAATCACAGCTCTGCTTCCTAAGCCATTGACGCACGGATGTTTTGACGGCCTCCTCATCTTCAAAATGAATCCCACGATGAGCTTCTTTTAGTGGCCCGAACAGATGGAAGTCTGATGGTGCCAGGTCAGGGCTGTATGGGGGATGAGGCAAAACTTCCCATCCAATTTTGACAATCTCGTCAGAGGTGTGACGACTGGTGTGTGGTCTTGCATTGTCATGCAAAAGAAGAACATCTGCCATTGATTTTGTTGGGCGAACTCGCTGAAGACGTGCTTTAAGTTTGTTGAGGGTTGTGACGTATTGAACAGAATTTATTGTGCATCCCTGCTCCAAAAAATCAACCAGAATCACACCCTCTGTATCCCAGAAAACTGTTGCCATAACTTTCCCTGCCGATCGCACAGTTTTGAATTTTTTCTTCCTCGGCGAGCTTGTGTGACGCCACTCCATTGACTGCCTCTTTGATTCGGGTTCAAAAAAATGCACCCATGTTTCGTCCCCGGTCACAATTTTTTTCAGAAACTCATCTCCCTCCAAACGGAAGCGCTGCAAGAGTTGGGAGGCTATTGTTTTCCTTGCCTCTTTATTCTGATCGGTTAACATTCTTGGAACCCACCGTGCACAAACTTTTGAGTACCCCAATTGTTTAATAATCGTGATCACACTGCCTTTACTAAGAGAAATAATGCGACACACTTCATCTGCAGTCACCCGACGGTCACCACGAATGATGTCATCAACTTGCTGAATGTTGTGTGGAGTCACTGCACTCACCGGCCTGCCGCTCCGCTTTTCGTCAGTCAACGGTGTTTGCCCTTCAGCTTCCTTACAACGACGAACCCATCGTCTAACAGTGCTGACATCCACTGTCACAACACCATACACCTTCTTCAGTCTTTCATGAATGCGTATGGGCGTTTCACCTTCTGCATTCAAGAATTCAATCACACAACTCTGTCTCAAACGAACATCGATGTCGGCCATCTTACAAACTTCTGCTGTGCTGCCACCTGTTGACACAGAAAGTTACTACTGCAGTGGATTGCAGAAGAAGGTTTGAGGAATGGCGCCAAATTCAAATTTTTCACTTAACTTAATTTCTTTAAGTAGAAAAAAAATGGGAGGCATTACTTTTTGACCGACCCTCGTATTTGTCTACCAGTTTTGGTCTGGGAATCATTATATTTCGCTTTTTTATTTGCGAGAATCTCTTGACTTGGCCAATTTCTTGTGCACCACGTGAAGAAGAGATCATTGTGGCAACTGAGTTGTCCAGCCACCGCACATACAATAATCCATCATTCTTCTCTATACAGATCTGGGTGCTCAACAAACACATCACCTTCTATCTCGTCATTATAAAGAATCTCCAGCGTCTCAGCAAGCGAGAAACCTCTTCTAAAACAAAAAAGAGAAAATTCGTCCTTTTACTGAGTACAAGCGCCTAGCGTTGCCATATGGCAATACCGACGTTCAAACGGCCTAAATAAACGTAATTTATTTTATAGCAAGCAGTAACCTTTTGAGTATTTAAAGCACAACCATACTAAAAAAACAAATTATATATCGTAAGTTACTGTGTAAAACATACTTACTCGAACTTGTACTCCATTTTTCTTCGTCATTCAGCAAACAACGACTTCCAACACTGCTTACGCCGCAGAATTTAAATGTATTGTTAAAACAGTTACATTGTAGTGATCTTTACAGTCCTGCGAAACGGGATCCAGTGCTGCCAACACTCTCGCTTCGTTGATGTCGTGGAATCAACGATTTTAAAAAAGTGTTACAAACGTTGCCATATGGCAACGCACGGCGCTAATGGGTTAAGGTGTACAGTCAAGCGCCGGCACGCCAATCGGGAAGGAGAGAAAAGAGATGGCTGTGGGAACAAGCCAGCCAATAGCATGCTGACCGACCTCTCTCCAGGACGACAACGCGACAGCAGCGGCCTCTAGGCAAAGATGACATAAGCATCTCGCCCGACTGGTCGCTGCCCAGTTCTACAGAAGCCTCAAGACAAGCGACCTGAATAAGAGCATCAACTCTATTACTTCACTTGTTTTAGAATTGTTATACTGAAGAAGCTTGTTTACTTTACATGTCGCCCTTCGCTTCTGACACGTCTATGTAATTCTCAAAGTTAAGTATTGTCATTCACTTTTCGTAATGAAACCCGTTAATACGATTTGCTTGAATTGTTG
This sequence comes from Schistocerca piceifrons, assembly GCF_021461385.2. Classification (NCBI taxonomy): domain Eukaryota; kingdom Metazoa; phylum Arthropoda; class Insecta; order Orthoptera; family Acrididae; genus Schistocerca; species Schistocerca piceifrons. Next base: position 893,730,940 of record NC_060149.1, read on the forward strand.
TCTAGCGATTCGAGAAAACACGTTTCCTAGATACCCCATATTCGACTACCAGGCAGGACTGAACAACAACAATAATAATAATAATAACAAATATTTGCATATTGAACTCACAATACTCAATTTAGGCAAAGCTATTTATGCTGTGCTTTCTTTGTAGCAAATTAGTCGATCACATCTTCATAGTCTAGTTGCTGCGCTATATCAGAATTCATGGTGACGACATCAAGACTGTTGACTCGACTCTGCGACATGGATGACCGCAAATAATTCTTAGTCTTTTGAGTAGTGAGAAATAGCGCTCATCGAACAATCGGTTGCAGTTGTTGACAGAACTATTCGTAGTGCAGTCTCCAAATTAGTAAGCAGTTTTTGAACGTGGTTTTCCTGCAACACTCTATACAAAATATTTAAGGGGGAAGTTTTCATTTCGTAGCTCTTCACGTGTGCTTTAAAATGACTAACCTCATTACTCAAAAATGCATCGAAATTGTCGTTGTAACCCTCTTACGGTTTTCTAGCAAGTTCAGTATTGTCCTGTCTAGGAAAATTATTCTTTTCTACAATTCAGGTTTCAATCTATCTATTATATTGAGAAATATATTCACCCGAAAATCTTCTTTTCCTCCAAAAGTACTACCAAGCTCGACTGTCTCGTCCACTTTCAATTTTCTTGACGTTTAAATTTTTGTGGCAGTTTTGCACATATTTATCTTACTCTTTTAGATACCAGCGTTTTCATATGTGTCGTATGTAGAACGATTCTCTCGGATCTCTTAAAGTAAAGGCTCCTACAACTTTATTAGTCCTAATAGATATCAGCAATTTGCAGCAATTTATTTGTAGTATTGTATCTTTTCAACATCGTGGACCAAAAAGTTATCCTTATCGCAGTTTCCAGACACTGCAGACTGCTCAACATTCCAGTCGCCTTGCATCTTGGTGATGCCTTTTGAGTGTCATCATCACGACTCCTGAATAACTTACAAAACTGGAATTATTTCTGCCCATTTAACACTGAGACTTAAGCAGGCATCGTGACGCCCTGACAAGAATTTTTTTGAAATACGTTTTACGGAGGCTGAACTACTTAATTTTGAGCGCAAAAATTTCAAGGATTCGTCGAACCAGAGAAGAAAGTGTAAATTTGTTCCAACAAACGGAAAAATGAAACCGGTTGAGGACAACACCCTGCTGCACACGATCCTGCTAAGCCCATTGAGTGAGCTACGCATCAAATACACACAGCAAGAGGGCTGATTTGTTTAATTCTAGCTGTGAGCCCAGAGTAAGTACCAATCGTACTGCTTGAATTTTTTTTATGACTGACCCCTGCCTAATAGAATGTCTAAATCACATTTACTTAATACATTTATTGATGAATAAGCTAACTCTTCTGATTTGTGTCCTGAATTTGGGACAAAACAGATAATTCTTGCAACAGGAAATCCATATTTTGATGAATACCTTATTACAAAATACAGCTGATCCACATGTGTGATGTCGGGAGTGGAGTGTAATACGGGAAACATTTCAGTTTCCTTCACTTTATCTACAATACACGTCTCCAATATTTCTGCCAGAATTGATATAAACTCTTCACTCGGTTGAAAAGAAATGTGTGATGTGCTCCCTTTTCCTTTGTTTTCATAAAGCGGTATATTTTAGGAATCTAGAAAAGGATCGAATTCTGTTATTAGATGTAATGTCATCTTGAAATTTCCCCAATTTGCTGACCCAAACACAAAGTTTTGAGCCCCAAAAGATAGGCCTAGCATGAAAAAGTTTTTGACCACAACAACAACTCATTTAACACCCCCCTCCACTATTTTACATGTACTTCTGTCTAACATCTGAGATGTTAATTTCTTATCTGTTCTCCAAGTGATTTGTCCTACAGCTTTAAAAGTTAACACACATTTCCTATGTTCAGCTGAATTCTCATGGGCAGTTATTTGGGAGAGACCGCTTTACCAGTAATTAAATCCCTGAGTGGGTTTTGCAAATTGTGATGGCCCATTAAATAAATATTGGACCCAAAATACATTACCGTTGCTTTGAAAGTATACTAAAAGTAGTCTTTTGTTTCTTGACATTCCTCATGGTTCTGAAAAACAATCCCTTATTGAAGTACCTCGGAAAGTCAGTACACTCACAAGTACTGTCTCACATGAGCTTCGCTAGCGATACAATCGCGATGACATTCATTCATTATCCAGTTTGCACGATCTTCAGAGACTTAAAATGCATATTTTGGGTCAATTGAAGTGATTGTTTCCGCTTCATTATTATTGTTTCTAATATCGGGAACACCTCACTTAGATAAGTCACACGCCGTTCTATTTTCGATATAGTTCACCAGATTATTACAATCCACATTATAACACTCTGATGTTTCTAGATACGAGCTAGAGCTGGAACTATAAACAGGACATCGATTTTTGCACTCTTTCTTGCAATTTCCTCTTTGTTTGTTGCCTTGTCTTTCACAAGTTTCCGATATCTACAACCAGTTACTCCTCTTCGGCGGTCACTCATTTTCATTGATATTAAAATATAACTCCCAAAGTAAACAGCACACAACTGCAATCGTTACAGTTTCAAATTGAACCAACCTGCCAGCCGAGCCCGACAGCGGCCGACGATGCGCAGTAGACGGCTGCGCAGCTGGCCAATGAGCGCTCCTTCGGCTTCCGCGCCTCGTGCTGTTCGAAGCTCCGTCATATTTCAGAGTTCTACCGTGTTTTACGTGCGGAACAGTGCGGTTGGCCGATTTCTGTTGTATACAGGGTCTTCTCTGAGTTTTGTCGTAATGGCTGAAACACCTAAACGTCGTCAAGTGTTTCACAACAGGCAAGAGACCTTATTTTTAGAGTGTACTCTTTCTTCAAGCGTGAGGCAGTTTCAGGCGAGCCGATCTGCGAGGTTGCCAAGGTGCAGGAACGCACTGCAGCGGCCTGTGGCGATATTGGTGTACGAACTGTCAGGCGAGTTATACAGGAGGTGAAGCTGTCAGAGCAGGCAGTTGGCAATGTGGTGTTTCGGTCTCCAAGGAAGAAACATAGCGTCCCAAAGAGGGTAACAGGAATCGGCGAATTCGATCAAAACGTGTTACGTCGCAAGGTTTTCGAATTTTATGAAAGAGGCGAGTTCCCCACAGCAGCGAAATTGTGCACTGTCATGCACTGTCATGTATGATGGAAGTGCAAGATCAATGCAAAGAATGTTGAAGAACATCGGATTTAAATATGTAAAGTCCAACGATGGACGCAAATTTTTAATGGAGCGTAATGATATTGCTGCTGCTAGGATTACGCTTCTAAGAAAAATGCATGACATCAGATCAAAGGGAACGTCAACTGTCTATTACTTGGATGAGACTTGGGTGATTCAAAACCATACTAGAAATTTTATTTGGCAAACAACAGATGGACAAGGCGGTTTGAAAGTTCCAGTGGGAAAAGGAGGGCGTCTTATAATATGTCACGCTGGTTCTGCTGTCACCAGATTTGTGCCTGAAAGTAAACTTAATTTCAAATCAAAAACCACATCTGACTACCATACCGAAATGAATGGAGAAACATTTCGAGAATGGTTTCAGATTCAGCTGTTGCCTTATTTGCATCCAGAATCTGTCAATTTTATGACAAGATGATCACTCTGTTATTCTCAACAGGCCTCCCCCTACAAGCACAAGGAAAAGTCATATTGTTTCTTGGTTGCGAAATAATAATGTAATGTACAGTGAAATACAAACAAGAGCAGAGCTTTTGGAATTGGTGAAGATGTCAAAGACCAGCGTTAAAAACTACGAAATTGACTCATAGCTGAGCAACACGGACACAGAGTGATACGAGTACCTCCTTATCATTGCCATTATAACCCCATTGAACTGGTGCGGGCACAGGTGAAGAAATACGTGGCAGACAAAAATACTACATTTAAAATAGCCGACAGTGAAAGACTCACCCATGAAGCAATAGAGAAAATCACAGTTGCTGATTGGGAAGCTTGCGTGCGTCACACTGACAAACTGCAAGAAGAAGATTACCAGAAAGAAGTTGTCAGAGACGAAATAATGGATTCGTCAATCATCTGTCTAGCTCTCACATCCAGCGACTCCAGTTCCGGAGGCAGCGACAATGAAAGGTCCGAGTAAAAAGGTATGTGAATGGAATGTAAACTTACTCTGTAATTATCATGAGCATTTACTTTCTTCTCAAGCCGTCTGTGCCGTAGAAAGTAGTTCAGTGGAATATCTATTCTGTAATGACAATTTTATTTCACTTCGTTGTTTTCTTTAAATTAAACGCCTTTTCATGCTACAATCTGTTTTATTAATCCAGACGCATTTAGAATTTTATTTTAAGGCATCATCGGTGGATATCATCTGATGTAGTACACTGTAGCTATTATATGCCGTCATGTAGATTTGAAAACAGTTTACGTCCTTATTTTTGCATAAATAAATTATTACTTACGATTATATGCAAAAATAAGGGCGTGAACTGTTCTTAAACCTACAATGACGGCATATAGCCTCAGTGTACTATTTCAGATGATATCCACCGGTAATGCCTTAAAATAAAATGTGGAACGCGTCTGGATTAATAAAACAGATTGCAGATAGAAAAAATCGTTTACTTCAAAAAACGATTATTTATATTCTTGCTGCGGATAATGGCCATTCAAACCTATTTGTTTATTTTACTTCTCTCTCTATTCTGTCTATGATATAGCGTAGATTAAAATGCTGTTCGCCCTGGGGTGGATATTTTAGATTTGATTCTTTCGTCTTTTTATTTATAAAGCAAGAGGAACGGAAGGCGTAATCTTTCTGTAATGTGCAATTTATTATAGAATCCATTCTGCAGTGAGAGAGTATGTATCACTATTTCGTAATGTAATAATGACTGGGAAAGATTGAATAGACATTCCATTCTGTTATGTGTATGTCGCAGTTATTAGGTACATTTAATAAATTTATGACGGAACGGGGAGTAGAGCACGACGAACCTGACAGTAGCGAGACAGGTGAAACATCGGCTAAAGCAGCTGTCCGTAGCATAGCTGCCGTCAATTCGCCCAGCGCCGAGTTGACAACTCGGCACTCCTTGGAAGCTGCGCGGCGCGGCGCGGCGACAGACCATTAACACTGTCGCGGACTAACAGGACGAGTGCCGGTATTTTCTTTGAATTTGAAATCTGAATGGGCATTTTTAAGTGTCGACACTGGCTACTACTATAACAACATTAGTAGCATCTCTGATCAGAAAATCTAACTGCGAGCAACGACATGCTGAATGAAGTGAATAATTGTCACATTGTCGTGGCGTAACGTCATTGCTAAAACGAAATCTGGGCTTTTTCTGCTGCTTGATCAGACCGTTCATGAAATCTGAGCTGATTGTTGCCATTGTTATTCATAACCATTTCATTGTGATTTAAGCTCGCATGCTCTTTTCAAGAGTTGTGCATAAAAGGTTTCACAAAAAAATGGTAACAGCTTAAAAACCATCCATTAAAATCCATCGCCGTTTAAAATCCCAGCACTAGGCAACTGCCTCGTCTGCCTAGGGTCTCCAGATGTCAGATATTGCAACGTTACTTGTACTTTAACTTGAGCTGACGCGACACCTCGTATATGTGACTTAGATATTTGTATATAGCCAGAAATATGACTCAAACGAAATTTAAAATTGACTTTACATTCGAAAACGATTTTCTTTCTCGGCAGATAGTTCCCTTATTAGTCTATGGGATTTCTCTAAAAGATTTCTATGAGACTCTCGTTTCCTGATCCAACATTTGTGGCTAAATTTTTTCCAATCAACGTCAATATAAACTCTCCATCTACAAGCTGCAATTCTGTTATCTCCCGTATAAATAAGGGAGAAACGAGATTCACATGAAGCTTATTGGTATGCTGTGGGTGGCACTGGCTTCGCTTATCTAGATCGTGAAAGTCACCTAAGTAGCGTTTCCAGCTCCGGCATGAATTACTTACACGTGCATTCCCCACCACCACCCACGTAAATCAACTTACATGTGGAAACACCCTACTTTCACACTGTCTTGCCAACTTATCGCTAAGTTACGAAAGTTTAAATCATTTAACTTTTTTGCATGATGTCGCTTCCCCCGCCATCGCCTACGAGTTCCAGCAACTTCATCGATATCTATAGCTATAATCTGCCAATAACAGTGAAGTTCATGGCAGAGGCTACGTCATAGTGTACCTGTTGTTAGGACTTTTTTTCCTTTCCATTCACGTATGGAGCCCGGGAAAAACGATTGTTTAAATGCCTCTCTGAGTGCTGTAATTAATCTATTCGTATCCTCACGGTACCTAAGGGAGCGATATGTAGGGGGTTATAGTATATTCCTACAGTCTTAATTTGAAGCCGGCCCTTGAAATTCTGTTAGTAGAGTTTTCCTGAATAGTTTCCGTTTATCTTCAAGAATTTGCCAGTTCAGTTCTTTCAGAACCTCTGTGACACTCTCCTGTGGTTCAAACAAACCTGTGATTATTTGTGCTGCCCATCTCTGTATATGTTCAATATCCCCTGCCAGTCCTATTTGGTATGGCCCCCACACAACTTGAGCAGTTTTCTAGGATGAATTGCACAGTTGACTTGTAAGCGATCGCCTTTGTAAACTGCTAGCTTTTCCCTTGTATACTACCAATAAACCGAACTCTGTTGCAAGCTTTACCGACGCATGAACCTAAGTGATTGTTCCATTTCATGTCCCTACTAAGCGTTACAACTAAGTATTTGTGAGTTTACAGATTCCAGCTGTAAATCACTAATATTATATTCGTAAGAAACTATATTTTTTGTTTCGTGAGGAGCCCAATTTTACATTTTCTTATCACTTAAAACAAGCTGCCAATCATTGCATCAATCTGAAATCTTATCAAGTTCAGACTGAATATTTGTTGTAGAAAACTGCATCATCTGCAAAAACTGAGGTAACCGTTAATATTGTCCGCAAGACTTAATATACAGCATGCACAACAAGGGACCCAACGCACTTTCCTAGGGTACATCGAAGTTCCTTCTACATCTGTTGATGACTCTCCAATCCAGTCACATATTTCGTCTGATACCCCATATGATTGTACTTTCAACAATACGTGTAGGTATGGTACTGAGTCAAATGATCTTTTGAAACAGAGAAACACCGAAAATACCTGACTACCTTGATTCATGGCTTTCAGGGAGTCACGTGAGAAAAGTATGAGTTGGGTTTCACATGATCTTTGTTTTCGAAATGCATGCTGATTAACATGGAATAAGTTGTTTTGTTCAAGAAACGTGATTATGTTTGAGCTCAGAATATGTTCTAATGTTCTACAACAAATGGATGTTAAGGTTACTGGATTGCAGCTTTGTGGATCACTTCTGCTACCCTTCTTGTAGACAGGCGTGACCTGTGCTTTCTTCCATGCACTGGGAACAGTTTTTTGTTTGAGGGATTTACAATAGAATACAGTTAACACAGGGGCTAACTCATCTGCAAAGTGCGAACAGAATCTGTTATGGACTACATCTGGTCCTGGGGCTTTGTTCAGATTTAAGCTGTTTCTCAACAATAGTGACACTACTATCTTTTTCACTCCTCTTTTCAGTGATACGAGGATTATGCTGAGTTAATACTCCTGGGTTTCCCTTTGTAAAGGAACATTTGTAAACAGAGTTAAGCATTTCTGCTTTTGAATTGCTACTCTCAACTTCAGTTCTAATCTCGTCCATGAGTGAGTGACATGAACGTCAGTGCCACTGACAACCTGTACATGTGACCAGTATTTCTTTGGATTTTTGAAAGATCATTTGATAATATTCTGCTGTGCTACTCATTGTGGTTAATATTACTAGAGAACCATCTGTACTGTAAAGGTACTTTTTTCAGTATGATGATAATAATTTTTTTCCTTACTCACAGAGTGTTAATATTACAGTGAAGGGAAATACAAATTTTTTTTGTGCCTTTAGGGAGTTAAAGCTATCAGAATCTTGACTAACTTTTCTAGACACCTTTCAATTTCTTCTCTTTCTCATCATCAGTTTTATAAGCATACATTTTCTCTCTTAAACTACAACATTCTTCCATTATTTTTCTTAACATGTATCTTCCATTTTTTGTAACAGTTCTTTATTTACTAGAGGAATAATATAAATATTTATTTCTGTACAGTCATTTGTACCCTAATAATCAATCACTGATTTCACATTTTCATAAATATCTTCAGTTTTATGTTATAGATATAACTGTCAGTATTGTGATAACAAAGTTCTATATTTCTTCCATATATTAGATATTTCAACATAAATAGGTTTATTACACAAAAGTTTGTTCTTATACATATGGATAGCAACTACATTTTCATTAAATATTATTCTATTTTTAAAATTTGGTTTAGCTATTAATTTAGCACATTTAACTGGATTTGAGATTAATTTTGTGGTGAGAGCGTTTCATATATTTTGCATTGTTTTCCAGATACTAAATTATACCTCAGTTTGTAGAACTCGTTTTTAAAATAATTTTTTCCTTTCATTGTCGTTTCCATATTAAAATCTATATACTTTCTGAACCAAATCAGATTGCTTGATTTTTAAAGCATTATGGATTTTTGAAATTTTCATTCGTAATGATAGATTTATGATTTCTACAATTAACAACATAAGTATATTTATTATCTCTAGTAGTTAAGAATTTTTTTCTTTAATTCTTGGAACACTTTCACTCTTGGGAACTAATGGCAAATCTTTATGTAAATCATGTATAACTTTTGAATATTCTAAACTGACTTCTAAAAATATAACCTACCTTACAAGAATTTCACATTTTTTAAAAATTGAAACATTATTGGTTCATCCCATTCATATCCACCATATGGTAAATTTTGTCCCATACCGTTGGCGTATAAATTATTATCGTCTAAATATGCTAAGTACTCAGATGCTTTTTCTAGATGAATATTTTTCAGATATTTATTATTTGCTTTAACATATCTTTTACAACATTGGTATATACCATCTCTTATTCCTTTTTCAACTATTAAAATAATATCAGAATCATTTGATAATTCAAGTGGTTGATCAGTAATTTTAAACATTTTATCTCAATATAAACCAGGTACCATATAATACCAAGAGCGATCTAAAGTATATGTTTTATACATTATTTTCTAATATTTTCGTAAACATAACCTAATAATAAAACATCAGTTTTTAAATATAAATCGTTATATTCACGAAGATTTCTTGTATTCACTTTTCCCAAATTCATTTAGTACGATTGTAATTGTCACTTATTTTGTAGTCTTTCACTTTATTCTAATTTTTTTTTTTACTGGAAGAATCGTTTCTTCAAATTTTTCCCAACTAACCATGTAATCATAAGGATAAACTCCTTTTTCAGTTAGTAAATATTTTAGTTCTTCTTCTGGAAAAAAATTGTTAGTATATTTCATGTGATTTTTGCTTAAATTTAAAGAAAGGTTATCAAGGCTTAAAGTCGTTAATTTTAATGTATCAATAAATCCCATTTATAAATTTTCTGTTCTTTTTTACCAAAACTAAAATATCTATTTTCATTATTTGGTATTAAATCTATTTCTCTTTTATTACAACTAAAGTTCTTTCACAATGAAATGAGAGTAGTATCATGATAAACTATAAAAATTAATTCATGCAATACTAGGGTGTTTTAATTGTAAATTACATTTATTGATAGTGGATTTATATATTTTGCAATTGAATGATCATGATGATGAAATATTTTATTTTTGTCTATAATATTTCTTACATAAAGAACATTTTTATATTTATTATGTCTAGCTTGTTCTTCAGTTGTTTGTAGTTTCATTTCTTCAATATTACAATAGATTTACCAAATTTCATCGATTTTTTAATATATAAATGGTGTATCAATTAAAAATTGTGAACAGTGTTTCTGTTTCTTTCTTTCCCAAACACATTGGTAGAAAATGGAAATATTTTCTTATGATGATTATTTTCATAATTTTTTTGATTAACAAACACATTTGTAGAAAATGGGAATATTTTTAAAATGATTTACCCCCTTGTTTGCCAAATTCATTGGTAGAAAATGGGAGTGTTTCATTTAATTGGGTATCCTCATTATTTTTAATTACATCAATATTATAATAAATAATCTAATTTAAAGTATTATTGCAGGTCAACCACAGTGAAATTTTTTTTATAACATTCTCAAAACTCATTGAGGTTTTTTTGTTTTGGCAATCATTTATAAGGAGAAATCGTTAGATTTTTGTATTTTTTAATAATTTTTTTTTGGAATAGAGAAAACGAGATTTTGGAGAACTAACTATAGGGAATTTTTTTAAATCTTATAAAAATACTCTTCTATATAAATGGAAGCCTTACTGAAGAAGATCAATAATGTTTAATGTTAACAATTCAATTGTTTTAGAAAGAATAGAGAACTAGAAGTAAATGTTTGCTGTGACATTGCAAGCTGTGGATATCTGAGCACTACATACGGAGAGAAAATTTATATGGAGCTCAATAATGAGAATAATATTATTTAGTCAAACAGATATTATACATGAATTAATAGTTATGATTATAATTATCCTGAAGAAGGGAATATTAACTGGGATATAAAGAAACAAAAAAAACTTCAGATGACTATAATGAATTTCACAATCTGGAATTCACAGTGTTGATTCCATTAGTGTCCTACCACAGTGAAATACAGTGTAGAATTTTCATTTAAACTTCTCCGATTTTATATATGTAAATTATTTGAATAGTAAAACGAGAATTTATTCCTTAAATTTTTTATCCACTTATTCACAAATCTAATTTTTTTCATGTTCGAGATTTTTTATTTTTTATCATCAGTTAAAATATACAATTCTTATGATTTTCATTTCAATCATTAAATTTTGGTTAAATTTACTGAATGATTAGGATTGATTTGGGAGATTGGGAATCGGCTTTACTGGATGGAAATGGTTGATAGCCCCAGGCAAACATTTTGGAAATAGAGCTATTGAAGTGTGGTTTTCACACTGGATTAATAGTTAGGAGCTCATATTGTTAGCCAGTCAACAGATTATTATAGTACTCAGAATATCTTAAGTGAAACAATGCTTGTTGACATTAAGAAATTAAAAGTAGGGTAAATTAGAATGTCAGTGGTATTTGTTGCAGGATTATAATGCGAGTCGTTTACCAGATAATATATTTTGAAAACTTGCCACATCAACACTTTTATTTGTGCCATTCAGTGTGCATAGTTCCTAGGTGCAATGTTGTTATGTTTGCTTACAGTGTGCTTGTGTGTTCCCTGAGTGAATTGTGACTTGCTAGTCAGTTAATGTGTGACAGTCCAAGCAGTATGTTGTGAGTCAAGAATGAAGTTTATCACTGCATAAAAGCTGACATACTCATGGAGTATGGACTGTGTATGAAGAATGCAGTTCGTTCTTCTAATTGTATGAGGCAAAATGTCCCAATAGATAACAACCATCTTGGCAGCTATTTATCAATGTCTTCAACCAATTACACAAAATTGGTAGTGTGACATATAAACAACAGAACAAAAGGATACTAGTGATGACAGCAGAATGGGATATTAATGTTCTTGGTGCTGTTGCAGTTGATCTCTGAATTAGCTCCTGTGAATTCACACTAGGAAGCAGCATGAGTACAGCAAGTGCCCTATGCATTCTCCATTGACACAGGTTCCAATCTATCACATCTCTCCTCATCAAGAGATGCATGGAGACGATTAAGAGAATTGTGTTAACTTCTGTACATGGGCATTAATACACGATTCTCCATGTATCTTCTTTAGTGATGAAGCCACATTTACCAATCATGGCCAGATAAACAGCCGAAACATGTGCTGTTGGTCTGTTGACAATCTCTGTTGCCTTCGTAGGGTGGAACATCAACGTCCATGGAGTGTAAACGTGTGGTGTAAGATATTGAACCATCAGCTCATAGGCCCATTTTTCATAGACAGAACACTGAATGTGCACAAGTACCACAGCCTCCTAACAGACCATCATCCACAGATGCTGGATGACCTTCCTCTGCAGACTAGGAGGAACCTGTAGTTGTCCAGCTCATAGTGCATGAAGTACTACACCATACCTTCTCGTGTTTTTTCCTGACAATTGTTTTGGACACAGAGGACCTGTACCGTGTCCGATCTATTCCTCGGATTTGATGTGTGTAGACATTTCTCTGCAGGAAAACCTAAAAGTCGCTGTCTACAGACTGGAAGCGTCTATTGTCTCTGCTGGTCGTCATTTTGAACACAACCTGTGGTGGTCAATGAACCATGTTGACTAATTCTATGTTATTACATCTTTGAATAAAATGGAAAGAAACATTCCCTCTGCCCAAACTCTTTGCCTTTAAATATGTCTGCTTGTGTCTGTATATGTGTGGATGGATATGTGTGTGTGTGCGAGTGTATACCTGCCCTTTTTCCCCCTAAGGTAAGTCTTTCCGCTCCCGGGATTGGAATGACTCCTTACCCTCTCCCTTAAAACCCACATCCTTTCATCTTTCCCTCTCCTTCCCTCTTTCCTGACGAAGCAACCGTTGGTTGCGAAAGCTTGAAATTTTGTGTGTGTGTTTGTGTGTTTTTTTATTGTGTCTATCTACTAGCACTTTCCCGTTTGGTAAGTCATGGAATCTTTATTATTACATCTTTGGCTACTGGAGCGATCTGTCTCTGTCTAGTCGCCAGGTGGCGCTTTCGCGGCCTGTTAGTTGACTCTTTGGCTGTAGTTCCTTGGGCAGATTGTTGACCACATTGGCAGGCAGTCAGTCGAATTCAGGGCGAGAGAGAGAGAGAGAGAGAGATAAGAGGCACATGTGACATGTGGCAGGCTGTTCACAGGGCTTACTGGCGCATGATTGTCTAAGCGGCCAGCCATCATTAGAGTTGTCTTGGTCTTCAGTACTTGGGCCTACTGTTGACGCAGCTGATTTACCATGCGTTAAGGAGGCATAGTTGCTGATACGTTTGTGGGAGTGCTGTTCATTTTCTGATGCTGCCTGTTCTGCCCTCGGGGGTAAGGTACTCATTACTTGACTGACACATTTGTTCCACAGTTGAAGTTGCTCCTTCTATGCAGGATTGACTGTGGTTCTCCATCTTTCTGTTTCAAGAACTGAATTTACCCTGTGGTGCCTCTGTTTGAATTATTTGAGTAAGGCAAGTGTGTTTTAAAATCTTGTATTTTAATTACAACTTGTTCAATGTCTACTTATTTTTCAGCTGTGCATTAAATTAATCATCATATATTCTAGGCCGACATGTGTGTTGGTGACCACTGAGGTCGAAACTGAGTTTGATTTTAACTGAAAATTGTTGCTTCCATGGTTGATGTAACAACTATAAAATTGTCTACAGCTGTGGCTCTTGGCTCTTTTGGGTAATTAAGTTCCATAACTCTGCTGAGATTTTGCCCCTTCAGGAATATTAATATTTATTGTTTTAAACTTGATTGCGATTGTAGTTATTTGAGTGTAAACCCTCAAGATTTGCCTGTTACCTTCTAAGCTACATAAGTTAATGTGTCTGAGAGCTGTGCGATTATTACATTAACTTGTTATATTTTATTTTAAGATTAACCAGTTAATCCTTTTAGTAATTCTTATTGTAAAGTTCTTGTTACACATAAGGTCTGGCTGGGGCTTGGCACCATGCTCAAATTGAGCTTCTTGTCTTGGTCTGAGCATTTTCATATTTTCCATATTATGCATGATTTACATGTTTGCTTGTTTTCTCTCGGCCTTCCGAGCTGTTCATACCATTTGGAGGCACTGCTTCGGGGTGCTATATGTTATCCGCCAGTCCACTGGGCGTAGCCTTTCTGTGTCGGCTGTGTACGTGCGCCCAGGTGGTGCGCCACTTCTCCTCTCACCGTAGCCTCTGAGAAACTACAGTCTCCTGGCTTGCTACGGCATCCCTCATAAGCTGAGTTCCTATCTCGTAGCAATTAGGTGCGATTTACTGAGTAGTGGCCGTTATTCTAAACCATTTATTCAGATTTGGCCTGCCGTATCTCTCCTTCCTTGGTTTCCCTGTCTGAAGTTTGATTTTTGACATAATAGTTTTAATATTGATGCAATGCTCAACTGTTATATGATATTTTATTATTTTTCCAGTCAGTATCTTGAATATGCCCAAGAGCCTTCCCTGATTAAGCAAATATGTTTTCACAGTTATGGGATTCACTTTGGCCAGCATTATAAGAAATTAATTTTTTTGTTTATTTATATTGAACCTATTTGTGTGCTGTTTACCTGTAAATCTGAATTGAAGAGTTTCCATTTTTAACATATGTCTGAAAAATGCTCTATATTTATGGTGGTAATATGGAGTAACGGAAGTCAGGAGAAATGTATTTTTGCCAGATGGCCTTCTCTGATTGATCAAATATTTTTTTTCCAGAGTTATGTGATTCAACTTTGACCAGTGCTATAAAAATTATTTTTTTGTTTATTTGTATTGAACCTATTTGTGTGTTATTTAGCTATAAATCTGAACTGAAGAGTTTTCATTTTCAATGTATGTGTGAAAAATGCTCTATATTTATGCTGGCAATATGGAATAAGAGAATACAGAAGAAATGTGTTTTTTGCCAGGCAGATGCATTATAAGATTTATCTGTGCAATAAAATATTGTTGGACTCTTGTGAAGTAAAAACTGACCTGTAATAAATCGACTGTTTCTTTCCCATGTTCGTTTAGTTGTTGCTTTATTCTGGGGTGTCCACTGACATTTCAGTCAATTGTCTTGTTACTGGACAGGACCCACATAACTAGTTTATGCACTGTATTGTCTTTTAATGTGTGCTACCACAGGTATTGTACAAGTGTCGGTGTGGGAACTGTTCAAAATACAATAGCTCATAAACGACTAGCACTAGAATACTGCAACAATCACCACTGACACTATAATTTACCCAATTTTTATTTTGTTAGTGTCAATAGGCGTTGTTTCGTTTAAAATGTGTATGTTTGCACAAAAATACACTTTCTGTGTATTATTACAATCTGAACAACTGACAATTGTTACGGAACAAACGATCAGTGGTAGTAAAGGAAATAAAGAGGGTGAAACGTGTTAACTGCAGCAAAGTCTGTGCATGAACTCAGTGTATGCATTTGACAGCTCATGCAGTATGGTGGGTGATGACAGGAAGGTTGTTGTGGAACTGGTTGGTGCAGCTTTCCATCTGGTACAACAACATATCAACAAGACATCATTCGAGTGCTTACGATCGTGGTTGAGCTGTCAGATGGTTTGAAACCAGTCAAAGTGTCACTACTGGGACCACAGTAATGTGTGTTTCAAAAAGTGTTATCTTGTGACTAAAAAAGGCCGCTGAAGCTGGAAATGCTATGTGAAAGCATGCTGGAGGCTGCAGACCTGTCACTACTTCACAAGAGGATCGAAATGTGCTACTGTTTAAAAATATAAGCAATTGTTCTCTCGTTATAAAGTGACCTCAGTGTCTCTTAAGGGAATTTCTTCCATTAGTATGCATTTTGGGTAACTTTATACATATAGAAAATAAAATTGCCTTCACCCTGCCCGTGACCTTGGGTATTCACATAAAAGAGTCTAATTACACCCACACTCAGAAGCCATGAATTTTCAATGTGGATAATCGATTAACTGTGTTCAATATATTATCCACCTATCTATAATTTTAATTATTTAATGTGGAAATCGATTACATAAATTTGTCATTGTATGAAATGCCAAAGAACGATTTATAAATCCACCTCACAGGGCGCTGCAAGCGAAGAGGCTGGTAGCGACTCAATACAGTCTGGCTCCTTTATCTCCTGATAACGGCAGTGGGCTCACAGGCGACAGCGACTGCTCAAAGCTACTGGATGTTGGTCCAGACCCTCGCTGGCGCATTAAAAATTATTCTCTCTACCTTCCGTTGTTATTATTAATATAATTATGGATGCTGTGTGTCAAGGACTCTGAGCAGCACCTGGTGCTTACATCGATGGTTTCCGTGCTGGCGGACGTACACAAAAGGTACGATACTAGAAAATATGTATTGTACTCTTTGACAGTGGAGTCTGACATTTTCAGTAATCAATTGAAAAAAAAAAGGCTCTGAGCACTATAGGACTGAGGTCATCAGTCCCCTAGAACTTAGAACTACTTAAACCTAAGTAATCTAAGGACATCATACACATGGATGTCCTGCGACCACAGCAGTCGCCCGGTTCCAGACTGAAGCGCCTAGAACCTCTAGGCCACACCAGCCAGCATGAGTTGCAGATGCCAGTTGTGTGCGTTGTGTGCAGAGGCTCAGTGCGTTGGTAAAATATTCTTACCCCGTGACCAGCAGAAACGGATGCCACATGATGGACCGGTACAAGCACCCTCACTACAATAGAATCCTGTTCTTGAAACACCAGAGGCAAAGCTGTGCGATATCGGCACCTACACATAGCTGCAAGCAGGCTCCATCATGTCTAAAATTACGTCACTAAAGATATGAATATTCGTTTCTAACTGGCTGAAGTAAGTAAAAGAATGTAGCTTACAACTATAAATATTAGTCTGAGACTTGCTATCAGCAACCCCAGCAGCGCTGATGGAATCAACAGAGATGAAATGTTATGATGGAAATAATGACCCATCAGGGGCTAATAAGCAGCCCCAATTTGACTCCAGCTGTCCTACAGCTGTGGCGATTGTTTTCTGTGTTTCACTTGTTTGTGTGTTGTTATTATAGTGGCATCCTGAGTATTAATTTCTTCTTCATCTGTCCCAGATGTGATGGACATGTGCGGACTTGGAGATACATGTGCAGCAACTATTCCACGACCTGGCAAGATGATAATGCAATCATCGCACCAGCCCGATTCATCTACGAAGTATTCAGAACATCTAAAAACACCACTGTGGTATGGACTGATGACAGCTGCTCATTTGTCAGCGCACCTGTGCCCTGTACCTTCATTTCTAGATTCACTCTGGCAGGATATCACATTACAAGACATCACTGCAAATAATGATGAGGGCTTATTTGGGTGCCCCTAATTTAGAAGGAGAGTAAACTACTACAGACGCCTGTGTATATCATTTTTTTTGTAATTACGCATGTAATTAATATATTTTCCTCCTTTTGTCTGGAGGGGATTATATGTGGCAGACTTGCACCTAAAACAGCAGCTGACCTGAGTATGATGCGTTCATTACCCCAGCCCAGTTCATTGATGATGCATTCACAATGCCTACAGATACCACCACAGATTGGTCTATCAACAACATCATCATCAATGTGGCATAGGCTGATGACATCAGCTCGCGTGCTGATGCAGCCAGACTGTGGTCCATCTTGCAATCGTTGTGATGGACTAATATGGCATCAGACACCACTATGACATCACTCTGAACCTAGCACTAGCAGTACGCTTGCCAGCTCTGTTATGGATCACCAAGTAAGCCCTGCAGCTACATTGGACAACTAAGTGTTTGCTGCTCATTTGGGGACAGGCTTGCACAAGCCCAGATTGATAACTTAAGTGTGGGCTACTGAGATCCTGTCACTTTTCTCTACGTTTGTCAACGCATTTTGGAGAACATTCTCCCTGAAATTGTCTACGACCTATGGTATCCTGCCATTGACTGTAACACAGTTCTCTCCAGTGAATTCACGCACCCTTCAAAAGAGGGCAGTTATGTCAATGTGGAGAAGAGGATGGTCCAGATTTGGGGGAACTGGTGTGATATTGGGGGGATATTGAACCATAGAGTGGTTTCGAACTTTTGTCAGCAGTGTCATACCCAGCCATTTCAACAACACGCAGGAAAGAGGGTTAGGTAGAGAACTCAACTGTGTACTCCATCTCGATATACACTAAAATGACAAAAGTCATGAGATACATCATAATATTGTGTCAGACCTCATTTTGTCTGGTGTAGTGCAGCAACTCGACATGGCATGGACTCAACAAGTTGTTGGAAATCTGCTGCAGAATTACTGAGCCACGCTGCTTCTATAGCCATTCACAGCTGTGAAAGTGTTCCTAGTGCAGGAGTTTGTACACAAACTGACTAGCCAATTATGTATTATGTCAGAAGATCAGGGTGGAAGATCATTCACATAGAATTGTTCAGAATATTCTTCCAGCAAGGTGCGAACAATTGTGGCTTGCTGGCATGGCACATTGTCAGGCATAAAAATTCCATCACTCTTCAGAAAGATATGTCCATAAATGGCTATAAATGGTATCCAATTAGTTAAGCTGGGTCAGAGGACCTAGTCCATTCTATGTAAACACAACCCACACCATTATGGAGCCACCACCAGCTAGCACAGTGACTGTTCACAACTTAGGTCCATGGCAGTAGTGGGATGATGGGGCTCCTGATGCACTTTTGATATTAAATTTATATCAAATGAATTGATGAGTTTATTAAACCAACACCCAGATGATGATGTCATTGGTTCTCCCCAGCTGATACAAGGGTCCCCCTCAGGGAAACCCCAGACCCCACCCCACACCTCCCCACCCTCTCCCTCCTCTCCCTCCCCTCTGCCTCTCTTCCTGTGATGTAATCCAAGATGGCAGACTGGGAAAGAACGGCAGGAAATTCTCTCAGTCTATGTTGAGCTGCTGGACTGAGAGGACCACATGCTCCCCTTCCCACTCCCTATCTTGAAGTGCTGGTAAATTGAAATTTTGGTGGAAAACTCAAATTTGTTGGCAGTTTCAGGTCCGGAGACCAACTGACTTAGTTCACAACACCATCACCAGAGAACACTGCTGGCCCTCACCATCCCCATCCCCACCCCCAACACCCCCTCATCCCCACCCCAAATCTCCAACCCCCAAGGAGGTGGAGTGTGTGGAGATGCAGAGAGGGCAGGACACCATGGAAAAGGCGCAGAAATGGACTGGGGGTAGAGAGAATAGAAGACACCAGGGGGTGGGGGTGATAGAGTCTGCGGTCAATGTAGAGGGTGCAGATGTGTTTGAGGAAAAGTAGAAGTTCTGAGAAGGGAATGAGGTCATACAGGATCCGCATGGGGGATAGGAGGTGGATGTGGAAGGAAAGGCAGAGTGCATGGTGTTCAGTGATTTGGAGGGCTTTATAAACTTTGGGCAGGGCGGAAATCCTGGACTGCTGGCATAACAAAGGATGGGGAAGATCAAGTATTTGTAGGTGTGAAGGATGATGGAAGGATGAAGTCCGCTGGCCGGCGTGGCCGTGCGGTTCTAGGTGCTTCAGTCTGGAACCGCGTGACCGCTACAGTTGCAGGTTCGAATCCTGCCTAAGGCATGGATGTGTGTGCTGTACTTAGGTTTGTTAGGTTTAAGTAGTTCTAAGTTGTAGGGGACTGATGACCACAGATGTTATGTCCCATAGTGCTCAGAGAGGATAAAGTCCCCATGTGCAGCCAGACAGGAGTTTCAGGAGGCAGAGTCTGTTTTGGGCTTTGTGTTGGATTTTAAGGAGATGGTTAATCAAGGTGAAGTGATGGTCGAGGGGGAGGCCAAGGTATTACAGGGTTGGAGTGAGGTGGATACAACAACCAGAAATGGTGAAGTAAAATTCGTGGTGCAGGAAGGAGCGGATGGCACAACATATGATAATTGTCTGGACCTTGGAAAGGTTTATGCAATGGAGCTACTGGTTACACCACACAGTGAAGTGGCTGAGGTGGATTTGAAGGATACATTGGGACCGTTGAACAGTAGGATATAGGGCTAGGAAGAGAGTGTCATCAGCAAATTGGAGGAGGTGAACAGGCAGGATAGGTTTGGGAATATTGGCAGTATACAGGAGATAAGGAGATAGAGGAGAGGAGAAAGGATGGAGCCTTGGGGCACGCTGGTGGTGGGATAGAAAGTACAGGATTTGGTATTGTGGATAGTGACATAGAAGGGACGATGGGAGAGGAAGGAAGCAACGAGATGTACAAAATTGGTGGGAAAAGTGTAGGTATGAGGTTTAAAGAGGAGCCCGGGATGCAAGACCCAGCCATAGGCATTCTGGAGGCCGAGGGAAACAAAGATAGTGGAGCAACAGGGTTTACGTTGGAGGGAAAGACGATAGTTAAGGTTAAGGAGCTAGTCAACACCTGAGAAGCCACACTGGGTAAGGGGAAGGAAGTGGTGCTGATTAGGGTGGTGATGAATACGGCGGAAGAGGATAGACTTGAACACTTTACTCAACAGGGAGGTGAGCAGATGGGGCGATAGGAAGAGGTGTCAGAGGTGGATTTGTTGGGTTTAGGGAACGGCAGGATATGGCAAGTCTTCCACATTTCAGGGCAAAAGCCAGTGGAGAGGAGGGCATTATACAGGGGAGTAAGGGCAGCACTGGAGCTGTTGTAGAAATGGTGGGCTGAGCGGATTTCCAGGGCAGGTTAGGCATTCAGTTCCGCCAAGACCTCCGCCTCTGTGAACACAGAGCTGAGTTTTGTGATCACAGTGGTGAGCGTTGGTGGACGACAAGGAGTTGTGGCTGATGGGGAGAGGAGGAGGTAGGGAAAGGTGTGAGGGACGCATGTGGGCCAAAGGTGATGCAGGGAAGTTTCCGGATGAGATCAGTGTGGAAAGAGGGAGGGGGGATTTGATAAGGACAGTCTCTGCCTGGGATAAGCTGAGCAATGGGGCCATTGAGGATGTACTTATGATTTTGAGGGTGTGGGCATCAAGGAATTTAAGATCGGGTTTGGAAAGGATGAAGGTATACAGGGTGGCAGCTGGGGATGTGGGAGGAAGGGTGGTGTCCATGTGAAGATCAGAAAGAACAGGGGTGGGTGGTGGTTTTTTGGAGGAGGGGGTGGAGGTGAGGTCACCACTTGGGAATTTGGGGTGTTTTTTGGTGGGAGTGGCCTGGGTTGGGGGGGTGAGAAACTGGTTGGATTGGGAGGTTGTGGGAGGCAGGCTCTTCGTGTTAGGTGGAGGCACGTTGAATGGAGGGTGGGTGCCCTGTGGTGGTGACTGTGGTGTGGTGCGCAGTGGCTCTGGTGGAGGAAGCAGGGGTAGTCGTAGAGGGCAAGTGGGGAGTGATGGAAAGTCTTCCCGACGGGTGGTAGTGGCAGGCAGGGAGTGCAGGATCAGTAGCACGAGCAGGAGTGGGAACAGGAGGTGGAGGAGGAGGAGGAGGAGCAGGAGGAGGAGGAGGAGGAGGAGCAGGAGCAGGAGCAGGAGTAGGAGCAGCATACAGGTGGGGATACAGGGGTGGGGAGGAGATAGAAATGGAGGAGACTGTGAGGAGAGGAGGTGGAGTAGCCGGGGGAAACCCGGAGGAGGCACTCCAGGAGGTAACAGTGGGTGCAGGTGAAGGAGAGGTGTATATGATAGTGGTAGTGGGGGTGTCCATTATGGATTGTGCTGTCTAATGGCGACGGGTGTTTCTAAAGTGGGGAAAGAGAACAAATATGGGGAGGTGGTGGTGGCAGCAGCAGTGGTGATAATGGCGACCACCAGTGGCGGAAGGTGTAGGGACGACGTTGGATGGCAGGATGGCAATAAGGGGGGGGGGGGGGGGGGGAGGGATCTTCCAAAACTTTGATTACGTGTTGAGAGTAGCCCAGGCAGCAGACTCTTCTGATTTGGAAGGTGTGGAACTCCAAAGAAAGGAATGTCCCATTGTGTGCTGTATTGCAGTCTCATTCCCCTGCCCCTCACAGACAGGTGAGGGCTGGAAATGTCGCAATCCACCGCTCTTCAGCTGAGTGGCATACAAATAATAAAAGTACAAACTTATAAATAAAAAAGGGAGGAAAAACGGGGATATAAAAACACAGTAAATGGAGATAATGGAAGTTAAAACATTCACTAACATGGGGAAGTTAATTGGGGAAAAGTTAAAAAAGACGACATACACATAAAATAACACAGTCGGCGATTTTTGGGGCACTTAAAAGACACTGAATTTACACCACTAGTAAAAAGTCGGCCGCAGCATAAAAACACAAAGAGCGAGAGACTCTGAAAAAAACCACTGTAAGAGACAGAGCACACATGAAGACCTGCTGAGGGACAGGAGGCTTGAAAGGAGGGAAAAAGAGGGGAAAGGAAAGTGCAAGGGGGGAGGCTGGACAGGGTACAAGAAAAAGGAGAAAAGGGTGGTGGGGGACGCACCAAGAGGCAGGAGACGTTTGGGGAGGGATATGAAGAGGGAGGACAAGGCAGGAGGGAGTGCAGAGCCACAGAAGGGGGGGAGGGGGCACAGGATAAGGGGCCGCATAGGATGGAGGAAAACCGCTCAGGGAAAGGGAAGAGGAGGGGAGAGGGAGCCCTGAGGAGGAGCCAGAGGTGGAGGAGGGGAAAGGTGGGGCTAGAGTCGGTAGGAGGGGTAGATGACAGGGCTAAGCTCATCATCCGAAAGTGATAGGTGCTGGAAGTTGCTTTGGGAAAGGAGGTGGAGGGTGTGGAGATGGAGAGAGGGCAGGACACAATGATAAAGGCGCAGCAACAGGCTGCGGGTGGATAGGAAGGGGGACACCAGGTCATAGAGGATGCATGTGGGGGATGGAAGGCGGATATGGAAGGCAAGGCAGAGTTCATGGCGTTCTAGTATTTGGTGGGCTTTATAGAATCTGGGAGATGTGGAAATCCAGTCAACGCTGGTATAACAAAAGGATGGGGCAGATGAAGGATTTGTAGGTGTGGAGGATGGTGGAAGGATGCAGTCCCCATGTCTGGCCAGAGAGAAGTTTCAGGAGGCAGAGCCTATAGAGCCTATTGTGGACTTTGTGTTGGATTGTAAGGAGATGGCTAGCCCAGGTGAAGTGACGGTCAAGGGTGAAAACAGATCCAAGACTGGGATGAGCATAATGAGATTTCCCAGTTCCTAAGTCATGTAAGGAGTTGCAATTGTTTTTGGGACTTAATGGGAAATTTGTAAGGGGGTTAACTGATATAGTGCAAACAGTGATGCAGCTGTTGAAGACAGGCATGAAAATGCTTTGAGTGGATGATTGTCAGGCTGAATTTGTAGCCTTGAGAGAAATTTTAATGTCAAGACAACCTTTAATTTTTCACGAGTTTCAGAAGGAATTTATACTATTGTGTGCTGCATCTAACCACACTTTGGGGTGTGTGCTAAGTCAAGAGGTCAATGGTGAGTAGAATCCTGTGACATATGCATCAAGACACCTTAACAGAGCAGAAAAAGAAACAATTGTTCAACAGAAAAAGAGATGTTTAGCCTCATGCATAGGGTCACATTTTTTGGGTGTTAATGTATTGCAAGAAATTTAAAGTAATAATTGACAATGATGCTGTGAAATAGTTATTGGGGTTAAAGGATCCATCCAGCAGATCGACAAGATAGGTATTAAGACTCAGTGAGTTTGATTACGAAGTAGTGTTGACAGTGACTGCAAACCATGCAGGAGGCAACTGCAGCTCAGCGTGTGTGACTGTCGTGTAAGATAACTAGGTTAGGGCCATGGCTAGTGGTGCTGGCTAAATTGAAGAGAGTACTGACAGGGGAAACTTCCCATTGCAACCCCCTCAGATTTAGTGGTAAAATGGACCTGCGGATAGCCCATCGAAAACAGAATAGAGATCAAACATGAAAACAGGAAGAAAGTGTGCTAAATTGTGAAAAAAGAAACATGATGGAAACAGTGAAGGGCCCAAGCTCCAGATGTGCTACATAGAGTGAATTGCAAGAACCATTGTGTTGTGGTTGTGTGGTCACAGTGTTGGACTGCAAAGCAGGAGATCTATGCTGAAATCTCTATTCTCTCCCTCCCTCCCTCCCTCCCCCCCCCCCCCCCCTTTCCACCCTCCCGGTGCCCTTTCACAAAATTATGAGAACTTCCTGTCCAGTCACTGAAATATCTGTTCGTCTTCTGTAGTCTTGGCTTTCGTCATACTGTATGTTGGTTATAGAATATGAGTCTGTGGTAGGAATATATCTTGAGTTTTGACCATTCACTGTTTCTATTTTGCTTCTTTTTTCACAGTTCAGCACACCTTCTTCCTGTTTTCATGCTTGAACTGTGTTTAGTTTTTGACTGGACCATCTTACCATTAAATCTGCGGGAGGTGTGATGGGAAGTTTCCCTTGTGAGTGAGGTGCATGATCACATACTGTCTGGTAATCGGGGGTGAAGAGCAAGAAAGTGAAGGGTAGCTGAGAAGTATTGGAGAAAGGGAAGAAAGGAAGTTGTGGATCAGTACATGATAAATTGTGTGCAGTGTGCACATTGCGTGGACTTGAGCCATAAACAAATACTGTACAGAGACTGCTGGAAGCATGAATGAGTGTGTACAAATATGGGCTTGTCTCTGTATGAGGTAGTCTACAGCAGGAAAACGCCATCACCATTTGATATGAAGGGGCAAGGCCAGAGATTTGGTCCATCATTTCACTAGGACAGTAACAAGAATATGGAAATGTGTGCGGAAATCAAACACAAGGGCACTGGAGATGTGGGAGGTGGAGGTGAAATGTATGGGGAGCTTACTGCATTATATAATGTGGGACAGTGGGTAATGTTATCCAGCCCTTACGAACCAAAGGGTAAGACTAAGAAATTCTTCATGAGGTACGAGGGATTGTATCATGTGATTGAGACTATGGCACCTGTTAACTCTAGGGTACAGGTGCCAATGAGGTTGACAAAAGTGCATGTTATACTGTTCTGAGGCACTCTGGAATCAGTACTGGAAGTGTTAGTACCAAAGCAAGAGAAGGATGCAAAAATAAGGACGCAGAGAAGTGGATATGAGAATGTGGATGGACCCATGTAGAAGGTGCTCTGTGCATTGAAGTCAAGGAAATGATAAAGAAATTTTGTTGCATTTATTGGCAATTATTTAGCGTATTATGTGTGAGGTATTGGGCTACAATATGTTTGAGGTAAGGAACAAGTTTTGTGGTAGAGTGAAAGTTCTTTTAAATTATTTGTATGAGAGGACTGGCCAATGTCAACAGTCCTTTTGAGGGGAGAGGCAGGATGATGGTAATCCCTGTCCTCAGGTTGCTGTACACTAAGGGAAAGGGTGGACAGGATACTAGTTGTGGCAGTGCAGCAATTGTCCTGGAGCAGAGTTGTGCACTGTGGAATCAATACATGGAGGAAGGAGTTCCTTACACCAAACAACAGAATGTGGTGATCGCCAGCCATCAATGGATGCTAAGTTTATTTTTTAATGTGCTGGAGTTAAAGAATGATGTGAGGAGGCTGGAGGTGTTTTCTAAGCTTCAATGAGGACCAAGAGCAGGAGTGGGCTTAGGAAAGTTTCTGGGGAATGTGAGAAGTTGCGTAAGTCTTATGAACAACTACAGGAACAGATGACATGTTCACTACGTCAGTGGTAGAGGGGTTGGATAGGTGCTGGGGGGAGAATTTTGAAGATGGTGTTCAGAACACTAGATGTCAGTAACGTCAGCAAATGTCACCAGTACTTGGGAAATCTTGAAATTTTATTTAAGTTGATTCACACTATTGTTTGTTATTCTTTATTTAAATAGCTACCTTTTGATTATGAAATGTAAATAAAATCACACAACTTTAAAATGTAAAGAAGGTTTCATAGACATCTCATTTTGGGACATTGAATCTTTAAATTGTAATTATTTAACATCTCTGTTCTTACTACTATAGTTCTTAGATTTTTCACACAAGTAAATATACTTTTGTTTAACTTTATTCTTATGTAAAAACTGAATGTAAGTAAAGTAACTGAAATGCCACTAGAGATATCCAGAGCACACTGGTTGGTATCTATAAGAAAAATTCATACCAGAATATCTTCCTTTGATATCTATAATTTTGTTTTAATTTTTTCTATATCTGATTTTTCTTGCAGTTCTCTACCTCTGTTAAAAAAGTCTTAATTTAATTATTTAGTCTTTTTCTTTGTTGCCTTTCAAAAAAGTCTGTTTGATCTCATTCCATGTTTCTTAACTTCTTTTGTTACTTCATTGAACTGTCTGTTGATACTACAGTTTTGCAACCTGTTATCCATAGAAAAATAGTAGAATCCTTCAGGTTTGTAAGGTCCATGTTATTATCTATTTTGCCAAATTTTGTGGTACAAATTCTGTACAATGAGATATTTGGGCATGGTCTGTGGTCTAGGACCGTTGGTTGAGACCCCTCAGTTCGCGACATTCAATATTTTTTTTCTTACATATTTTTCATAACCCCATTCTGTCTTTTTCCTCCTTCTCTCCACAATATGTTCATTTTGTTTTCCCACCATACACCCCAGCTAAAACTGATTTCACCCCAGCCAGGCTATAGCGACAGGAGACAACTGTGTCTAGATATGTGCTTGTATTAGATCTGCAGGTGGATTTTATATAAGAACCAAGCAACTTATTGTCTTTTCTATAGGTACTGTTCAGCAAGTTTTCTTACTGTTGTGTTATGATGCACATGAGAATGTGCTCTTGTGCACATACAAGCATCCACACATGAACACACAGAACTGTCAATGAAATCTTAAACATCACAAAAGAAACATGCAAATTTTTTTTCAATTATAGGAAATTCAGAACTACTGATTTATATCACATTATCATTAGTGTGGTGTGGGGGAAGGGGGGGGGGAGGATGAGCAGCACACACTGATTGGCTAGGTAAATACATACTTCTTCTTGCTTCATCTGCTCATTCACTTGACATGGCATCCGTTAATAATATATGGGAATTTGTAGATCAAGAAAATGGGAAAATTCTCAAAAATATGCAACTTTGGAAATGCATCTGGGATCAAACACCTTGGAAACATTGTAGTTGGTTGGCAGTCCATGTTGTAGTACAATGAGCATCGAAGGAAAGTGGTTGAAGGACAGTGAAATCACAGGTTGGCAACAAGTTGTTGGATGATCACACCTCACCATGTAATGTGGAGGTCAGAGCCTTGCCTGTTCTGTAAAGCAGGATAAGCTGCAGTCTGTGGCAGATCCAATGATGGAGTGCAATGTTGGTTTTGGCACAAATGCTGTGGAGCACACACTTCAACATTCGTTGTTGAATGTGGAGCTCCACAGCTGATGACCCCTATGGATTTTTGTGTTGAAACAACGGCATTGTTAATTATGATTGCAGTGGGTGCAAGATTATTGAGATTGGACCATAGATCAATAAGAATGTCTTGACTGATCAGATAAATCACATTTCTTGTTATATCAAGTTGATGATGAAGTCTGGATATGTCATCATCCAGGCAAATGGCTGCTCTGTTCGAACAGTGCACCACATGGTGGACACAGGCCTGTGTACAATTTATTCACCTATTTCCTGATTCTGCAATGGTTTCTACCAGATGGGTAAAAAATACAAAATATAATGTCTCTATGAAAATGAATTCTCAGCAGTGGCAGGTGGCTGAGCTACAGGCACGCACAGTCGAGCTCTGATCCCTACTGTCCTTCTCAGTTTGGTGAGTTGGCACATTCATCATTACTGCAGCCTGTAAAACTCACCTGCTTTGCTTTCACTGCACAAACTCTGATGCTGCTGTCCAGCTAGTGCCATATCTGTACACTTTGAATGAAATGATAAGCCAGGGAAGAGGTTGGCTGGCCAGCAAATAAGTACCAAACTCATTTGGTAAAAACAGACTATATTGTTGAGGCTCTGTGTTCACCATTTCAGTTGGTATATACAAGTGTTATATTCACAATCAAAGAGATATGTGCATCACACCAGCATTCAGGGAGCCTTAACGGGAGCCACTAATTCAGAGAAATCGTGCCCCATTGTACTTTATACAAGTTTGCAGTACCAGTGGGAGATAAAACACCAGGCAGTCATTACTATGACATATTTAATGATTCCAATACAAAATATTCTGGCACATGGGAATTTATACACTAAACCCCAGGATACTGAAGGACTACTTGCCACCATTCATCAAATGATTATTCACTTCTGTTATGTTTACCCACTCAGTCCTGATGATAAGGCCACCCACTACAAGAACATTGAATATATTTGTGATACAATAGTTATCATAGTAACAGTGCAGTGGAGGGCACCGATGCTGTGTATCAGCAAAATGTTTGTTAATTTGATCTAAAGTGTCTTTTAATTGTGCTTGCCTGCAACTTAATGTGTCATCTTTTCTGTAAGTAGCAATTTGTCTTTTCCTGCATTGTTGATATATCTGCCTAGAGTTTCCATTGTTTGATCTAAACATATCTGTCAGTATTTCCTTGTGATGCATTGTTTCTTTGTTTTAGATTATATGTTTGTTAGCACCAATTGTGACAAATGCTTGTACCATCTCAGATCCACTACTGTAAGAATTTTAGTATGTGCATTTCATATCCAAACAGTATTCTTACTGACAGACTATTTTGTGCCTTCCCCACTTCAGAGCAACAGGGACTAGTCCATTGCTCCTGGTCCAAGGAATGTCTCTGGTCTCACACTGAGTTTTACTATCTAGTACTTTTTAGTTTCCCCAGAAGCATCCATTCTAGAAGATTTTAGAAGACATTTATATCACCCTCTATGACACACCTGCTTACTTGGCATCTCTTCTGCTCACAAGGCCATTGGTCTCCTCAGCTTCAGGATCAATATAAAACATGGCTACCTCTCACTCACTTTAATTCTATTGCTCCACTATATTCAAAATTACATACTACTCAAACTAAAAGTTGGATTTATATGTGGATTGCATCAACAAACTGCAAATTTTCTACAACTTACTTTCCAAGTTATGTTGTAATTCATGTGTTCCTCAACTTAAGTTGTTTTGTAGTACTATGTTTGGACATGAGAGTGGGCAGGGAGTAAAATGTCTCTGACTCTTCTCAGATGGGAGCAGTATTATGCTATGAGAGACATTCAACAACGCTTCCATGAGAAGTATGATTGTGATCAACAGCATAATGATTGCTATGAACTATGTGAACATTATTGCAGATTACCTGTATCTGTTCATGCTTGATTTCTTTTTCTGATGGTGATGACATTTTACAGTAGGATACCTGTCTGTGTCATAAGATCACAATCATGAAACAGTGGTTTGAGTAACATGACATGAACCACAAATATATCTTGGCCACAAAATGCTCCTCAGCTGAGACTGATGGAAATGTCAGGAACGCTATTGGGCATGAGCTCTGCGTCCAAAACCTCCCACCCCATAATTTACGGGAATCGCATGACTGGTGCATAGACATCTGGTGCCACATATGTTCAGAAATCTATTGAGGAACTGACAAATTTACACCATACAAAACTGCTGTTGAATTTCATTCCAAAGGTGAACCAACATGCTATTAAATAGATGGTCTTAATGTTTTGGTGTACAATTCTGCATTTAAAGTTATTTTTTTATTTGATGTGTTGAGGCTATTGTTTTAGTGCATACAGGGTTGGTATCAGAAATATTTGGTCTTTGAATTTAATCATTTGTTCTGTTTTGTTTAGTTATTTGTATATTTGAAGGATTATAATATCAACCCCTTGCTATGATATGAAACAACTCAGATTTGGAATTATAGTACCTTATCTCAGTGAAAATGTAGCAACTATTTTCTGTGTCACACTACAGGTGAGATAAGGATAGTGTAAGCCGTTTCTCTTTTTAGTGTGAGGGCAAATCGAAAAGTAAGTTACTCTAGCTCACTGCGAGAGCGTGCCATCTGTTGCGACTATGGCCAATGTGTAGCACATAGCAGTAACTCTTGACATTTTTGATAAGATACATGGTGTGGTATCCCTTTGTGTTGTGTGTGCAGATTGAGCTAGGCTCAGTGGTGCATCAACTGGATGTTAAATCCTAATTGGAGGTGTATGCAACTATCAGATTTGTATGGGCTAAATAGCTCAATTACAAAGACATTCATCATGAAATCACTGATGTGTATGGTGAGTGTGCAATCTGTCACCCAGGTATTGTGAAGTAATGTAAGCAATTTGATGCTGGATGCACAGATCTCACTGACGAATATTGTGGAGGCAGGCCCACAAAATCAACTACCATTGCAAATTTTGGCCATGTGGTTATGATCTTTAGAGAGGATCAGCACATAACTCTGCAGGAAATTAGCAGCATGCTGAACATTTTGTATGGCAGTGTGTTCTCCATTGTTTGCCAGCACCTTGGATATCATAAACTGTGTGCCAGATGGGACCCACGGTTTGTCACCGGTATTCACAAGGGACGATGTTTCCAATCATCTCTGGCATTTTTCGAATGGTATTCTGTGGAGGACAGTGAGTTTCTGTGGAGAACCCTAACACGAGATGAAATAAGGGTTCACCACTTCACCCACGAAACAGAGAGAACACAATGGAATGGGTGCACACCACATCACTCCAACAAAAGAAGACCAAGGTCCAAAATTCAGTAGGAAAGGTGATGGTGACAGTGTGGTGCATGTTGAATTTATGCTGAAATGTATGAAAATCAACTCTGCTTCATACATAATCAAAAAGTTGGTTACCCGTTCGATGAAATGTTTACAGTCTCTTGGGGACTAGCACAACTACTGTTTGGTGAATAGTGACATTTCCTTGTCTGCTTGAGTATATTCTATTTGTATTTTTCAGTTTTCATCAATTTACCAAATGAGAGAGGTGTATGTATTCTCTTGCAAAAACGTTTCATTTCTGCACTTGATTGATTAGGATTAATAATAAAATTACATTTGTGCATTAAATAAATCTCCAGAGTATCTCCTCAGGCAGATGATGATTGGTAGTGTCAAGTAAGAGAGACACAGAAGTATAAAATAATAATTTTATTGTATCAGAAATACATTTGTACATTGATCATTATGTAGGCAATACATAAATCATTTGGAGAAATGCAGTTGAAAATACCATTTTAACAGTATCTTACTATGTAACCTAAATGGACATATATACCATGACATCAAGGTGCATTAGGCCATTTTTAAACAGAGAAACAAGCAAAGTACAATTATGAACCCTATTAATACACATTTTCATTGATTTATTAATATAAATTAGATTGCATCCCACATGCATTATTTGTCGTATTTTTATCCTGTTTGTCACATATTTCAATTTTAAAGTTATTTGTTTTACACTTATTTTGTGGAAATAAATATTAAAACTTCCAAAACAATTTACACTGTTACAACTAATACTTTATTAAATTGCTTCCCTCCACTACAGTGATTTTAAATATATGTCTCATAGTGTATATATTGTTTCAACATAGATGGATCAGTAAATACCTTTCTCAGTCTATAATTTGAGCCTGTATTTATAAATATTCTTTCCAGTGTATAAAGAGCATCTAAATACTGATATGATAAAATGGTTTGAAAAAAGATTACCATAGCAAAATATTATTTGGATGAAAGTAATGTGGTGCATAGACATCTGGTGTCACATACCCACAGAACCTGTCAAATTTACACATGCAGAATTTCTGCTGAATTTCATTCCAAAGATGAACCAACATACTATTAAGTAGGTGGTCTTAATGAAAACGTGTGGGAACATCATTGGAAACATGTGGGAAACTGCTCTTTCAGAAGGAAATAATGAAAACCACCATCTGGATTACTATTTTTTTATTGATGATGACTGTTTGAAGCTTACCAGTCACTCATTTTCAGATCTAAGTAGGCAAAAGGAAAATGAAACATGACAATATAAAAAATTACATAACTGCAACACTGTAATTAAAACCAACAATGGTACAACAAATAACATTAAAACATCATAAACATATTCATACCCAGGGCTGTGAGGTGCAGTTTGTCAATGTGACATGTGCTCATGTTAGTGGCCACTACACTGATACAGTGTAAAGAAGATTCTGCCCTCAACATAAAAGAAAGAGAACTGTTTCAATCAAAAATATGTTAACCAAATGTATTTTGATAATATGTGTTAGAAAATAAAAGTAAAACTACAGATGTAGGAACAACCACACAGCAAACTGCACATTGTACAGTTTTTGTGAGTATGTATACATTTTGCAAGGGAGGAAGTACAAAAGTACAAACACATGTAATTTTCATTATTTGATTATGCATCTGTTATAAAAGAACTTGAAGGACTTGTGCTCATCTAAAAAATAAATATGCTCTGGACTCTTTTCAATTAAATCAATGATAAAATTGGCAAAAGAGATCTGCTCACAAAATATTTTTCACTAATAGCTGTAGTTGCTTTTTTAACCCAGAACTTTTAACTTAAGCTAAGATAAGAATACCAAACAGTAGTGCTTACAAATAAAATCTTTGCTAAAACTTATAGCTGTTTTTGCATACAGTTTCCTTTCACCATTTCCATCTCAGATTAAGAGCCTTAAGTTTTTTGTTTTCAAAATGAATGCAAGTTCTTCAACTTGTGTATAAACTGATGGAAGACTAAAATAATGTAAATTAGATGTGTTCATTAATTTGTACTTTCTGTCTTCAAAATGTATAAGAACACTCAAACTTGTACAGTGTACAATTTATTGTGAGGTTGTTTTCTATGTTTATTATTTTCACTTTTATCTTATGTACGGTACTGACATATATTAGATTTATGTACTTTTTACTTTACTTTACTTTTTGGTTTCATGATGGCATAATCTTCTGTATAGTGTATCAACATACTGGCCACTGACTTTTGCTTATACCACATGATTAACTATGAAACCTATTATGTTGCATCCCATGTACTTTTTAAAGTAGTACTGTGTTCCCTTCTCACCACTATTGAAAAACTCTACCTTGCAGCTCTAGGTATGAATCAATTCATGATGTTTTAATGTTATATTAGTAACACTGCCAGTATTATTTAACTGCCAGTATTATTTACAGTGTTATCCTTATCTAATATTTTATACTGTTGCACTACACTTTTCTTTTCCTAACTTTTATCTGAAGGTGATCTTTTAGTAAGAATGAAACTGGTAATCATTAATTTTATAAAGCTAGTGATTCAGATGGTGTTCTCCATTCATTATATGAATGAATATCATGTTTTCCTAAGACATGCAACAAACAATGGAATAAGGAAATAGTCCTTTAATATGGAAATTATGGAATACAAGCAACATGAGGTGGATGTAAGATATCAATGGAAATAAATTTGTTTATAGAAAAATTCACAAGTAGAGAATACCCTGGTAAATAATAGGTGAACTGATGTTGGCTCTCAAAATACTAGTGCTAATGGCAGACATGTTCAAATTTAGTTAGGAAATTATAGAAGCTGAAAATGTGCCTACAGTGATCAAATTCCAGTTATTAATATTGCGAGTTAAACAAGGAGTAAATAAACTGCAGTTTACTTCAGAATGTGTCTCATCATCCAAATTTTCAATGTGAGGAACTCTGTAATCAAACAACAGTTTTTCAACAGTCATTACAGCTACCATTATTTTTGTTATTCATGGTAATCTCAATACACAATGCCAAACACATGGACACACAACATTCAGTGTCGGTATAAACTGAGATACTACTGAAGTAAGCATTTTTAAAAAATGATATTTTTTCTAAGATCATTTGAAAGCTCTTGAAAATATGAGTACTGTGATATGAAGATTGTTAATGGTGGTATTGTAAATTTTTATAAAAGTGTCTGAGATATGTCTATTTTTTCAGAAACTGTAGCTTTAGGATACATAAATTTGCTGAGATATCGGTTCCCATGATGCAAATTAGAGTTGTAGGCACTGCCTAGCCCCAAGGAAACCACCAATTTGGTTTTAACCTAAATGTGTGATTTGTGTACTAATGGTGAGGATTAGTGTTGATTACAAAGATAATTTCTTTTACTGTTTTTGTGGGATGATTTAAAAAAATGGTGTAACCATGCTTCAAGTCCAGAGTTACAAGGTTATAAGCAATTACAGGGTGTGAACCTTTGTTTTGTTAGGGAAGGGTGTAGTCTCCATAACTGTGGAATGTATGGTAACACATCTTGTGAACATTTGCCTGTCTTCTAATAATTATTTCTTTATCATAAAATGTCTGCCATTTTTTGTTAAATAATACATTTCAAGTCCACACTTTTGAGAGCCTATCTCCGTCAAAAATTACTTTACACCCTATATTGTATGTACATTTTACTATTGATGCGTTCCAAGTAATCTTCTCATGGTGAGTTAGTCATCATTTATTTTACAGATTTTGATGGCACTCTTAAAATCTATACAACACAAATCTGAGAACCCACTATAAGAACCTCATATAGTTTTCTATGGCCATGCACTGCATAAATGATTACCTACTTTAAATGCAAACTGTGAGACAAACAGATATGAGTGAGGGAGCACATTAAAAGGGGGCAGAAAAGTAGTAACCCAGAAATAAATGGAGTTAAAAATGAGGTGGGCAACATATACAACAAGGCAAACAGAAAAAGAAGCAGTCATGAAAGAGAATCAATATGATACAAACATGCTATTAGAAGAAAGAAATTGCACAACTTTTGCAGTCAGTTTTGATGAAAAATATGACCATTTATTTCAATTTTTACTTACATTTTATACAGGCCACTTTGTAAATTATGGCAGTGGGTATGCAATCTGTGTTACGTCAAATAGTGCTTCATTTGCTTGATTCAATATGCAGTACATACATTATAGTAATAATCAAAGTATCAAATGAATTTTTTAAAGTGAGTTGTGATTGGCTTAATTATGGTATT
Organism: Schistocerca piceifrons; assembly: GCF_021461385.2. Classification (NCBI taxonomy): domain Eukaryota; kingdom Metazoa; phylum Arthropoda; class Insecta; order Orthoptera; family Acrididae; genus Schistocerca; species Schistocerca piceifrons. The sequence continues at coordinate 893,765,574 of NC_060149.1, forward strand.
CTATAAATAGACTGACCGATAAAAAGGTTAAGCATCTAGAATGAATTATCTAATGAAAATTCCGTAGTCATACATATCATCATCAGGTGCCCAAATAATTAAAATTGCTATCACCTCTGATGGCTAGAATGCCCACCAAAGTACAATAGTGTTGTAACAATGTGACTATAGTGTAATGGCTGTACAATGCATCGGAGTGTTAGCAAATATTGTGGAGGATATGAACAGTGCTGCAAGCCCTCATAAGGCCACATTACCAGTCCTTGTCTGAGTTCGAAAGGGATGTCACTGTGGGTTTGCTTGGGGTCCGCTGTTGCAAAATCCAGGCATGTGTGGCATCTGGATATGGCAGTGGCCCAAGACTGGGCATGTGGAAATCTGGCTACACCAATAGGGGACTGCTCTGTGGTGCTGTGGTGCACCACGCACATTGTAACACATTCACATCTGTTACTACTATCAATACACAATTAGTGGATTGACTACAACACCCCATATCATCCAACAAAATTGGTTGGAGAATTATCTAAACTGCATAACTGAATCATCAATGAGTAGGCCAATGTTTCATCACAATACAGATAATTGCCTTGGAGTCGTGCCACTCTTGGGCTGTACAAACTGATATGATAGGCACTGCATCCTTTGTGATGAGTTTTTGTTCTGCACTTCCTAGGATGACCACTGTTTATAAGTACTTAGGAGCTGAGGAAATAGGACACATTCTGCTAATGTTTTGAAGCAAGGTGACAGTGTTATTGCTTGCATAATTCCATGAGGAACCATCTGGTATGACATCAGATCATCTCTGGTACTGATTAACAGAAATCTGATTGTATAGCAGTCCATATTACAAAAACAGATATTTGATTAAGCATGTTAGGTGTTATAAATCTATATTTAAGAAAAGTTGTGAAGGCAACCAAACAAATGGTAAACAGTAACTTCATCTTACAACATAAAAATAAGTCAAAGGCAGTGTGGTCCATTGACAAATTAGAAAAAGTTATTAGTGTTATCCCCCCCCCCCCTGTAAACCATGGACCGTCCTGTTGGTGGGGAGGCTTGCATGCCTCAGTGATACAGATAGCCGTACCGTAGGTGCAACCATAATTGAGGGGTATCTGTTGAGAGGCCAGACAAACGTGTGGTTCCTGAAGAGGGGCAGCAGCCTTTTCAGTAGTTGCAGGGGCAACAGTCTGGATGATTGACTGATCTGGCCTTGTAACGCTAACCAAAACGGCCTTGCTGTGCTGGTACTGTGAACGGCTGAAAGCAAGGGGAAACTACAGCCATAATTTTTCCTGAGGGCATGCAGCTTTACTGTATGGTTAAATGATGATGACGTCCTCTTGGGTAAAATATTCCAGAGGTAAAATAGTCCCCCATATGGATCTCCGGGCAGGGACTACTCAGGAGGATGTTGTTATCAGGAGAAAGAAAACTGGCATCCTACGGGTCACAGCATGGAATGCCAGATCCCTTAAACGGGCAGGTAGGTTAGAAAATTTTAAAAGGGAAATGTGTAGGTTAAAGTTAGATATAGTGGGAATTAGTGAAGTTCGGTGGCAGGAGGAACAAGGCTTCTGGTCAGGTGAATACGCGGTTATAAATACAAAATCAAATAGGGGTAATGCAGGAGTGGGTTTAATAATGAATATAAAAAATAGGAATGTGGGTAAGCTACCACAAACAGCATAGTGAACACATTATTGTGGCCAAGATAGATACAAAGCCCATGCCTACCAAAGTAGTACAAGTTTATATGCCAACTGGCTCCGCAGATGTCGAAGAGATTGATGAAATGTATGATGAGATAAAAGAAATTATTCAGATAGTGAAGGGAGACAAAAATTTAATACTCATGGGTGACTGAAATTCGACAGTAGGAAAAGGAAGAGAAGGAAACATAGTAGGTGAATATGGAATGGGGGTAAGGAATGAAAGAGGAAGCTGCCTGGCAGAATTTTGCACAGAGCATAACTTGATCACAGCTAACACTTGGTTCAAGAATCATGAAAGAAGGTTGTATACATGGAAGAAGCCTGGAGATACTGGAAGGTTTCAGATAGATTATATAATGGTAAGACAGAGATTTAGGAACCAGGTTTTAAATTGTAAGACATTTCTAGGGGCAGATGTGGACTTTGACCACAATCTACTGGTTATAAACCAAAGATTAGAACTGAAGTAACTGCAAAAAGGTGGGAATTTAAGGAGATGGGACCTGGATAAACTGACAGAACCAGAGGTTGTGCAGAGTTTCAGGGAGAGCATTAGGGAACGATTGACAAGAATGGGGGAAAGAAACACAGTAGAAGAAGAATGGGTAGCTTTGAGAGATGAAATAGTGAAGGCAACAGAGGATCAAGTTGGTAAAAAGACGAGGGTTAATAGAAATCCTTGAGTAACAGAATATATATTGAATTTAACTGATGAAAGGCGAAAATACAAAAATGAAGTAAATGAAACAGGCAAAAAGGAATACAAACGTTTAAAAAATGATATCGACAGGAAGTGCAAAATGGCTAAACAGGGATGTTTAGAGGACAAATTTAAGGATGTAGAGGCTTATCTCACTAGAGGTAAGATAGATACTGCCTACAGGAAAATTAAAGAGATCATTGGAGAAAAGAGAACCACTTGCATGAATATCAAGAGCTCAGATGGGAACCCAGTTCTAAGCAAAGAAGGGAAAGCAGAAAAGTGGAAGGAGTATATAGAGGGTCTATACAAGGATGATGTTCTTGAGGACAATATTATGGAAATGGAAGAGGATGTAGATGAAGATGAAATGGGAGATATGATACTACGTGAAGAGTTTGACAGAGTACTGAAAGACGTAAGTTGAAACAAGGCCCCGGGAGTAGCAACATTCCATTAGAACTACTGATAGCCTTGGGAGAGCCAGCCCTGACAAAACTCTACCATGTGGTGAGCAAGATGTATGTGACAGGCGAAATATGCTCAGACTTCAAGAAGAATATAATAATTCAAATCCCAAAGAAAGCAGGTGTTGACAGATGTGAAAATTACCGAACTATCAGTTTAATAAGCCATGGCTACAAAATACTAACGTGAATTCTTTACAGATGACTGTAAAAACTGGTGGAAGCTGACCTCGGGAAAGATCAATTTGGATTCTGTAGAAATGTTGGAACACGGGAGGCAATACTGACCTTACGACTTATCTTAGAAAATATATTAAGGAAAGGCAAACCTATGTTTCTAGCATTTGTAGACTTAGAGAAAGCTTTTGACAATGTTGGCTGGAATACTCTCTTTCAAATTCTGAAGGTGGCAGGAGTAAAATGGGGTTAAATACAGGGAGCGAAAGGCTATTTACAATTGTACAATTTGTACAGAAACCAGATGGCAGTTATAAGAGTTGAGGGGCATGAAAGGGAAGCAGTGATTGGGAAGGGAGTGAGACAGGGTTGTAGCCTGTCTCTGATGTCATTCAGTCTGCATATTGATCATGCACTAATGGGAACAAAAGAAAAATTTGGAGTAGGAATTAAAATCCATGGAGAAGAAATAAAAACTTTGAGGTTCACCGATGGCATTGTAATTCTGTCAGAGACAGCAAAGGATCTGGAAGAGCAGCTGAACAGAATGGACAGTGTCTTGAAAAGTGGATATAAGATGAACATCAACAAAAGCAAAATGAGGTTAATGGAATGTAGTCGAAATAAATTGGGTGATGCTGAGGGAATTAGATTGGGAAATGAGACGCTTAAAGTAGTAAATGAGTTTTGCTATTTGGGGAGAAAAATAACTAATGATGGTCAAAGTAGAGAAGATATAAAATGTATACTGGCAATGGCAAGACAAGCATTTCTGAAGAAGAGAAATTTGTTTACATCGAGTATAGATTTAAGTGCCAGGAAGTCGTTTCTGAAAGTATTTGTATGGAATGTAGCCATGTATGGAAGTGAAACATGGACGATAAATAGTTTAGACAAGAAGAGAATAGAAGCTTTCAAAATGTAGTGCTACAGACGAATTCTGAAGATTAGATGGGTAGATCACATAGCTAATGAGGAGCTATTGAATAGAATTGGGGAGCAGAGAAATTTCTGGCACAACCTGACTAGAAGAAGGGATCAGTTGGTAGGACATATTCTGAGGCATCAAGAGATCACCAATTTAGTATTGGAGGGCAGCGTGTAGGGTAAAAATTGTAGAGAGAGACCAAGAGATAAATCCACTAAACAGATTCAGAAGGATGTAGGTTGCAGTAGGTACTGGGAAATGAAGAAACTTGCACAGGACAGAGTAGCATGGAGAGCTGCATCAATCCAGTCTCTGGACTGAAGACCACAACAACAACTTTAGTGTTATGGCCAAATTAGATGATAGCCTTAATAAGAACTTAACTTCAACTGTCCATGTGTCTATTTGAATTCTTCATAAATATAGCAAAGGCAGATGTTGATATGGTGGAGTATTAAAGTATAGTAAGTCCCTTTGGACTTCATCAAGAAGCTGAGTATCTCAGAGACCTTAACAAATTTTGATGATGTATATGGAATATATTATATTATTACTAAAACAAATAGTGGTTGGGACAGGAAATTCACTAAAGAGATTACAACAGTGTCACATAATAGCACCTTCGCTACCTCAAATAATTAACCAATATTTTGAACTGGGGTGGGCAAATGTCAAATCTCTGTTCAAGAAAGAGTCAAGGGGGAAGACGGGAGAAACTATAATCCTGTTTCTATTTTGCAAGTCCCGCCAAAAGTGTGGAAGATAGTAGCTACATTTCAAATTCCACATTTTATTGTAGAAAGTGACATTATTCTAAGTAGTCTATTTTGATTTCAACAAGCAAAAAGCCTCTGGTGCAGTGAATAACTTTATTGATAAAATAAGCAAAGCATTTGACCAAAGAAGTAAAATTACAGGTGTCTTCTGTAATCCTACAAAAGATTTTGACTCAATAAACCATGCTTTGCTTATCTACAAATTAGACAAATATGGAATTAAGGGAAATGGCTCAAATGATAAGGAGACAAAGGGAACCCAGAAAACTGGTTCCATCTAAATAGATTGAAAATGAAGGTTGCAAAAACACATGTGGTACATTTCAATATTAATCATTCAAAAGGTGTGGAGCTTAAACTACAGCATAAGAAACATGTTATGGATAAAGCCAATATGTTCAAATTCCTCAGATTAAATATGAAAAACAGCTAAAGCTGAAATATGCATATTGACTTGTTATCAAATAAATTAAGCAATTTTACACTTCAAATGGTACTGACATGGTAAACAAAAAATTACATATCATAGTCATTTTGAATCATTCATTAACAGGCAAAAATTATTCCAGGAGAATCATTTTTGGGACACATATAACATGAGGGAAAAAAAAAAAAGAATTTTATGCCTCCCAAGCACCAATCAAAATTAGATGCACAGACCATACAATACATGGGGATGAAACTACATAATAATTAACAGGCAGAAACATACTTAATATGAAGTCATGAAGACAAATTGGGGATCTTGTTGCCATGGGAAGTACCTCAACATAATGCAAGTTGTTCATAGCAACATACCACATGAGGACATGGACTGCCATGTTGGAAGATGGTTCAAAAATGGTTCAAATGCCTCTGAGCACATGGGACTTAACATCTGAGGTCATCAGTCCTCTAGAACTTAGAACTACTTAAACCTAACTAACCCAAGGACATCACACACCTCCATGCCTGAGGCAGGATTCAAACCTACGACAGTAGCAGTCACGCGGTTCCGGTCTGAAGTGCCTAGAACTGCTTGGCCACAGCTGCCAGCTGGAAGATGGTAGCAGGATGGATCTCATAAGAGATAACACCTGAGGATGCAGGTGTCTGTGATGTGACGTGAATTGAGATTCATTGATGTCATAATGTATGTAAACTAAATCATTTGATTTGAGTACTAGAGACATATCAAAATATTTTTTAGTGGAACTTCATCATAATTTGTATTGTTATTAGCACTAATTTTTCTGATTTATGGTGAAGTACCACTAGAAATTTCTGAATGTGACTTCTATACTTGAATCAAATTATTGTAGCATTACACAACACAGTATCAGCATTCCCACCAACCAACTTTTATTCTGCTTCCACATGAAATGATACACCGAGACACTGAATAAAATAATAATCAGCACAAACACACTTAACCCAGGAATACGTTAAGTTACAGTCTGACAGTGAAGATACATTAGTCACATAAGCATGAGAGTGGCCAAGGGCCTGGTGCGTCAGCTTGTATGAGGCTGTTTGGAACACAGGGCAGGGCTTGCTGCACCATTTGTGCCATTTTGTGACCTCTTTAGGACTGCCATGGAAGTACATGATGCTTAATTATGCACGCTCATTGTATAGGGTTTAAACACAAAGTATTTAGATTATGTACATTATGAGACAAATAAATCTTACCTCCCAAGTCACTTCACAGAAATCCAGCAGCCTCATGTGTTATCTATAACAATTGTCCTCATATGGTGTGTGTTGCTATGGGCCAGCTGCATTATGCTGCAGTTCTATCTATGCCAACAGTATCGCAGATTTGTGTATGATAGGACTTGTGTGGGATCAAGTCAAACATCAAATTCATTCTAGTGCCTGTATCCAGGATAACAAAGGCTAGTTACAACAACTGTTTTACCAATATATCTCGGGAGCACATGTAATGAGCAAACAAATCAGTGCATACAGCTATAACCAAAGGGATGCACCATCTTATGATAAGGGACCAGCAGTGTGTTTGTACAATTTCATAGTTTGTTTAACTTAATTTTCTACGTCTATGTCTATTCTCATTTGTTGATAACAAAGACATCACTGTGTGGCCAACAACAAGTATGATGTTGGGTACAGTACTGTGAGGACTGGAGAAAGTATAGCATACAACAGGAGGAGGATGGCAGAGAGATGGTAGACATCAGTTGACCCACTTCACTGAATTCCTGGAATACCAACCAAGCACGATTCCATCTGAACTTCCAGTTATTAAGCAGATGTGTGCTGCTGTCGCAATCCATAGCTGTTTCAGATGGCTGACAAAAGAAACCTTCTTTGTTTGAAAAAATATTACTAAAAGTGATAAAGTTGTTATTAGTCACTGTACTCTAAATAATTTTGATGCTTTACATAATACAGAATAAATCACAAACCAACTGCACTGTCATGGCAGGAGGAGATGTCACGTTTCTACATGGCATCTCCAGCAAGGCAGATAGTGGGGTCCTCATTGGCTTACTGGTGGACCTGAGCGAAGTAAAATAGCTCTTATGGACCAAATACACCCTCTGTGATTAACAACCATAGTTATAAATTGAAGCCTGCTCCAATTAGGATTAATTACCTTTGAAAGTCAAACATGAAAAGGTCTTTTAGGAAAAAGATACCACCACCATGCCCAAAAAGACAGGTAAAAGCTACATAGAATTCAGTGGATAGCTAGTTAGAAAAGAGCTATGTGTAGTAGTATTTGCAGTCACTCAAATACACAAAAACAAGATTCAACATAAGAAAATAAATTATGTAGCAATGAACTACATAAACTCACCACTTAATACTGGGAAACTAAAGGGTTTCACAGATGAATTGAATAAACAAAAATATTTAATAGTGGGGCTCCAAGAAATTAGAAATATGATAGAAGCCCACTCGAATTACAAAGATACAGAATTCATAATGGGAAATCAGAACAGAGGGTTATGAAGCAATGTGCCCAATTTGGAACAGGATCCATAGGGAAAATAAAAATAATAGATACAACAACTGATTTTCAAGCAATATCACTAAGAATTGCAACTTTAACTTTTAAAACAAGGAATAAAACTTACACAGTTATAAATGCTCATGTTTATGCAAATGAAAAAAAATTCTAACAAAAACAAAGGGTGTGGTAGATAAATTTTTGGATCTTCTCAAACAAATTGTGAGCAAGGGAAATAAAAGGAAGGCAAAAATCTTATAGGGAGACTTCAATGTTTAGCTGGGAAAAGAGAGGAAATACGAATATATAATTGGAAAATGGAGTCCACATAACTTTACAAACAAGAATGGTCAAAGAGTTGTAGAACTCTGCAGAGAACACAAATCTTTTATCTAAATCAACATAGTTCAAGATGAAGCCAAATAAACTTAAAATATGGAAACATCCAGATTGGAGAAAGAGGGACTGATCAAGCATGATTACAGTTTCATAGACAGAAGGAAGTGCCATGAACATAAAAAATGTAAGGAAAAAATCACACAAAACAGGAGAATCAGGAGAGGGTTCCATAATGTCATAATCAACTCTATAGAAGATAATTACCACAAAATCAATTCCAGGAGCTACTACAGAAATCTTTGGGAAACAACTACACCAGTACGAGCCCCTATGCTAGTAGTGAAAGATGAAGATGGAAGAATGGTCCACAGTAACAAAGAAATTATTGAAATCATGGCAAAAGCAATTAATAAACTTTTGAATTCTGAAGAACCCAACGAACTCTTACAAATCAATGTATAAACCAAAGAAAAACTGAACCTAACAAATTAGACCCTCCAACTTTCCAAGACTGCCTCCATAGACGTTCTAATTAAAAATTTTAAGGAATATAAGACTCCATCCAAAACTAATTAAACAAATAGAGCCTACTGTAACCAACGCCAAATCTGGATTGAAGTTTAGAGTGTCAGTGATGTGGACCATCTTCCTCTTGTGTGTTCTTTGACATGTTTACTTCCTTGTAATGCATAGAAATTGGTGGGATTCAGTCCATCCATGTGTAGTGTATTCAGTAAAAATAAAATGTACTAAAGTGATGTGATGTGCATCTGTGTGGGCTCCCTGCCCTCCTCAAAAGAAGATTAACAGGTTATGGGCCCAGGATCACCGGTCTACAGCGACAGGGAGTGAAGGTGATATCTCAATGAAAACAAGCTGTAGAAATGTTTGAACTGTTCAGAAACTATGAGTACTGAAAACTTTTCCCTTTTGTGATTAGCGAAGAGGATTTGTAAGCAAAATTACGAAATCAGTGTGAAAGTGATAGGCATGACTAAATTCCTCGAAAATAAGCAGAAAAATTATGAATGGAAAGTCTTTCTTTACTGCATGATATATTTAAAACCCTAACATGGTGGACGAGCATAACATTGAACTGTTGAATGCAGATAATTACCATCACTGGTCACAATGAATTACGGGGATCCTCATAAGCAAACAGTGTTGGTGTGCTATCAATCCTGGCATGGGCAATACACCCACAGTGTCTGAATGGAAAACAAATGAAAGGGCAATGGGTATTATATTAACAACAGTAGATGATAATTCACTTGACGATATACAAGACTGCAAAACAGCAAAAGAGATATGAGATGCGCTGAAAGATTCGCACACACATTTTCATTTGGGATGGAATGCTTGCGTTAAAGGAATACGTGATCATCGAAAAGAAAGCAGATGAACTGATGTTAGATTACCTTGCAAGACGCAATGCACTTCTGTTCAAAGTTTGCTGTTCTGGCATTGAATTATCAGACAAGCAAGCAGCTGTGCATACCTTGATGGGTCTACCTTTAGAGTACAAGACTTTTACAAGAAGTATGCAATGTGATGAGTCAGATTTCTCACTTGAGAAGTTCAAAAGCCATCTTTTAGAAGAAGAAAAACTACTTACAAACATGAAATGCGAAAGTGAAGCAAGAGCATTAAAAGTTTCTGCATTCAGAAGAGGACAACCACAACTAAAGAACTGTTGTGGGAGTATTCAAAGGGGACAAGGCCGCAGAAATGACCAGCGTGGTAACAGGCACAGCAGTCAAGAGAAAACATATGACCATGGTCCACGATGTTTTCGTTGTCAGGAGTACAGACACATTGGAAGAGACTGTCCACAATTTGGTGATAATGTTTCAAATGACAAAGAAGTAAACTAGAGAAAGGACATCTTCAGATTCTTTTGCGTTAACCACCAGCAAAAGTGCATTACTGACAGTGAAACACAATAACATGAAACGTCATGCTACAAGGCAATTAAGTGTCACCTTGTTGGACACTGTTGTGTATTCACATGTGATGTACACCACTTTCCATGAAAACAAAAGAAATGATGTGTGGATTCTGGACAGTGGAGCAACAGACCACATGACTTACCAATGGGATAAATTCATCACTTTCACCAAACGTGAAGAATCAGTAAAGGTAGCTGGTGGTGGATATTTGTTGAGTTCTGGCTTTAGCGTTGTGTGCATATACTTCTCAAAAGAATGTGGAGGATGAACTGTTGACTTGCACAACACTTTTACACCCCATGCATCATGTGTAATTTGATATCAGTCCCTCAGGCTACTGATAAAGGAATGTTGGCATCATTAACAAAAAATGAAGCTTGAATAATGAAACAATGTGGGGAAATAATTGCAAAAGGACCAAGAAAAGGCAATCTGTATTACTTTTGTGAAGACAGCTCCAGTCCTTCAGTGAGTGGACGTGACCATTCTGCAAATCTTAGCACTAATCGGGAACTGGATTTGTGGTACCAAAGACTAGGCCACATTCACGTCAAAAAGGCAAAGAAACAAGTCAAATGCATTGGAATTACTCTTGAACAAGCTGATGACCAGATAAATGAAATGTGTAGTGTGTGCATCAAAGGCAAGATGAAAGCTAAGCCTTTCCCTAAACTGACTGTAAACAGAACAAATGAACTACTATGTTTGATACACAGTGATGTAATGTGTGTGTCTGGCTCACAGTCACTTGGTGGAGAAAATATATTGTCACATTTATTGATGATTACTCGAGATATGCAGTGATATATTTACTAAAAGCCAAAAGTGAAGTGTTTCAATCATTTAAAGTATATAAAGCTTATGCAGAAAATTGTCAATAGAAAAGAATGCAAACCTTACTTTCAGACAATGGAGGCAAATATGTGAGTAAAGAATTCAAAACATACTTGTTAAAAGAAGGTATTCAGAGGCAGTTGGCTGTCCCTGGCACACCTCAACAAAACGGTGTGGCAGAACAGTTCAACCAAACTCTTTAACTTATTTTTCGGAGTATGTTGTTAGAGAGTGGATTGCCACAAAATTTGTGGGGTGAAGCAATAGATACAGCACATTACTTGCAGCAAATGATGGAGAAAGTCCCTACAAACATTGGCATGGATGGGAACCAAAAATTGATCATCTGGGATTATTCAGACATCGTGATAGAACAAAAATGAAAAACCAGCATGGCAAATTTGAACCAAAAGGACAGCCTCATGTAATCGTTGGATATTCAGAGACCAGGAAGGCCTACAGACTGTGGCATCCAATGACAGGAAATATAACTATTGCCAGATATGTGGTATTTGATGAAATACTCTTTCCTGCAAAACTGAGCAAAAGTGTCGCAAAGGTGATTGACCTGAAGACCACTAACATCACAGGTGATGAAGAGGCATTACAGAATGTGGATATTATGGAAACAAAACAGAAGAGGCATCTGAAATTGAGTGAAGTGAAGCTATGGAACCATGCATGCCTTCCAAAAACACTGACATTGAGAAGGAGAGTGCTGACAAGGATGAGAGTGCTGAAAGCATTTACCCCACAACAGAGGATAATAAGTGTCAACTTCAAGAATCTGAAATAAATTAAAACTACGGAACATGCTCTGGATGACAAGTCAATCCACCAAACTGGCTAATAGACTATAAGACAAAAGGAAAGAAGAAGGTATATGCAGTAGAGAATGAGAGTACACCAAGAGAAAATGATCCACAAAGTGTACGGTAAGCCATATCAACTAAAGATAGAAACAAATGGCAGGAACTGATGTTAGAAGAATTGGAAAATCTACTGCAAAACTGAACCTGAACGTTTCTACCACGTACCAACAACACAAAAACAATGTGAACAAAATGTGTCTTCAAACGAAAATATGATGAAAATGGAAGAATTGCTAGGCACAGAGCATGAGTGTTAGCTTCAGGAAATGAGCAAAGACCAGGCATAGATTTTGACAAAAGTTACAGTCCAGTAGTAAAAATGAAAGGTATGCGACTTCTGATGGGAACGGCAGTTGAACAAGACTGGAACGTTCACCATTTAGATGTTGTTGCAGCATTTTTGATGGCTGACATGAGACATGAGGTCCATGTGTAACTACCTATGGGTTTCACTGATGCCACTGACAAACTAAGAAGAAAATTCAGTTGCATACGAGATCAACAGTGAGTGGGTCTGCAAACTAGAAACGTGCATCTACGGGTTGCATCAGTCAGGCAGGAGATGGAACAAAACACTTGATGAGTTCCTGCACAAGCAATGGATGCTGCAATCAGTAGCTGATCCATCTGTTTACTATGCTATACAACATGAACTCACAGTAACTGCACATGCAGATGATATAATGTTGTACAGAGACAAAACTGATATATGGTTCAAATGGCTCTGAGCACTATGGGACTTAACATCTAAGGTCATCAGTCCCCTAGAACTTAGAACTACTTAAACCTAACTAACCTAAGGACATCACACACATCCATGCCCGAGGCAGGATTCAAACCTGCAACTGTAGCGGTCGCGCAGTTCCAGACTGTAGCGCCTAGAACCGCTCGGCCACCCTGGCCGGCAACTGACATACGAAAGATGAAAAATATCTTAAGCACTGAATTTGAAGTAAGGGATCTCGGAGTTGCACGGCATGTACAATCAATTTGAATTACGAGGGAAGATGGCACCCTGGTTTTAGACCAGTCAGCATATGCTAATAAATATTAAAGAAGTTTCAAATGGAAAACTGCATACCTGTGCAAACTCCACTCATCATCAATTTAAAGCTGCAAAATTCAACAAATGAAGACATACTCACCGAACATGAGGCAACAAGTTACAGGATTGCAGTTGGAAGCCTCCTTTACTTGGCAATAGGTACAAGCAGATTTAGCATACCCAGCGACATACTTGAGCCAGTTCAGCAGCAATCCAAGTGAGGAACACTGGCGTACTGTCAGGCATACACTACGCTATTTGCGTGGTACAATGAATGATGCACTTGTTTTCTGTAAGACTAGTGAGAAAATTGTGATGTATACTGATGCAGATTGGGGAGCTGATCCAAACCACCATAAATCCTATAGTGGATATTTGACAGTATTTGGGGGTGCAGCTGTCAGTTGGAGCAGCAGGAAACAGTGACATGTGGCACTAAGCACTGTTGAAGCAGAGTTTGTTTCACTGAGTGAAACTGTAAGAGAAGCAAAGTTGATGAAGAGTCTTCTGGGTGAAATTGGTGAAGATTGTTTTCTGCACCACCCCATGAAGATTTTCATTGACAATCAAGGTGCGAAGAAACTGACTGAAAGCCATGAGGCTTCTGAAAGGACTAAACATATGGTTGTGAAGATCTTCTTTGTGCAAGATGAGGTGGAAGCCAACAACATAATTTTGGAATAGATTGGAAGTGAGAAGAATGTTTCTGATTGTGTGACAAAGGCAGTCAACAATGTGAAGCTGAAAACACATCGGCATTTAATTGGGGTCACGGAACAGGGGGGAGGGGTGTCACTGATGTGGACTGTCTTCCTCTTGTGTGTTCTTTGACATGTTTACTTCCTTGTAATGTATTGAAATTGGTGAGATTCAGTCCATACATGTGTAGTGTATTCAGTAAAAATAAAATGTGCTCAAGTGATGTGATGTGCATCTGTGTGTGCTCCCTGCCCCCCTCAAAAGAAGATTAACATAGAGGAGAAATTTCTGAACCATTCCTCATAAAAACAGGCTTAAGACAAGATGACTATCTATCACTATTACTGTTCAGCTGCACACTGGAATACATAGCATGCGAATAGTACAAGGATAAAGCAAATACCATAACAACTGGAAGTGCAAAAAATGATATAGGTTTAAACTGCTTGGGATTTGTCAATGACCTTGCCCTCCTAGCAACAACCTTTAAGAAACCAGACAATAGGTTAAATCGCTACAAGAAATAGCATAGAAAGTTGGCCTTAGAATATCATTTGAAAAGACATAGATTATGTTAACTAACCCACCACTTGCAAATAAAATTACCATAGAAGAATAGGAAATCAAAATTGTTGACAAATTTAAATATTCAGGGAAAATCATATCATAAAATGTAAATGAGAAACCAAAACAGTGAAAGAGAATAAAAAATACTGAACAAAGGAAATTACATTACCAAAGATGCATACAACAAAGAAGTCTACAAATAAAACATGCATTCTGCATCAGTTACAAGTGACTGATGCAGAAACTATTTTATATGTATTTATCTACAGTCACAGCCGTCATAATGTTGTCCCATACAGATGAAACATTAAAAAAAGCATATCTATAGTTGCAAAATTAAAACATTATAAAACAGTTACACAAACAGCAATTACATATGCACTAAACTATCTTCAAGACAACTAATACAGCAGAAATTGACAAAATACTAAAGACAGAAAGATAAATTATGAGGACATGCATAAATCAACAATATCAAGTACATGTGCATTGGAAAATAGCTCCAAATGAAACAGTACAGAAGAAAATAGAACAACTAATGAGCACAATCATGAAGAAACACATCTCATTTTTTGGACCTCTGATGAGAACAACAGAAGACGTATTCATATGGTAAGACAATAATAAAAAAAATTGAAGAACAGTAAGAGCAACATTAAATGAATCACAGAAATTAAGCAAGACATAGGGAAACAACAAATTACAGTAGATGACCTCAAGAACAAAACAGAGAAAAGATATAGAAGCCTGCCTACAAATGGGGATCAATAAAAGTACTACAGGAAGAGTGAATTCAGATGAAGAGAGAAAGAAAATGTCTGAAAGAATGAAACAGTATTGAGCAGATAGAAGAGAAAAACAGCCTTCCTGTAATAATAAATTACAATACTCCTTGCATTATCTTATTGAATTATTATTGAACTGAATTGTATTACAACAACAACAACTTGCATAAACCATTGCGTAACTGATATAGAGTGGTCCAATGAAACCCATGTAATAAATATCAATAACAACAGAATAGACTGACACTTTTAATGACTATATTGTTATTTTTGTATTACCTGTTCCCAAAATTAAAAACATTTTTCTTTTATTAGATTGCTCCTGACCCCCCTCACCCAAAGTCTGGATGACCATCTTTACACTGTATTAGAGAAATCAAGACAATTTATAAATCACAAGCAATATCTTATGACAGGAAACAAAGAAATAATGAGTAATTTGATTACATTTTTGGAAACATTATAAAGGAATGAAGGCTGAATGCAAATTATTGTGGTCTTCAGAATTCTTAAGGATTAGCTACTCATTTGAAGAAGACTGAAAGGTTATGGTTTATCACCTTGACAAGAATGAGGTAATCATAGAAAACATCAGGCTCAGACTGCAAAAAGCCATTTCAGACAACACCAGGCTCAGAAATTGTTCTTAGCCTTTTAAAGGAACTACCTTGACATTCACATCAAATACAACTGTGTAAAATCTAGATTAGATTAGATTGGAGTGATGAATATCTGAAATTCACTACTCTCATATTTCAATCCAGTCTCACAACCACTTGCTCATTGCTTATCATTTGGGGCACAGCTTCTGAATTCCATCTGTAATGTATATGAAGAACTTTATAAAGATGTTGAACATGACTATATCCTAGAGAGGGTCATGTTACAAGGCTATTTCAAAAAGTAAGCACCAAACAATTACAAAAAAAGCAGTTACCAACAATAATACAATGATGAATGCTCTGAAATCGCAATCAATGCATCAGGTGTGTCACAAACATATCATCATCAAACTGCTATTCTGTGGCTTTGTATGAGGTCAAGTTATGACAAGTTTGTAATAAAAGTTCCTTTCCAGTTATGAAGTCTGATCACTGGCTAAAGTATTCACATTTTTGTTGTAATGCAACACTTCCACACTATTTCTTCCACCATGTTACCATACTGCTCTAATATAGTCATACAGGTTTTAAATAAGAAAAACAGTAATCATATCTAAGAGTAAAATGAAACTGAGGCCACTTTCATGATGACATGGTATGAATTACTCAAAGGATCTTTGGTGAATATTGATACTTAAATATCCATCAACACTACATATAGTTAAACATTGAAATACCCATTTACAATGTTACAAGAAACTATTAATGAGTACAATGTACGTATGGAAAAATATATTTTCTATGTCAAGCCAATATACAGGTTCTTTTGTCTGTATTAAGTGAAATTAAAAGCAAAGTAGAAAATTTCAGCTAAATTCTTCTCCTTAATCAATGGTTTATGGAACAGGTGGAGAGTTGATCACAGTTATGAATCATCAGTGCATCTGATATAGCCTGAAATTGAACAGATAATAGGGATGTCTTTGAGATATTTGTTAGTCACTATGAGGCAGAGTCTTTATGTTTTAATTGATATGGATCATGATACTGGCAAAAGGAATTATCACACCAGTACTCTCCTGTTTTGCTCCTGGATTCTATATTGATACTGAATGTTTTCCTCTATGATTATTTGTTATTACAATGCACAAGAATCATATTCTGGAGGAGTGCAGTTCAGACCCCTCTCTGGTTGTATTTATAATTGTTTGTCTTCTTTAATGCACTTCAGATAGCTTTCAGAAATGTTCCTTTAAGTAGGCCTTGAAAAACTTCAATATTCATCTTGTTTAGGTGAGAAAGTCTCTGTTTTAATGACATGAATCTGAAAGAACTACTAAAATCCAATCTTCCTTTGTTTTCTTAGTTATTATGCATAACATACAAGATTCATTTGCACAGTGGCTTTAAATTTTCATTTCATTTTTAATTTTCTTTGATTTTCCTCTTGTGTTTTTCAGCCTGAGTTTTTTAAAGGGTAGTATGATAATTTCTCTCTACCTTCTCTCTTCCCTGGTTGCATTAAAAATGTTAATATGGTGTTATTTAACTCCTGGTTTGATCATGTAAGGTTCAGAAATAGTCTTGCCCTATAACAGTCATAGTGGTCCAGTAGTAGTAGGACCAAAAAGCTGGTTGTAACCAAAAGTAACAGCAATGAAATACTAAATTATGATTTTAATGTATACTACAAAGGTTGGTTGCACACCAAGAGTGTCAGTGTATTTATTGACATAAAGAATTCATCATATCTAGTGACATCACAACAAATTCTGATGCTATATAATTGGGAAGGAGATAAACATCAAATGTGTGTCAAACTAAGTAACTAGATTCTTTTGCATATCACCTACCACAGGAAACCTTGAGGCAGAGAGTTTTGAATAAAAGTTGTAGAATGCAGCTTGTAAATTTCCTGACAGTCTTACAGTAACAGGAGGAGATTTTGACTTACCAGATACAGACTGGGAAACTCACATGATACAAACAGGTTGAGGGACAGGAATTCATGTGATATGGGAAAAAATGTCTTATCCAAAAATTACTCTGAGCAGTTAGTTAAATAACTGACCTCTGATCGTAACATTTACCATTGGGAAGCTAATTTTTTGGCTCATGTAACACAGAAGAGGAACTCAGTGATCATTCGGTTTTCATTCCACAAATAACAAGTGTTAAAAGAATATAAAGGAAGACGGAAAACATTTATGTTTGGCAGGTGCGACAACAAACAGATTGATTATTACCATAGCAGAGAGCATCAAACATTCATCTCTACTGTACGGAGTGGCCGGGCAGTTTGAGGTGCCATGTCACAGATTGCACGGCCCCTCCCACCGGAGGTTGAAGTCCTCCCTCAGGCATGGGTGTGTGTGTTGTTCTTAGCAGAAATTAGTTTAAGTAGTGTGTAAGTCTAGGGACTGGTGACCTCAGCAGTTTGGTCCCTTGGGAATTCACACACATTTGAACATTTTGAACGTTCATATCTGAGGCCAAAAATGTGGAATATCAATGGATAATATTCAAGAATATTGTGCAATATGCATTGGAAAAGTGTGCATGATGGGCACAGTTGTATGGGTGGCTCACTACCCATGTTAAGAAAGATGCAAAAAAAATTAAACACAACTTCATCACAGAAGATAAAAGTGGAGACTTTAACACCATAATGTTTGGGATTATCACCTAATGAAAATAAATTGGACAAACTTAGAAAATGGCTTTAAGCATCCTTCATTACCACTACATTATTCTTGAAAGGGATAAATGTTTGGATTTCAAATCAATTTCAGCACATACATCAAAAGACAATTAAAGGACCATTACTGTCCATGATACTTGCAAATAGCCAAGGGATTAAAGTTATAAGGTTCATCAAGCTGTTTGCAAATGATGCTGTTGTATATAAGGAAGCCACAACATATAAAAATCTCAGTGAATTGCACAATGACATACAGAGGATTGACACTTGATGCATGGATTGACAATTACTGCACAGGATAAACAAAGAGGAAATATCAACAAACAGACTCTAGGAAGACTCATTATGTGACTATATGATTGCCAACCAATTATTGGAAACAGTTCACCCATTAAATATTTAGGGGGTTGCATATGGACCACTTTAAAATCGAATAACCACTTATTGCAGTAAAAGCAGACATCAGCTTAAGATTCAGTGCAAGAAACCTAAGGCAATGTAATTCACTCATGATGGAGGTAGTTTACAGCACCAGATTCTTTGGTATTGCCAGTCAGTGACTCTCAGCAAGTAGAACTAATAGATAAGCCACAGATGATTCAAAAAGTGAACATATTTTGTCACTGATTCATTCAGTAAGTGTAAGCATGTCATGGAAATACTCTTCCAAATCCAGAAGCAGAATCTACAATACAATTGTAGTTCATCATGCAATCAATTGCTGTTACAGTTACAAAACCATGCACTCCACAAAGAGTCATGAAAAATGTTTCTTTCTCACTCGTTTGTCTTATGAAATCAAAAAATCTAAATTTCTTCCCATGCATTTGCAAATGGAATAGAAAAGGGAGAAATGTTAGTGATGCATGCAGTACCAATGCTTCTGGAGGGCAAATAGGAGTGAGACTGTTGAAAACTGTGTGGATGATAGAAACAGACACATAGTAAGAGAAGGAATCCATAAAGAATTGTGAGCTGAGTAAACCAAATCTAAAAAGAAAACTACAGTGAGATGAAAAAAATAATGCAGGGTGTAGAAGATATCAGGAAATAGGTAGGACATATCTGAATATCAGAGACTAAAAACAGTGATATGTGGAGCTGTCTGTAAATGGCCTTTGCCCAACAGTTGATGGCAAATGGCTGATGATGATGACAGACATCTCAAATAAAATGAAGTGTCTGAGAGACATTATTGAACTGTTATTACTAACCTACTAAGATTTAGAGCATACATTTCTTTGAACTAAAATGCTATTTTGATTTATTGTCTTATACTGGGTGTAACATAATTAATGGCATAAATGAATACAGTTGAATGTACACAATACTAGAAGCAAAAAAGTCTTAGTAAAAATGGGCTCCAAAATGTATATCCTAAGAGTTATGAGCAGTTCTTCTTCTCCAATACTGTGAAACAAATCTCTTCTATTGCAAGCTCTCTGCTTTCCATATTTTGGGAGGAAGTAATATGGACCAAAACAAGAAAAACATGTACAGTAAACATGGGCTCTAAAGTGCATATGCTAAGAGCTGTGAGCACTTGTTCATCTGCAATACTGTGGAACACGCTTCTTCTATTGAATAAGTGCACATAGCATTTAAGGTACACACTTTAATGCCAACATTCTTACCAGACAGTTTATTCTTGTTTAGGTCCATACTATCTCCTCCCAAAATGTGAAAAGTAGAGAGCTTGCAGAAGAAGAAATTTGTTTCATAGTATTGAAGATTAAGTGCTCGTAGTTCTTACGGTATGCATTTTAGAGCACACCTTTCCAAGTTTGTTTAGCTAGAACACTGAGGATTATAAAATATACTTTTTCAAAATGTACCCAGTTAATTCAAGGTTAGACCTATAGTGCAGCAGATTTATGACCTGTAAAGCATTTTACTATATTCATTCTGTTTATGTATAGTGCAAAAATTACTACAGAAACAGAGCCTGTCACTGTTATAAGAATTACTGACACACTTATCCACAATGCACTAACCACTGCATGGCTTACTGAACAGAGTGTATTGGGTGTGTTAAGTCTGTAAGCACATTAATTAGTAAATTCTGTGAAGCACAAACATGCAAATTGTTAATATTGCATGACCTACTGGTTATAGAGATTTCATGTACACTTCAATCTGAAGAGAAAATCTAAAAGTTAGTATATTTTCTCAGTTCCTGTATTTATGTCATGTGCTTATAGTAAGTATTAGTAACAGACATACTGACATGATAGTCAGAAAAGTTTCTTCATGCTGAAATGTGATAAAAACAATTTTACATTAGGCATCCATTAAAAGTTTAGTTGTAGGATGAGAACAAAGCTCCAATTAGAAAATCAAATTTGTATTAGCATTACAAAAGAGTACATCTTAATCCCAAGGTGAAGAGTTCAAAGTAAATATGAGAATGGCATGTGAATTAAACCTCCCTAGTAATTACTGCTGATTAAAAGCTCTCAAGGTTGCAACCAGCAGAGTACTGTTGAAAAACTTTGACTTCAGGATGAATGACATAATCATCATTTTATGATGAAGACTTCACCAGATGAGTATGGTGCTCATAGAAATATCACAGTCTTCAACACTACCATGTTATTGGAGATTTTAATTAGATTTAAAAATGACATTTCAAATGAGACCAGAAACTAATTTTTTCAAGTGCCTTATGAAATTCAAATACCCTAAAGAAGGGTGTGTAAATCTCTGGATTAACAGATAATTGAGATCTGACTGAATGTTCCTAATGAATAAGATAATAATCATCATGAAGGTACATTATTTTAATTTTATTATGAATTAAAACTAACATAGGATGACAGTGTCACTATAAGAAATTAAATTTTGTATGAGAAAGTGACATTTCGCAGTTGTGGAGCACTGATGTATAACTATCAAATTTGGTATAAAAGAAAGGTGCACAAATTCTTGGGGTATTAGAACAATATCTTAAAGGTAAATGTTTTTTGCGCACACTCAGATGAAATATTTTAGATTTAAACTGTATACATTGCAGTCCTTGTCATGGGATATTATTATTATGTGATGTTGGCTAATGCCTCAGGTTTAAGAGCATTCTTATAAAATCTTCTTCCAGGAATAGGAAGAGAATTCACCATATTTACATGTCAAAACTGCATACATGCCTCAATATGGATGTATCAAACAAGGGATCAGATATGCCACAAAAAAGAAAGAGAAGTCATTAAATGGTCACTACAATCATAAGACGTGACTTTGTATGATTATTCACTACGTGGTAACCCAAACAATCTGATATATGTATCACTTTTAGCATGTGCTGCACCAGAGCCCAAGGATGAAACTTTGAAAGCCACATCTGGCGTCAATCTTAATACTAAAAGAATTCTCTTAACATGCAGGCAGCTACTCTCAAGTTTTGGTTCTAGTGTTTCCCTTCACAATTCTGTACAGCTGCAGTCGGTAATGGTCACACAATAAATCATTTAAACAGTTTCCTGAATTTATGTACACCTTTATAATATGAGAATGACTGGATTCCCTTTAATTCTGAAAGGGGCATGTATATTATGGAACTCAGAAACAGGTGATACATTACACTGAAATTCTAGTTCAGTCTTTTTATAGTTTCTCAGAGGTAGGAATTTCATCTTGCTGAGTGCATGTGTGTTGTGTATTTAAAAGAAGCAGCTAGATATTTAAAAAAGTAACATCAAACTATAATTGACCAATGAAGCCCGTGAATGTCTGAAACTGGCTGTTTCAAATATGCTACACTAGTGGCTACATGCTTTGGAAAAATCTAAATAAAACAGCTAAACAATATATAAATGCCATATTTTAAAAAGAAAAACAGTTCCTTTAAGGAATAAATATAGAATTTTGTCATGCATGAACAAGTATTAAATGAACCTGACAATATCATCACTGTAAACTGTATCCAGAATGTCACTGTGATGAGTATCTGATACTCTCTTTAGTTCAATATGGTATCAAAATTCTTTAACAAGAGAAGAAACTAACAGGAATTGAGGAAGTATTGCAACAACCTGTATGTGAATGTTGCCCTATTGTGTTATAATTCTGTTTGTTGACATAAGATAGCAGGCAGACACATCATAGACAACTGGAGTGTTAAAAATTATCCAGTAGCACAATATAAATCTGTGTTCATTAGTGATAGCTGTCAGTTGATTGAGCAGGGTGGCTACACTAGCTAGCAAATCTCAGGAAAATTTATGGTACAGATTAGCTTAAAAATTCACCAAAAATACTCTCTGAGCAACAGGATGTATCATTTGTTGTCTTTTGTATGATAGGCTAAAATATTTCCTGTTTATTAAACGTTTTGTCATTATATGTGTTGCAAAGAAGCACCTGTTTTAAGAAAATAATGAAACTTAAATATTTTATAGCATCTCATCTCACTTTTTTACATTATAGCACCCCCAAAAGACATGACTCCTGTTTCTTATTTCTCATGACATTAATTGATTTTAGTCTGTTGTAATACTTAAAGGCTTTTCAAGATTATAAGTTACATTTTTGAAGCTACCTATTTTCATCAATTACATCTTAAATCAAACTCCTTATAAAATTCTAATTTAATATCATTTTATGTTTTCATGAAACAAATGTATAAGAATCAGTTCACATTTAGTTCTTATTCTCTATCTAGGATTACATTTTAGTTATTAAAGTAAGAACTGCAAAAATATTCAGTTTGTACTTTTAGGGAGTCAATGCATATTTTGTAATACATGATAAATCTTAGGTGATATGCCAGATATGATATAATCATCCATAGTGACATGTGCCTCTAAGTACTTTTTATCACTGGAAGAACACATTAATTGAATTTATCTCACAAACCAGTCATATTTCAGTAAGGGAATCTAAATGGCTGTGAACCACATTCAAAAGTGTTACATCACATTCATGATAACTTTATCAAGTAAAAAGATACAGGTAATTCAGCCATGCTGGCTAAGAATAATTTGGATGAGTTGCAAGGTGAAGGCTGGAGTGTCATCAAGAATTAGCATTTTCCAGAATTCATTCCATTTACATCTTGAGTCAAATGTTACTGAAACAGAAGTATGAAACATACAAAAAAATTGATATAACACAAAGTAATATTTTTATACATTACTGCATCAGACACAGTTATGAACAGTGACCTCAGTGCAGTGTATATTAAAATTCGTTGTTTCTCTCCCTTCTGAAGAAACTACATAATTAATGTGAGTAACTTGTGGAGTAGTGTTCTCACAAGAATGAGAGAGTGAGGGAGTGAAAAGAAAACATGGTGGAAGATTGATTGGAACAGAGACAGAAAAGCTGCAAGATAATAGAACAGGTTATATCCTCACATAAGTCCATGAGAGAGAAGGGAAAAGTATGAAAACTTTCATGTGTTGTGGTAGGAAAATAGTTTGGGAAGATCTGTAGACAAACCATGGAAAACACATGAAGAAGAGGAAGGCAATGAAGAGGAAGAGGAGAGACAATAAGGAGGAGAGAGAAAAGAAAAGGAAAACTAGGGAACACACAATGTTTAGAAATAGTAAAGTGTTTTGTGGAAGAGACTGATTGAAGTAAATAGTACAATATAAAAACAACAAAAAAAAAATGGGAAATATAAAACAGGTGCAAGAAGAAGATGAGATGTTTACATATAAATAAAAGTAATTTTTATGTACTTTGTTTCACTTGCATTGACTTTTTTAAACAGCTCACCATATGCCTTAAGAGAACATCAATAAGGAAGTTAAATATATAAATAAAGGGTGATATTGGAAAATATCAAAGAGGCCTTGGATCATTTGAAGCCTCAGAGTCTCTACAGAAATGACAATGGATGCTATAATTTAAATAATATCATTCTCCCCTTTTGTCTGAAATAAACTGTATCAAAAGAAAAAAAAAATCACTCTGGAAACCTATAAAATTATGATGACTTGTCAGAAATTACCTTCAGGAGGCAGAAAATAGTTCTGTTAGGCACATATAAAGGTACATGACAGTACCCTACCTTTTGGGACTATTGAGTCCTTCAGTATGGAAGAGAGCAAGATAAGAGGATAAGTTAGAGAAGGTTAAAAGGAAAGGGCAAGTCACTCATACCACAAGTAATTCACATTAAAAATCTGATGTCAACTCTATGAGGTGAAATTAAAAATGGAATATCTCAGTGTATGAAACAAATAGTTAAATAAGTATTTTTTTATTTTTCCTTTCTCCCTATTTTTTTTCATCAGACTTTATTAAGGGTTGTGGAATCTAAATGAAGTTGATATGGCTGTGTATGGTAATACTTAAGTATAGTGCACAGAGAACCTATAGGAGTTAGAGATGTAACACTTAGTTAAATAAACTACACATTGATCTTGTCAAAAGCAGGGAAATGATTTCTTCTTTTCCTTTTTATCCACCCTGGGCCATCACCTCAGTATCCTGTCCTCCAGGTTCTCTGTGAACTCAGTGATTACATAATCTGTTGCAAAGTAATGTTATGGTCTGTTCTTGGCTGCTGATGTGCCACTCTTTGCTGTGCATGAGTGGTTCTCACTAAATCATCCCCAAGCCAAACAGTTTAGTACTCCCCTGTTGTGAATTGTTCTCATTGTACTATCAGTGATCAACATAGCCATCAAATATAGTTTTAAAAATCATACTTATCATTCAAGCATAATGGTAGCAATCAGTGAGATTAAGAAACAAAAGTTCCATCTATATGAATGCATTGTCAGATCTACTTCACCACTTGTACATGCTTGCATCCAATTTTTCAGACTTTAACCAAGAGAAGAAGCAATAAATGAGAATGGAAAATTTGAGTTTATGAACACCATTGCTTGGGTTAGTAGAAATAGGCTCCTTTCAACATAAAAAGAGACACAACTCACCAGTTTTCTGCTATAAAAAATACACAAAAGGTTATAAATTTCTGGGTGTCTAGTGTCTAAGTTGATATGAACTTTAATTGGAAAAATAATATTACCACATTCTGATTACAAAAGAAACTCCTGGAAAACTTGATAAGAAAATGTAAAGACCACTCATGCATCCATAAGTTGGCCCATGTCTGAATTGTACATAAATTTTCAGTCAGTTCCTAGTGGTAGATCTGTTAGAACTTCTGGGAAAATTCTAGTCATATGTTAAGTGCCTGAAACTGTAACAAACTTTTTATGAAACACTTTTCCCAGTCACACCTGTTTTACAGTAGAAAAACTGAAATGAAATAACTAAATAACAGTGTTAAGACCGATGTTGAGTTCAACCTAAGGGATAAAATAACGTATAATAATGTCTGTCTGAAGAACATATTGACAAGATGTTTTTATTTTGTAGGATGCCCAGTGCTCCAGTGCAATGAACTCTCCAAGACCAAGAACATTCCAGTAGAAAGGGAAATGACACCATTGAAAAATATGCAAGCTTATTTGTAGTCAGTGCAAACGTGCAGTGCCTTAGGATGAAACTTAATACATTATCGTTCTTTGTGAACAAAGTAAGACCCAGTGTATTATGCATATGTGAACACTTACTAGCCCAACCAGAAACAAGACACTACAGATGTATTACATGTTTGAGAATGGCAAATGCATAGTGTAGAGAAACTGCTATCCATAGTGGCATGTCTGTGTATCCAAACAGTAAACTCAGTGCTAATAAAATTGACTTAAGTAGCTTGTTCTGTATAGACTTGGGCCTAGAATTGGCTGCATTGAGGCTGCTACATGCCAACTTTATTGTTGTTTCTGTGTATCTTTTCCCAGATGCCAATTTTGAAAATTCTGTCAAAGAATTTAAAAGCTGTCTGTGTCATCTAGTGCACTTAGGAACAAAACTTGCCTTATATGGAGACTTCAGTATTCATATCAGGAAAGATGTTGATAAAGAGAGAGCTTTTATGAAGTTAATAAACAGTTATGAACTATTTGCAGTGAATCATCTATGAACAACAGAAATTCTTTGCCTTGACACAATTGTCACAAATCTAAATAGTTGTGACTATGAAGTAAGTGTAGTTGAGCCTAAGTTTGCTTGTCATAGTGCAGTGATCATGAATTTATGAACTAACTTTGTGAATACACAAAAAAATTCCAAGCTGGCATTCAAATTAAGTGTTGACAGATAAGGTTATTACAAAGAAAAGTTTATATACTTTTAAAATATAGCTTTTTCTATAGATTGGCGACAAGTATTTGAACAACTAGCACCAAATAATGCATCTAGTTCTATGTTCCATACCGTAAAAGTTAATTTTGATGAAAATTTTTCACTAAAACCCAACAAATGTCCAATTGGCAAGTCTAAATACATAGAGAAAACTGTCATAGTAAAAAGGTTGTATATCAAACAATGGAAACTCCAGGCTGGAATATCAATAATATAAGGAGAAAGATAGATTGCTACTTTCTGTAAAGATGCCATGTTAAGTTGAAGACAGGTACAACTAAAAGACATTTACTCATTAGCTTTTGGTCACAGCCTTCATCAGAAAAAGGAATGAATATGCATGTGTACCCCTTTCTGACGAAGGCTGTGACCAAAAGTTAATGTGTGAGTGTCTTTCAGTTGTGTCTGTCTGCAACTTAAGAGGGCATATACCCCTAGACTAACTAAAGTACAATGCATTATGTAGTGTTACACAGCATGTATCAAGTATTTGAATACTGAATC
This sequence comes from Schistocerca piceifrons, assembly GCF_021461385.2. Taxonomy (NCBI): domain Eukaryota; kingdom Metazoa; phylum Arthropoda; class Insecta; order Orthoptera; family Acrididae; genus Schistocerca; species Schistocerca piceifrons. The sequence goes on from NC_060149.1 coordinate 893,792,365, forward strand.
ATATATGGGGTAGTAGGACACCTGTTGTTGTGGATCAGAATCCTCACTAAAAGAGTGCATGTTCAGTTGTCAGCAAATAAAAATCTTACATTGATTGTCCTTCAGCTGTTGGCCCTGCTGATTGTGTTGCCAAGTCTACACTGGACTAATGGCCAAGCTGTCTGGCTACCTATTTCTGTAGCTAGTCTGCAACACCATGCCATACTGTTTGCTGCCACCCATTTGAGTGTCCAGCATGATGCCACCCTCACCTGGACAGCATCACCTCATTGCTATCTGTGGTTGTGTGGCTAACCTATTTCACTTGTCAAGCCTGTACAGTCTTGACAACAATTTGCAGCTGTGTTCCATCTGCTGCCCATTCAACAGAACACCCCATTTGTGCTTACTCAGCCCAAGGCTCTGGCTTCAATCCAGGGGGCCACACCCTCCTCAACAACGTCTACATCCCTAACATACACGTTGCTGCTGACACCCAACACATGTTGCACTGGACTGTGCCGTGTCTCATTGCCTCACCAGATTGTAAGTTCTGTAACTGCTTTGTGTTTCTGCCAGTAAGCCACTACTGAGAGACATTGACAACATGCCACATTTTTATTTAAGAATTTTTTGTCATTGTTTTGACTGTAATTTTTGGAGATAGTTAACGTGTGGGCTGCAAATAAACACAGTAAAATTAGAAATTCTGCTTTTTCACCCATTCAGTAGGGCTATTGGGTTGTATATGCTTTACAAGGAGACTTAAATAATAGAACACTTTATTTTATAAGACTTGTGGTAAAGACAGCACATTTATATTGCATTTTGGAGACTTTTACTACACTGGCCATTTTGTTATCTATAAGTAATATGAGGAATAAGGGGCAAGATACTGTCTGTGAACTGCATCATTTGTAGATTAATGAATATATATATGTCTGTTTAATGTTATTTTTTAAGTTGAGTGTTGAGTAGAGTGCTAAAATAATCTGAAGGACCTTGCAGCTTGCAAGATGTCAATTAGCATCCACAGAGTGTTCAAGCTGTTCACAGCATTTTCTTCTGTCTTGTTTTTGTGTCACAACCCGCACTATCTCTTTCATCTTTCCTGTTAGCACCATTTCTGTGGGCCATTGATGAGCATAGATTGTCCTCCTTGAACAGACATAAGGTACCATCAGATGGGGTAAACTGGCCCACTTTTTTTATCTTTTTTGACACATTAATCTCTGATAAGTTGATAGATAGCTGGTAATTGTAACATAATATTTTCTTTAGTATCTATGTCTCATGGTAAACCAACAAACCACGTGTTGGCAAGGCTGATTCAGGTATACTGAAGAAGTTTTGCAGGCAAACTCTTTCACATCCTCAATAGGGTCTTGATCTCTCCCAATACGATTTCCATATTTTTGGAGCCCTGAAGAAAGACATTCATGGCTATTGATTTACTGTGGATGAAGAGGTGGATGCCTGGGCACAATCATGGTCCTGTAGACAAGGGCAAATATTTTTCTGGGAAGCTATTGAGTATCTTGTCACAGTGGGATATTTGTATTAACAGTTACACAGATTACTTGTAAAGCAACAAGCAGTTTACTTATTTGATTCCATGTGTCTCATTTTCATTTGTTGCCCCTTATACACACATCAACAAAAGTTTTGCATCACCTCGGTTCCGAGAGTTCCAGAACTTGTGCAGAAAATTGGAATAGAGATCAATGTAGACATCATTTCTGCCCTTTTTATTGCTCACGAAAACCACACATTGCATGTTGTACCACCGTACAGTGAGGCCTCCAGATGTGGTGGTCTACATTGCTGTACACACTGGTATCTCTAATACCCAGCAGAATGTCCTCTTGCATTGATGCATGCCTGTATTTGTCATGGCATACTATCCACAAGTTCATCAAGGCAATGTTGGTCCAGATTGTCCCACTCAATGACGATTTGGCATAGATCACTCAGATTGGATGGTGGTTCACACTGTCCATAAACAGCCCTTTTCAATATATCCCAGGTATGTTCAGTAGGGTTCATGTCTGGAGAACATGCTGCCCACACTAGTCAAGCAGTGTCATTATCCTGAATGAAGTCATTCACAAGATGTGCGTGATGGGGCCATGAATTGTCGTCCTTGAAGATGAATGCCTTGCCAATATGCTGCTGATATGGTTGCACTATCAGTCAGAGGGTGGCCTCCATGTATTGTACAGCCATTGCGGCGCATTCCATGACCACCAGCAGCGTAAATTGGCCCCACATAATGCCACCCCAAAACAGTAGGGAACCTCCACCTTGCTGCACTCGCTGGACAGTGTGTCTAAGACATTCAGCCTGACTGGGTTGCCTCCAAACATGTCTCTGACAATTGTCTGGTTGAATGCATATGCGACACTCATTGGTGAAGAGAAGGTGATGTCAGTCCTGAGCGGTCCATTCGGCATGTTGCTGGGCCCATCTGTACCATGCTGTATGGTGTTGTGGTTGCAAAGATAGGCCTCGCTGTGGACATCAGGAGTGAAGTTGTGCATCATGGAGCCTATTGCACACAGTTTGAGTTCTCACACAACATCCTGTGGCTGCACGAAAAGCATTGTTGAACATGGTGGCGTTGCTGACAGGGTTCCTCTGAGCCATAATCCGTAGGTAGCAGTCATCCAATGCAGTAGTAGCCTATGGGTGACCTGAGCAGGGGATGTCATCGGCAGTTCCTGTCTCTCTGTATCTCCTCCATGTCCGAACAACATCGCTTTGGTTCATTCTGTGATGCCTGGACACTGCCCTTGTCGAGGGCCCTTCCTGGCACAAAGTAACAATGCAGACACAATCGAACTGTGCCACTGACCTTCTAGGCATGGTTGTACTACAGACAACACAAGCCATGTACCTCCTTCCTGGTGGAATGACTGGAACTGGTCAGCTGTTAGACTCTCTCCATCTAATAGGTGCTGCTCATTCATGATTGTTTACATCTTTGGGCGGGCTTAGTGACATCTCTGAACAGTCAAAGTGACTGTGTCTGTGATACAATATCCACAGTCAACGTCTGTCTCCAGGAGTTCTGGGAGCTGGGGTGATGCAAAACTTTTTTTGATGTGTGTATTTAACATATTGTTGCTAAAGTTCAGTGAATCATTTATTTCCAAAAATTGTAGTAAATAACTAAAATTTAACAAGATAAAATGAGCAAGAAAAATCCTGATTTGTTTATTTTTATTAGATCAATCATTTCAAAAATATAACACAATTTAAAAGTTAACAGAATTGATTATACAAAGCTGTCCACTTAAGAAACAGAAGATAGGTTTCTTTTAGAGACTTTTTGGGTTGGCTTATTTTGTGCAACATCCTCTCAGTGTTACATCTTCCTAGGATCAGTTACGGATATTAAACAGTGACTTTTTTTTTCTCTTGCTGATCTAAGGCTGCCTCTCCTACTAGATAAACCTAATTTTTGTTCATTGGCAAGCATCCAAGAAGGTTTTGCCTGTTTAGTGAGACGGTTCCACTTTTTAAACCTGGACATAAGGTTACCTGCCATGAGCCAATATCACTCCAGTTGGTGGTAGCTTTTTGATAGCAGTATTTGTTTCCTGTCATCAGTTCTGACCACTTAAGCTAGATGACTGATTTTTTATCATTGATTTTAGTGAAATATTTCACATGTTTAGCCACTTCAGATTTACATTTTAAAAATATGTATTTTTTCCATTGTAAATAGTTATCTTTCAATACAATTGATTGAGTTCACTTGTGTGGGGCCTATTATTGTCGATTTTAAGTTTTTTTTGTAGAAGGGCAGATTATAAATTTTTCTAATCATCCAGTTCTGGCAGAAGCTTTTCTTCTCCTCTTTTAAAATTAAATTCAGACTGTTTAAAAATCTTTTTGACATGGGGAAGATCTTATATATGAGTCTTGCAGTAGCCACCAGACAGATCGCGGGAGGCGCACATCGGCACGGCGCATCACGGACGGTAGTTGCCGCAAGTAGAGTCCCCTCCACCAGAGGGCATGCGAGAATTCGGATGCGACCTCCGCCGGCGTAACAACAACAACTCAGGCAGCATGGGCTGTGCCCAGTCAGCTAACATCGGGCCTGCCTAGGACACAGTCCCGGTCTATGCTAAGTGAAGTACTATGTAAACGTGAACAGTGTTACTACACAATTGGCGACGAGTAGGGTCGTTCTTTCGCATGTTGCGTCATTGTTCTGGTTTCGCAGCTTCTCCACGGCATGGAGGATTTAGTGCGGGTTTTGGTTGAGCAGCAGACGGAGCTCATGGCCACCATGAAACAAGTGCTTCTGGGGTTTGCTCTCCACGCAGTCTGCTCCAGCGCCGTTCCCTCTTCCCTTTCCTCCGTATGACGAGACGGCGGAGGATTGGGACGCATATGAACATCGCCTTCGGCAGCATTTCCAGGCATTTCATGTTGCCGATGTGGAGGTATGTCGTGCTCTCTTCTTGTCTTGGATATCTCCCTCGCTGTATCACATTTTGTGGCAGCTAGCGGCGTTGCAGGAACCCTTGTCCTTGTCTTTTGACGCATTGTGTTCATTGCTGTCTTCATATTATCGCCGCCGCACACATGTTGTGGTGGCTAGGGTCGAGTTCTATCAATGCAAGAAACAGCCCCATCAGTCTTACCGGGCATGGGCCGCTACCCTGCACAGTCTTAGTCGCAAGTGTCATTTTGTCACGGAGCAGTCGCGAGAGTCTTATGCCCACGTTATGGTATGCGAAGTCATTGTTCGTTCGGCCCCTGATAGGGAGGTCTGGCAACGGGCCCTGCAGTTACAAGACCCTTCGCTTGAGGAAGTCCTGTCCATTGCTCAATCGTATGAAGTCTCTCACGCCACAGGTCAACAGCTGGAAGCGTGGTGCGACGTCGCAGATGTTCAGGGCGGCGCGTCCGCGTCCACTGTGTCCGGGGTGGATGACGTGTGAGCGGTACAATCCGGCCGTTACGGCCGCTCCCGCATGACGCATAAACAGAATTCCAGCTGCCGGCCCCTGTTGCCGTCCTGTGCGTCGTGCTATATACATCACGATTGGTCAGAGTGCCCCCAACGTTGGGCCGTTTGTCGCAAATGTAATAAAAAAGGTCACATTGCTAAAGTTTGCCGCTCAGCCTCAAATGAATCGAAGGAAGCAGGTACAGAGGATATGGACATTGACATTCAGGAAGTTTCATCGGGCCAGGCTCCCGACACATCGGCACGCCAAACTCTTTATCGAGGTGTCGCTTCGGTTCCGCTGGTTACAACTGCAAGTAGATACGGGCGCGGCAGTTTTGTTGTTGAATGCACAAACTTATTCCGACCTCGGATCGCCCCTGTTGGCGCCAGTTTACCGCTGTCTATGTGGTTATGGTAAACAGTTCATTCCCCTACTGGGTCAATTCACTACTGACATGACTTACAAATCAGTCACTCGGCCTATTACTTTTATTGTTGTCAGTGATGCGAGCTCCGCTAACCTTTTTGGCCTGGATGCCTTTCAAGCTTTCGGTTTTTCTATTGCTGACACCATACAATTGGTCTCAGAAGATGTTCCCTATCAATCATTGGAATCTTTGATCTCAGACTTTCCAGATATCTTTGAGGAGGGCCTGGGGTGTGTTTCAGATTTTGAAGCTCACTTAACGTTAAAGGCGTCAGCTCGCCCGCGTTTTCTCCGCGCGAGGCAGATCCCCTTGGCTCTCCGCCCTCAGGTAAAGGAAGAGCTAGATCGGCTGACAGCCCTAGGGGTCGTTCTTCCCATTTCGTCTAGTGAGTGGGCTTCCCCCCTTGTTATTGTAAGGAAGCCCTCAGGAAAATTACGTCTTTGTGGCGATTTCAAGGCCACCATTAATTCCCAATTGGTGGTGGACTCCTATCCTTAGCCTCGTGCTGATGAATTGTTCTCTGCCGTGGCGGGAGGCCAATATTTTTCGAAAATCGATCTTTTGGAGGCTTATCATCAGATACCCCTTGATGAAGACTCCAAACGGCTGGCGGTTGTCAACACCACGTTTGGCCTTTACCAATACCAGCGGTTGGCCTTCGGAATATCCAGTGCCCCGGCGATATTCCAGTGTTATCTTGAGCACGTCATGTCGACAATCCCTCATTGTATTAATTACCTGGATGACATAATTGTCACAGGCCATAGCTTGAAGGAACACTTGCACAACCTTCGCACCCTCTTTCTCAAATTCAGGTCTGTGGGCTTGCATTGCAACCTGCATAAGTCAAACTTCTTCCAACCGTCCATTGAGTATGTGAGCTACACCATCTCTCAGCACGGCAACCAGCCACTAGGAAGTTTGGACCAAGATATCGTTGACCTTCCTCGGCCCGCTTCGCTGAAAGAGTTACAAGCTTTTTTAGGCAAGATAGCCTATTACCACCGGTTCATTCCCAGGGCTTCCACCATAGCCCGCCCCCTGTACTGCCTTCTGCGCAAGGGTGTTCCTTTTGATTGGTCACCTGCATGCGAGCGAGCGTTCACTTCGTTGAAGGGCCTCCTCATGTCAGTGCCTTGTTTGGCTACTTTTGACCCCCATAAGCCGTTGGTCCTGGCTACAGATGCTTCGCAGTATGGGGTGGGGGCAGTCCTGGCCCATCGCAATGCAGACGGTTCCGGGCAACCACTGGCGTTTGCGTATAAAGCTCTTAGTCCCATGCAGGCCCATTACTCCCAGGTGGAAAAAGAGGCTTTGGCCATTGTCTACCCTGTTACCAAGTTTCACCCTTTCTTGTATGGCACGAAGTTTCAGTTAATCACTGACCATAAGCCGTTAATATCGTTATTTGGCCCCGCCTCTCAGATTCCGGATAGGGCGGCCCACAGACTACAGCGCTGGGCCTTGTTCCTCTCTAAGTACCATTAGGACATTCATTTTTGCCCTACCGCACAGCATGCCAACGCCGACACTCTTTCTCGTCTTCCGGTGGGCTCGGATCCTACGTTCGATCGAGAGGAGATTATGTGTTTTCATTTGGATGTGGCGTCCCACCAAGTGGTTGATGGCTTCCTGATCACTAGTTCATGAGTCGCCAGGGAAACGGCAGCTGACCCGGTTCTCCGGCAAGTAGTTCGCCTCATTCAGCAGGGGTGGTCATCCCGCACTCCAGGCCGGGCCTCGGACCCTCTTCGTAATTATTTTATTCTACGAGACTGCCTCTTGGTCTTGGAAGGAGTTCTCCTTCTGGCTACCGATGATACAGCTCCTTGCATGGTTGTTCCTGCAAGTTTACGAAGGGAGGTCCTCACGTTATTACATGCGGGGCACTGGGGCGTTTCCCGTACTAAAATCTTGGCTCGCAGACATGTGTACTGGCCTGGTATTGACAGAGAAATTGAGCACTTGGTGGCTGTCTGTTCCCAGTGTGCAAGCCAACAGGCATCTCCCAGGGCAGTGTTCTCTTCATGGCCGCCGGCAATCCAAGGATGGGAACGTGTTCACATCGATTTTGCGGGCCCGTTTCTCAATGGCTTTTGGCTCATTGTCATTGATGCTTATTCCCGATTCCCATATGTGGTTCACTGCTCCTCAACCACTTCAGAAGTTGCAATCCAGGCACTAGCCAAAATCTTTTCTGTGGAAGGTCTGCCAATCACCTTGGTCTCGGACAATGGACCGCAGTTTATTTCGCAGACCTTCCAGGATTTTTGTAGGCGCTTCGGTATTCGGCACGTTTGCTCTCCCCCCTTCCATCCACAATAGAATGGGGAAGCTGAGCGCATGGTGCGCACATTTAAGATGCAGATGAAAAAGTATGTGCACGAATTTCCTGTGGAGGAAGCATTGACTTTTTTCCTGACGGCATACCGGACCACACCAATGGGAGAACGCAGCCCCGCAGAGCTCCTCCATGGGCGCCAACCTAGGACTCTGCTGCACCTCCTCCGGCCTGGTCCTCACTAGTCTTCGCAACACGGAGTACCTGGCTTTCCTCTGGGCATGTCGGTCTGGGCCCGTGGGTTTGCTCGCAATCCACATTGGATACCGGCGGTGGTCCTGCGCCAAAATGGCCGCTGGCTCTATACCTTGCAGGCAGCGGACCAGGTGGTACGTTGTCACTGAAATCAGCTACGTCCACGTTTGGGCACCCACCCTTCAACCTCTCGGACACCGACTTCCCCATTGCTGGCACCCGTGTTGGTTTCTCAGGGGATGTTACCGCCTCTCCCCGCTATGACTCGGCCACACTGCGATGGTTCTTAGCCTTGGCAGCCTCCAGTAGCTCCAGCACCAGCATCGCCATCGTTCGAGATGCCCCAGCGAGAGCCGGCCCCCCCTCGCAGGCCCTGTTTCTCAGGAGGCTGGTTCACCTGTGGTCGTCACTTCTCCATCGTCCCTGCCACTGGGTCTTGCCCCTCCCGAGGTGGAACAGGATCCGGAGTTCGACAGTTTGTTGCCCGTTGTGTCCCGGGCTCCGGTGGTGGGATGCCGGGGGCCTCTTCGTGTGGGTCACTTCCAGCCATATTCGAAGGTTCCGGCTCGAGGGTTAGCAGATCCTCTCAACTCCGGCCTTCCAATGGATGTGGAGGTCATTGCTCCTGCCCGACGCTCCACCTTCCAACGCAGTGGATCACAGTGGCTTCACCCCCCGAAGGAGGAGGAGTGCAGTAGCCACCAGACAGATCGTGGGAGGCGCACATCGGCATGGCGCATCACGGACGGTAGTTGCCGCAAGTAGAGTCCCATCCACCAGAGGGCACGCGAGAATTCGGACGTGACCTCTGCCGGCGTAACAACGACAACAACTCAGGCAGCACGGGCCGTGCCCATTCAGTTAACATCGGGCCTGCCTAAGACGCAGTCCCGGTCTATGCTAAGTGAAGTGCTACGTAAATGTGAACAGTGTTACTACAAGTATATAACAGAATGGAGGTATAATCAAAATTAAAGCTTAGAACTTCATTCTACAATTAAATTCAATTTGAAAATCATGTGTTTCATTACAAATGTTTTCAGTATTCCTGGAATCAATAATCATGGGTTTTATGAAAAGGATAGATTGCTACTCAACATATAGTGGAGATACTGAGTTGCAAAGAAGCACAACAAAAAATCTGTCAAACAAAGAAGCTTTGGGCCAATAAAGCCTTTATCAAGATTAGACAAAACACACGCGCGCACGTGCGCACACACACACACACACACACACACACACACACACACACACACAAGCAAATGCAACTCACACACACACACATGACCAGATTCTCTAGCTGCTGAGGTCAGACTGGCTGCAGTTGACAGAGACTGTGGTCATGTGTGTGTGTGTGTGTGTGTGTGTGAGTTATGTTAGTATGAGTGTGTGTTTGTATGTTGTCTAATTCTCATGAAGGCCTTTTTGGCTGAAAGGTTACTTGTTTGACAGTCTTTTTGTCATGTCTATCTGCGACTAAGCATCTCCACTGTATGGTGAGCTGAAATGTATCCTTTTCATAATATTGTCATTTTTCCTTCATGGACTTCTTTTGTTAAGTCATGAATTTTCATCTACACTCCTGGCAATTAAAATAACACCATGGAAGCTGAATGCAACAAATGTCAGACTTGCATGAAGTGTGCTACATGTTTGGATATGCATACGATTAGCATTTCAGCACGTCTGCACAAGGTCGGTAGAGCTGATGCCATCTACATTCTATGTATAAGAAAATATTACACTTCTCATTCAGAAATCACTGTTGAATGTTGAGTTTTTGTGAGAAAATGTGTTATGCCTTGCTTAACAAAGAGAAACATCTACAAAAAAGTACCACAATTTGACATCAGAGAATCATGGGTTATTGAGACTGTATTTAATCATCCTGCAATTTTGCTGCTTGCATTGTTCAGGACATGCAAATATGGGATCAGTGGGTCTGGGAGAGCCATATTCAGTGCCATTCAGTGCCAGACATAACATCTGCTCAGCCATACCTGCTTATACAGACATGCCACATACCTTGAGTCTCAAAAGTCTAGTGTACTGCACTTTGAATGATACCATTGAATTACTGGAGATATAACATCATCAGTCATGTCAGTCATGTGGGGTCTGAGAGGGGGCAGTAGGGGTCAGTGTTGGGGCCACTTCTGATCCTTATTTATATAAATGATATGCCCTCTAGTATTAGGGATAAGTCTAAAATATTTCTGTTTGCTGATGACACTAGCATGGTAGTAAAGGATGTTGTGTGCAACAATGGCTCAGTTTCATATAGTGCAGTTCATGACATAACTTCATGGCTTGTAGAAAAAAAAACTAACGCTACATCACAGTAAGGCTCAGTTTTTACAGTTTCTAACATACAGTTCCGCAAAATTTGACGTTTTAATTTCACAGAATGGGAATATGATTAGTAAATCTGGACAGTTCAAATTTCTAGGCGTTCGGGTAGATGGTAAACTGTCATGGAAAGCCCATGTTCAGGATCTTGTTCAAATACTTAATGCTGCCGTTTTTACTATCCAATTGGTATCTGAAGTAAGTGATTGTTCAACACAAAAATTACTCTACTTTGCTTATTTTCATTCATTGTGTTGTATGGTGTATGCTGTTATATTTTGGAGTAATGCTTCCCGTTTCAGAAGGATATTTTTGGCTCAGAAATTGGCAGTTCGTGTACCTCTTGTTGACCCCTTTTCACTAGTCTGGGTATTTTGACATTGCTCTTTCAATATATATTTTCTTTGCTGTCATATATTGTTAACAATATCAGTTTATTCCCAAAAATTAGCAGCTTTCACTCAGTTAATACTCGGCAGAAATCCAATATTCATTTGGATCACACTTCCTTTATTCTTGTGCAGAAAAATGTGCAGCATCCATTTTCAATAAGCTACCAGAAGAATTCAAAAATCTTAGCATTAATCCATGCGCTTTCAAGTTGAAACTGAAGAGTTTCCTCATGGGTCAATCCTTCTATTCTGCTGAGGAGTTCCTTGAAAAATTATGCTAATTCATATGTTATATTGTTAATTGCATTTACATAAATGTATGGCTTGACTTTTTTTGGATTCATAAACATGTTATTTTATGAGTTATTAATTTTATACTGTAATTTCATGTACTGTCATGTTCCATGACCTTGGAGATTTGCTCCTCAGTTTGGTCCTACAGAAATAGATGTTAAAATAAATAAATAAATCTTTACACAATGATTGGAGGATGTCTAAAAGAATTGGTAACTCATTACAGAGACAAGTGTAGTATTACATCCAACTGCATGGGTGGCACATGGAAAACCTCCATTAACAGGTTGAGGCTTATAGTAACTTGTAGCATGTAACATGGTGAATTAGTATTATATTTTTTGTTAAAATGGACCATGAATGAAATTTTTGCCCAATTTAATATAAAAGATTACATTTCTAAAACATTTTTACTAAGACAATAGAAACTTATGTTTCTAAATGGAAACCCAAAATATTCCATACGCAAACAACAGTATGAGAAATCACAATAATAATGGCATTGGTTTATTGCAATAAGTCAATTACATCCTGAGAAATTGGAACACGAAATTGACATGTGAAATGAACAAAATGTGCTGATATTGCATTTCCCATGACACAAGCATGACCTGTATGTTGCTTGTAATCACGATGTGATGCAACAAATGTTATATAGGTATGTATACTGTCAGTACGTGGCCTGGGAAATATATAGTGTCCAGTCACCTGCAATGAAAACAGTGACTTTGGTTTACTAGTATGTGCTTTATTGAACTTTTCGACAGTACTGCAATGGACATAATTGTAATGTAATACTGAAAACTACTGATCGAAGTAAACAAAATTAATGGCTGTCAAAGGGTTGCACAGAGAGATACATGTTATTTTTGTGTGTAGTTGTACATCAGTTATACAGTGGTACATGCCATGTACAGGATGTGTCGAACATCTTTAATGACTGTTAGATAATTGAACCATTGCAGATGATGGAATGCATACATAAGCAGTACCCACAAAACAAACACACATCTTCTCTGTAATACACAAAATGTATGCCAGTGTACAATCACATGTCTCACAGCTGAAATGCTACAACGTATGTTTGAAGACTGCCATTTGCTTGGCAACATGCTGAGCATGCTCCATCATGGAGCATGTTTGTGGTGTTATTGCAGCATATGCAGCAGTAATATGGACTTTCATGTTGGCCATTGTTGTTGGGACCTGCTCATACACCACATCTTTCACATGTCCCCGAGTAAAAAGTCCATGGGGGTGAGCTCCAGCAACCACACTGGAAATCCCTGAATGGGACAGCTCGATTCAGTCCATCAATGTGAAACCACTCATACTGTCACCCATTAAGAGTGCTATCAATGAAATATGGGTCAATGGTGTAGTGTCCTACAATACCACACCATACATTGACACTCCACTGATGGTGATGTTCTACCTGGTGAATCCAGTGTGGCTTTTCTGGTGACCAGTAGTGCATATTGTGTAAGTTGGCATTCACATGATTTGTAAATGTAGGCTTATCAATAAGCAGTACCCTAAGCATAAAGTCTTGGTCTTGCCGCAGAATCCACTGACAGTATTCCAGACAATGTGAACATCACTGACATGGAGGCCTTTATGTAGTGCCATATGATGTGGGTGGTATCTATGCCTGTGCAGAAAATGCATCTTGCATATTCAAGGGATTTCCATCTGTCTCTCCATTTCAGGAATACTTGCATGATGGTTTATTGCAATGGATGCCAGAACAGCTACCTCTGCTGTTTCATGTGTTACACCTCAACTCTGGATACGTATTTGTGGAGGCACCCACCCTGTCCCACGAAGGCAGGGTCGGTTGGATGATGTCTATTAGGGTACTGCTGGGCATACACCTGTGCCACACATGTGCCATTTTGGTGATATTATCCATACAGTAACATCACGTCAATGAGTTAATCATTTATGAATACCATGTCGAGGGTCTAGAATGGATGGACAGGTAAATCAATATCATGATTACAACAGTGACACCAATTACAGGGTACAGTACACTGGTGCCGTGTACCTGTACATACTTCTACACAGAACAACCTGCTTTGTAATGAGCCATTCCCACACATAGCACTGATTGCAGCCCATTCCTGTACACAACTGCAGAGGCAAAGGCTTGTCCTGGGTGATGTAACAGGGCAGTGTACACTGGCCAGTGCTGTTCCCTAGTTAGTACATAGGTAAATACAATATTCACAAAGGACTTCATTATGTACATATCAATGTTTGTGGCAGCAATCCCTATTATAACTTTTAGCCCTCATGCTAACAGTGAAAGTAAGAATATGCATCAGTCACATCACGATTACGAGCAATGTACAGGTCACTCTTGCATGACGGAAGAAAAAAAAAGAGAGAGAGAGAGAGAAAGAGAGAGAGAGAGAGAGAGAGAGAGAGAGAGAGAGGTGGGAGAGGTTGGTTGGAAGGGTTCCAAGGACACTCTGAACAGCTTATGTAACTATAGAGTCTTTCCTATTAACATATTTATTTTCCAGCTGACATGTATAGCTTGTATCATTTTACCATTATTACTTCAACATTGCTATTTCCCACTTCTAACTAGTCATGTAAAATTCTGGGAACCTATAATTAGTTGTCTTGTGAATTAACCACATAACTGTTCAATGTGTAAATAATCATCTTGTTACTGTCACCTTTTGAAAACATTAACTGAGACTTTGACACTATGCATTTGTGCTCAGATTGCTAATAAGTTACTTACACATAACATATTTTAAAATTAAAAAAAAAAATTACTCCCTTGCTTGAAAACAGGTGGAACATTAGCATATTTCAGCTCAGAAATGTTTAAGTGATGAATAGCTAGTAGCACAAACAATTTTAAATGCAACTAAATCCACAGTCTTGCTGGCTGGAGAAATTTTAATTTCCATTCAGGAAGAGAGGTGGTGTTGTCTAGCTTCTGATCATCAGGGTTTAGCACAGTGCCTTGCATTACCATCCAAATGCTCCCTAGCATGTGACTAAGTAAGGGCATGAGAGAATGGTGATTCATCTATTCTGAGTGGGAAAAAAGAAGCTCAGTAGCCTTCTTCATCCTATTCAAGACTTCAAGATAAGTAAGCCACCAGGTTCTCTCTTTGCCCTCCTTTCATACAAAACAACACAAACACAATGTTAAATTACACAAGTACTCATCACAGCCATTCATATGATAGAGGTTATTCATCAGACACTTCATAACTGGTGAGACAATGGTAACAGCAAATTGCCTCCACTATGACCTATCCCAGAACGGCAGTGCAGAATTCCTAGAGTAACTCCAATGATGTTTTTCTGGCTATTGGTCATACTTTGGCCATAATCACTCTTGCTTTTAAAGATGTTGTGGTGGACACTATGTCTGCTTGCAATGATATACAAATCTATGGTGAAATTCAGCATGCATTTCCAAAATTTGTTATTAGAAAAAGCTACGTTACGTGATAATCTCATAGGAGATTTCTACAGATGTGCTTCTTTTGTTTCATTATGCTTATATTTGCATTCTCAATCTGGGAGGTGTAATTCCAACCAAAGGAATTATTTCTGATACATATTGTATATCAATGACAGAACATTCAATGAATTTAGATAGCTCCTAATGATGAATGGATCACAAAATTAAAAATGTTATACTCAGTTAAATAGTAAACATTAGCCAAGTTTCTGCAGCCTATATCCTATAATGCAGACCACTATCAATAAAAATAATGTGATAAAAATTGGTGTGAAAACTAATAAATTAGCAGTGATGAGAGTCTGGAAGTAAAAGAAAATAAATATTTACCAGAGCACATTGATGCAGGAGGGAGGTATCTTATTTGAGGTGCATGAACATGTTTAGCCATGTCTAATATCAATATGTGTAAAGTTAATAATGAATCATTAGAGAAACAGATAGATTTTTTTAAATGTGTGAGACTACAGTCACTGGAGAAATTTCAGAATTATGTGTAGCATCCAATATTCAGACATATACAGACAAACAAATGAGATGAAATAAACTTTTTTAATATTTGAAAATGAATTTCTGCTGAACTTTGCTCACCTTTTCACCACAATTTCAATCTCACCCTCTGTATGTGAAATGAGTCTTTGCACTTCTTCAAAAGTTTTGCCTGTCAATGGAACACCATTCCATTCAAGTATTTGATCACCTGAAATTCAGATATCACATAAATAAAGTGTTTGGACCATCAAAGTACTGCAGTAAATCAAGAGATCATTAACAATTTCAGACTTCACAAACTAATTAACTTGTAAAAATGAAATAATTTTTTTGAATGGGGCCTCCATCAGGAGTTGCATGCACCATGACCACCACGGAAGTATTAATAACAAAAGGAGGGTCAGCATTGGTTGGTGGAGTAGAAATGTTTATTTCTGTTGCAAATCAATTTCAGTCACTGCATGAACATCATTAGTGCAAGTATTAAAGCTCTGTGGACTCATAAATACAGGCAGTAAAACTGCAGTATCTGCAGATATCAGTGAAGAGTTCTTGTCAGACCACAGGTAAAAATGCAACAGGGCTAGTTGCTTTTGCCTCTAGCCTGTTCTGTAGTAGAAGTTTGACGTATTTTCTTATTCTGTTTGTAAATACTGGCATTGACTTTATATGTGCTGCACTTTTTTCTGAAATTACAAAAATTACTCTGGAAAATTAAGGTTTTTCCGAACACAAAAACATGGTCCAAAGTACAAAATGGTCATCTACCTAGGAGTAAATGTTTTATTGAAATTGAACAATATAACAATCAAGGAAATCTTTTCAATACTGTTTTTAATTGTCTGACCATTACATTATTACTATAGTACACACCAATAATCAGCAACTGAAATCAAATTAAGCAGAATTATTATCACAAACCAGTAACAAGTTAAATACCTTTATGATACTGAAGCTATTGGAAATTAACATAAATTGCCATTTTAAAGACTGATGAAATTTTTAAGACATTAACAAAACTCATTTAATTTGTAAAGATTCCATCTTCCATGGTAAAAGACATTCTTCTGTTCTCAGGCACAAGATGGTGCATGACTAAGTATGGATTAAAGGTTGAAACATTGCATAACTAGTTCTAAAAATATGTAGAATTGTACTTGTCATGAAATTACATAGCTGAAGATTTAACAATATATTCCAAATAGCTTTAATATATTATAACTCATTCAAATGTGTAGCACTCAAATTATTTACAAATGCTGCACAAAACATAACCTCATATCTGGCAACATAAAAACTGTAGAAAATAACGTAAACTGCTTCTAGCAGTCTCTAGTGTGCATTTCTTCATGTGATTTTAAACCCAACTACTAAAGTACTGACCAACAAACATTATGTGTTATATGAATGTCCCAAAGCAGCTGATATCAGTTATCCTGTCCATTTCCTTTCCTTTATCCTCCTTTCTGTCTTCAATTTACAAACATCATATGTTCCTAGGTATACTATCTTCTAGGTTCAACCACCTCACCTACTATTTACACTATAATAAACTGACCAGACTAAATGTTAGGCACCTTTTAAAAGAGCACACTGGTCACTTTCTAATGCAGCAGGTGATGTAGAACTGGTATCAGGTGACCATGTGACCCTTTGTTACTGACAGAGGTCAAGATAATGCTGTGGTGTCTATGTGCCAGTTGGTGGTATTTGACCAGAGCAGTAGAATGGGTCAATGTGTGAGCTGTGACCCATGATTGCATATTGAATGAAGTTGTTCAATTTTCTGGTGTCTTAATGCAGGCTATCCAACACGTCTACAAGGAATTGCATACCACTCACAGCCATATACCATGGCATAACAACATTGGTCATAAAAATATCTCAGATCCCAAGTGACAGTTACTGGACCATTGACCATTGTCAATTGCAATTTGTTTGTAACCAACAGGGATTGCTGCTGTCATTGAGAGCAGGTCAATTTTCACAATTTTTCAAATGAAAAAACAAACCGAACTGAATGCAGTAGACATTTGGAGTTTAGTACCTTGCAAACAGCCATTGCTCATTGTGACACATAAAGTTGCATGTATTCAATAACCAAAAACTAGGCAGTAGCTGATTGGAGGCACTTAGCAGGGCCTGGTGAGTTGCTATTTTGCTTCTTTTAAAATGACACGTTGTATTGTGTAGTCAGCTTGCAGAATGTGGAGAGAGTAGTTCAGGACAAAAATGGTTCTGTGATGTTTTGGTGGTGTTTCTCATACTATGATTCAAGCCAACATTCTTAGGTTACCATGAATATGGACCAGGAAGTTTATTTCAACATTGTTACGGAGATGATAGATAAACTCCAGTGGAAGACTCTGCAGGAGAGACGCTCAGTAGCTCGGTACAGGCTTTTGTTGAAGTTTCGAGAACATACCTTCACCGAGGAGTCAAGCAGTATATTGTTCCCTCCTATGTATATCTCGTGAAGAGACCATGAGGACAAAATCAGAGAGATTAGAGCCCACACAGAGGCATACAGACAATCCTTCTTTCCATGAACAATACGAGACTGGAATAGAAGGGTGAACTGATAGAGGTACTCAAGGTACCCTCCGCCACACACTGTCAGGTGGCTTGCAGAGTATGGATGTAGATGTAGATGCAGATGTAGAAAAAGTGTGGCCATTTCTTCTACATGTTCATGAAGTGTGTGCTGTGGAGAATTCCCTCTTTCAAGATGATGACATCTACAGGATATGTTCATATGGGCGTACCCATACATTCCTTGTTTGGCATCCATACAAGCACGCTATGACACCTCCACTGTGCTGCTAAATCACACCATTCATCCCACATAAGCAGATGAAAAGCAACAATCAAAAGTCCTATAATTTGGTAGTTCATTGAGTGGCTTGATGTGTGTATGGTATATATGAAGAAACTTGTGAGCTCTCTTCCTCATCCAATTGAAACCATTGTCAAGGCTAGTTGCAGTGTCATATGGTATTACCACAATGCCCATAGGCTGACTAATGTTATTAGCTGATATATCATGGCAAGAAGTTGAAATGAGCTAGCGGGAATACTGAAACTTCATGGAATGTTCTGTACAATGGGAAAATTTCAAGAATCACACCAGATGCTGAACATTTACATAATTGTCTTAAGTTTCTTCTTTTTAATTTTTATGTATACAGTGATGTGTACTTATCTATATTCATGGAGAAATGCACTGTGCATACAATATCTTACAATATATTTAGTTAGGGGAAAGTTTAACCAATTTTAAAATTAATTTGCTACTCACTGTAAAGATGATACATTGAGTTGCATACAGGTAGAACAAAAAGACTGTTATAAACTGAGCTTTCAGCTAAAGACTTCTTCAGATATGAAAGGAAAACACACAGACGAACAGGTACACCTCACCCACACACAAATGCTATAGCTCCAGCTGCTCTGGCCAGACTGTAAATGTTGCACTGAATGAAAGCAGCAATCTGGAGTGGGGCAGGAAATGGGGAGGGATAGAGGGTATGGCTGGGTGGAGAGAAGACAACTGTGCGGCAGAGTGTGCAGGTACTAGAAGGTGTCAGGACAAAGCTGCAACAAAGTACAGCATAAGGAAGTTGGTGGAATGGAGAGGGGTGGGGGGGGGGGGGGGGGGGGGGGGAGAGTGGGGGAGTGAGGACGAAGAGAGAAAAAGAAGCAGAGAGAGGAAAAGACCAGTGAGTTCATAGGCAGAGAACGGCACTCAGTGAGGGTGAACAGACCTGAAATAATGGGAAGAAGTGACAGAACAGAGGGCGTGTAAACTTTTGGATGGAGGGCGTAGCGACAGTAGGCTTGAGTTGTAAGAATAACAGAATTAGGCAGATAGGAGCTATTTTCTTCTGAAATTACCCCAACTTCAGCCTGCAGTAAATTGCTGCCACCCTTACCCTCCGCCCTCTGTCCTATCACCTCCTTCCAGTTCATGTTCCCTTACCCTCATCATGCACCCACTCTACTCACCTCTTTGCTCCTCCCCCCCCCCCCCCCCCCCCCTCTTTCTTGCCATCCATCCACCTTCCCTGCACAACTTCAGATAGCTGCTTTCATACAACGCGTTAATTGCAGTCTGGCCAGAAGAGCCAAAGGCAGGGGTCACTCGTGCATGATCTGTGACTGCTTGTGTGAATGTCTGTGTGATTTCTTTTCTTTTCTGAAGAAGGCTCTGACTGAAAGCTCAGTGTGTAACAATTATTCTTATTGTACCTATCTGCATCTCAACATGTCATCTTTAAGGTGAGTAGCAGTCTGTCATTTTCATAATATTGCTGATATTTCAACCTGGACTTTCCATTGCTTAAAAATTAATTTGATAGCTTAAGAGATTTAGGAACCAAGTTCAAATGCTATTACACAAAATGTGGTTATATACAGCTCATGTGACCTGCTTATCAACTTATTATACTCTGTATTTCAAACAGGAAAAAGTGAAAGATGCCACAAAAGTTACATTCTTAACTGGATGGAATGTGTTCAATATACCCAAATATTTATGAAAATTGCAAAAATCATAAGGAATGGCTAATCTTATTCCTTACTTGAAATATGTGTAGAAGTGGTTCCCAGCAGTAACTCATTATGATTGTAAAAAGTTGATATTCATAATGTTCAGCAATGACGTCCCTTTGAAACAAAACAAGTAGAATAGGTCCACTTGGTCTGATGTGAGTCCTGACCTAAATACTACTTCTTGTTTTTACTGCTCTCTTTTATGTAATTGATATATGAGGGTGTGCTAGTAAGTAATGCCTCCTAATTTTTAATGCAAAAATACCTGAAGTTTCTGAAATAAAATGAATGTTATTAACATTCTACACCTTTACTCTTTCTGTATACATATTTGCAGCCCCCTGTCAATAGAGGGCTCTATATTATGGCATGTAACATGGCAGTATGTAACTTAGCTATGTCAGTGCATGAGAAACAGCATTCAAAGAGTTCATCCTTACATGGAGCACTCTCCTCTTCAGAATGACAGTGCAAAACCACAAACAAGTGTTGCAAAATCTGCAACCTTGGGCTCACTGTCATTGATCATTCACCACCACAGAGCCCTAAGTTGTCCCCATGCAAGTGTCATTTGTTTCCAAGACTTAAAGAATGCATCCAGGGACTTTGCTTTGTTACTGATCAAATGGTGCAAGCAGAGGTGTGGTTGTGTCCCCGTTAACGAAGTCAAATATTTTTAACTGTTGCCTGCTTGGCTAATAATAACTATGTCATTGTCCATATACCTCAAACTACTATGGGCATTGAAACAGCAAGAATGAATAGCTTCACTTTCTCAGTTACAAATCCTAACATAAATACTATTTTTTTCTTTTTCTTATAAAATCTGTAAACCATTCATACATGAAATATTAAAAATTTTTAAGCTGTATTTTTAAAGTACTTTTAGTTCAGAGTATCACCTAGTGTATGATGGTGGCAATGATATTAATATTTTCCGTATGTATTTTTCTTAAGAGAATTTTTAACATTAGAGATTCAGTGGTACCACATGGTTCTTAAACTTCAGAAATGAACTTCAGAATTCACATACCTCATTTTAAAACACAGTTTGTGTCCTTTGTAAAGAAAATTTTCTTATCTTTAATACTTTTATAATTCAGGTAATATCACTATTAAAAGATGTTAATGTTATTATAAAAACAGATTAAAATATAACCATGTTGTAGCTCTAATTTTTCCTTATCTAAAAATGTATATTATTATTTAAAAAGCTTAGTTAATGAAATATGTCTAGTATAAGATTTTAATTTCTAATACATTCACAGTTGATTTCACTAGAAAATGAAGAGAAAAAAACACACTTAAAAGTTTTCTGCTGAAAATATATCCTAAAATTAACACCATTTATGGAATATACAGACAATCAAATAACTTAACTGTCAGATGTATACAACTATTGCCTACCATTTCTATTTTTTATTACTAAATAATTAATAGCTCGATATTTTAACATTTTGTAAGATACATGTATTGATTGTAATTTAAATATCAGCAGTGTCATCTTAGTTAGTTTGAGTTATTACTAGAGCCTATCTGTGCATAAGTAAAAGTAGAAAGAGGACATCATAGGAGCATTGTGGTTGTTTTTGTAGGCTATAGTCTGAAGACTGCTTTGATGCAGCTCTATGAACTATTCTATATTGTACAAGCCTCTTCATCTCTGAATAATTACTACAGCTTATATTGATTTGAAATTATTTACAGCATTCATTCCTTGGTCTCCTTCTACAATTTTAATCTTCCTGTCCCCAACACTTCCATCCATTACCAAACTGACAATTCCTTGATGCCTAAGGATGTGTCCTATCAAATGGTCTCTTTTTTTAGTAAAGTTGTACCATAAATTTCATTTATCCCCAGTCTGATTCAGTAGCTCCTCATTAGTTATTTGATCTAACTATGTAGTCTTCTGCATCTTTCTGGGGCATCACATTTCAAAAGCTTCTTTTCTCTTCTTTTTTGTGCTGTTTATTGTCCACATTAACAAAACTCATCTTCTCATTTTACTGTTTTATTTCTTAATCTCATTCACTCACCATATTTTACATCTGTTGATGTTCATCTTTTACCTACTTTTCAAGGCACTAGCCATTTTGTTCAACTGTTTTTGCAAGTTCTTTGCTGTCTGTGAGAGAATTACAATGCCATTGACAAACCTCAATGTTTTTATTTCTTCTGCCTTATATATAATTCCCTCAACATACAGGCTAAATAAACCTATCTCACTCCTTTGTAGTCACTGCTTCCCTTTCCCATCATTCGAGTCATATGACTGCAGTCTAGTTCCTGCACAAGTTGTAGATAATCTTTCACTCCCTGTATTTTATCTGTGCCAGCTTCAGAATTTCAAAGAGTGCAGTCCAGTCAACAATGTCAATAACTTTCTCTAAATCTGCAAATGCTACAAACACAGCTTTACCTTTCTTTCAACTGTCTTCTAAGGTATGTCTAAGGTATGTCATAGAGTCTGGAATTACCCAAGGTTCCATCCACTTTCTGACTGAGCAAGATATCCAGAAATGGCAGTCACCCTTCTCCACATCCTCCACAATTTGGATATTCTTGTGGATTGAATTCAGATGCTGAAAAAAGCATGACAGTTCTTCTTCACTGTGGGGCTGTATTACAAAGGTCTCATCTACATATCACCAAAAGACTTTTGGTTTAAGTTCAGCAAATCCAGTTCCCTCTTCTTCCATAAAACAATTTGCTACCAGAGGGGATAGAGGACTACCCGTGCCAACACTGTAAAATTTGCTCAAAATATTCACTGCTGAATAAAAAGTAAGTTCAGGATAGGTGATGATGAAATAGTGCTGTTAAACTGACTTTGAATTTATTGCTGGTGAGTGACAATGAATCCATGAGAGGGACTTAAGTGAAGAGTGGGGTGACATCAAAGCAATCTAATTCATTGACTTTAAATGACTGCAGTCTATTAATAAACTCAACAGAGTTGTGAATATAATGCAAGCACTTACCCACAAAATGTCTCAGTAGAGAAGCAAGGTGTCTAGCTAAGTCATACACTATGTGATGAAAAGTGTCTGGACACTTGGCTGAAAATAACTTACAACTTCGTGGCGCCCTCCATCAGTAGTGCTGGAATTCAATATGGTGTTGGTGCACCCTTAGCCTTGATGACTGCTTCCACTCTTGCAGGCATATGTTCAATCAGGTGCTGGAAGGTTTCTTGGGGAATGGCAGCCCATTCTTAACAGAGTGTTGCACTGAGAAGAGGTATTGATGTCACTCAGTGAGGCCTGGCATGAAGTTGGTGGTACAAAGCATCCCAAAGGTGTTCTACAGGATTCAGGTCAGGACTTTGTGCAGGCTAGTCCATTACAGTGATTTATTGATATGTAACCACTCTGCCACAGGCCATACATTATGAACAGGTGCTTGATCATGTTGAAAGATGCAGTTGCCACCCCCAAATTGCTCTTCAACAACATGAAGCAAGAAAATGTTTAAAACATCAATGTAGGCCTGTGCTGTAATAGTGACACAAAAAACAACAAGAAGTGCAAACTGTCTCCATGAAAAACATGATCTCACCATAACACCACTACCTCCGAATTTTACTGTTGACGCTACATACGCTGGCAGATGACGTTCACCGGGCATTCATCATACCCTCACTCTGCCATCGGATTGCCACATTGTGTACCATGCTTTGTCAATCGGCACAACATTTTTCCACTGTTCCATCATCCAATGTTTATGCTCCTTACACCAAGTGATGCGTAGTTTGCCACTTACTGGTGTGATGTGTGGTTTATGAGCAGCCACTCAACCTTGAAATCCAAGGTTTCTCACCTCCCACCTAACTGTCATAGTACTTGCAGTGGATCCTGATACAGTTTGGAGTTCCTGTGTGATGCTATGGATAGATGTCTGCCTATTACACATTGCAACCCACTTCAACTGCCAGCAGTCTCTGTCAGTCAACAGATGCTTTTTTGCTCTACATGATCCTTCACATTTCCACTTCACTATCACATCAGAAACAGTAGACCTAAGGATGTTAGGAGTGTTGAAATCTCACGTACAGATGTATGACACGAGTGACCCTCAATCACCTGACCACATTCAAAGTCCATGGGTTCCACTCTATTCTGCTCTGTCATCATGTCTAATGACTACTGAGACTGCTGGTATGGAGTACCTGGTAGTAGGTGGCAGCACAATGCACCTAATATGAAAAATGTATGTTTTTGGGAGTGTCCGGATACTTTTGATCGCATAATGTATGTCTGATTGCTGATATTGCTCCTAGTAGGGCATAATGGAAGATCTTCTTTGTGGATCTTTGGAAGACCATATAACCTTAGTGGAACAGAACTGGGAGTTCTTAATATTTTCACAACTGCTTGCAAAGTAGAAGAAGCATTCAACATCTCTGAATTTTCCTGTCTGCTCTTCCTGTGGGGTTTTTATCATTCTTCCAGTATGTTGATTTGCTCAGTAAGTTATAAATATTCTGGTCATGTGACAAGAACACAATGGTGTTTCCCTTGTCCTCTGGAAGGACCAGCATGTAAGTGTGTAACTTGTGTATTGCAGTACTTTCCATGAGGGAAGCACTATTCTTCTGTGGTGGAGCTCATGTAAGTATGTGAAATGTTTCATGCCTTATTTGTTCTACAGTGTTATTGAGAAGAGGTCTAACACCTTCTTCCACAGCACTAATGAAATCAGATAAAGGCAAGGTTCTAGAAGTAGGTATGGAGGTCAGTCCAGTCTTCAGCACTGATGGCATTATGTTGTTGAAAATCTTATCCCTAAAATTCTCCATGGAGCCTCAAAAAGCACCTTCTTGTGGTAATGTTTCTAATACACAAGTGAACTTTCAATTTTTTTTAAAATTTTTATTTTATTTTTATTTTTTTAGACTCCTTATCAACCCAGTCCAACTTGGACCAGGTCATCTCCATGTGCAGATAAACCAACTGTTATGAAATTCCATCCTTATAATAATGAGTAAAATGAATCCTCCTCTTTGTAGTGTTATTTTTGTCTTACATGTGATGAACTTTGCCATGGTGTTCTTAATAAAATATGTAATTCTGACAAACTTTGGAATGAGACCACTGTCCCAGCACTTCAGTAGAAAACACAAGGAACTTAACAATCTCTCTCACTTATTACATAACCTCTCCAACTTGTGAACCCATCACAAACTATGGACATTCTTCAAACATTGCTACACTGCACTAATGTTGTGTGTGATAGAAACAGCATTGCAAAGGAGTTGGATTACCTACAATCCATGTTCAAAGATTAAGCATATTCTCCTCATCAGATCAACACAGCCTTAGGGAGGAAGAAAAATGATCACCCACATGAGCAAGAGCAGAAGTAACAGTCCGCGGTATACCTCTCATATGTCAGCATATTTTGTCAAAGTTAGGCAGAGTCCTCAGGAAACATTATGTCAAAGTGTTCTTCCAACCAACCACAAAGACTAATGCTCTTCTCAGTGCAGTAAAGGATAATAGGATTTGTGAAGGGCTGGAGTCTACAAAATACCTTGCTAATGTGGCAAAGTGTACATTGGTCAGACAACGCACACAGTATATGAAAGTTGCATTGAACAAGGTTGCCACACTCACCTTTTGCAGCCTAGTACATTATCCATAGTTGAATATTGTATTACCACAGGAAATTCTAGGGATTATTCTGCCATGGAAATCTTGATATCAGTGAGATTGTCCAGGAATTAAATTATTAAGGAATTGGTGGAAATACATTAGGTGGAAGATCTTATTAATCATGATAGTGACTTTCAGCTGGGTAAGGTGAGGGGTCTGGTGATTTCCTTAATAGCTGCAGAAGGAAACATTTTATTACTAGTGACATGTCTAGTGACTATTAATTTTATCAGAATGTTAATCTGAATTTTAGCTCTGTGAGCCCATATTGTGACAGAGAGCTACATCTAGTATCACCATTACACATGTGCCTGCATGCCATGGGTGCAGCAATATTTGAAGAGGGTTCAGAACTCAATAGAGGTTGCTCATGTAGCAGCCATCTTTGTGCATGCATCTCTGCACCAGTTCTTGGTGTAAAGTTAGCAATGTGAACCAAAAATCTCTAGTGCAAAACACTCGCATAGATGGCTGAATGGTTATTAGCTGATGTATCATGGCAAGAAGTTGAAATGAGCTAGCGGGAATACTGAAACTTCATGGAATGCTCTGTACAATGGGAAAATTTCAAGAATCATACCAGATGCTGACCATTTACATAATTGTCTTAAGTTTCTTCTTTTTAATTTTTATGTATACAGTGATGTGTACTTATCTATATTCATGGAGAAATGCACTGTGCATACAATTTCTTACAATATATTTATTCACAACTGGTTTCAATCATTGATCATCTTCACAGTGGAAAAATATTGTAACAACTTCACATGTCATATGTGCTATTTAACCAGAAAAGATGTCATAGCTGACTTACCAACATCTGGAGAAGATACTTCATGCCACGTCATAATTTGTGCTGACTTCAACATAAATGTAAGAGCTGATGACAGGTTTGCCATTTCTCTGAAGGAGATGTTATCTACAAACAGCTTAACCTTAAACTTCAGTGAGTACACTAAAATAGCAGCATCTTTCGCAACATGTATAGATAATATAGCGAGTGGCATCAACTATGGTGCTACAGAAAAGTTCATCTTAGAATTAGGTATATCTGACCATTCTGCCATTTTTATCTCATGGCCAAGTTTAGATAAAACTGTAACAGTGAAACGATTCATGAACTTCAGTCAACACAATGTGAATATGTTTAGCTCAAAACTGTATGAAACAACATGGTCTTTCAACAAGTGGTACTTAGTGAACACAAACTACAATGCTTTTGTATGAGAATTTATGTGTTTTCAATGAATGTTTCCCCTTCATAACAGCATGTAACAAAATTTGTAAAAAGAACTCATGGATAACTGAAGGCATCGGGATCTCTAGTATTAGAAAGAGGAAACTGCACATGCAAGCAAAGAACAACCATGATGCAGGATTTGTCAGCTATGTAAACAAATACAAAAGAATGTTTGGTAGAGTAGTTAAACAGGCAAAACAAATGGCAAACAGTAAATACATATCAGATGCCACAAATAAATCAAAAGCTGTATGAAAAATTGTCAGTAGTGAAATAGGTGCAGAAAAAACAAAAAGTTTTAATCATAAGTTAGAAATAGATGGGGAAATGATTACAAACTCCAGACATATTTTTCAAGAATTCAACAGGTATTTCATAAATTCTAACAAAATTGACAAACTCCCTTCTCCACACGTTAAGTCCTAATATAATGCAGCACAGATCAGTAGAATTCAAATTCACTCATGTATCCTGCTATGAGGTGGCTAATATTATAAAATCCCTATAGAATCTCAAATCTGGGGGCTGGGATGAAGTCCCAACAAAAATAATACAGGCAGGATGTGATAAAATTGCACCCTAACTCTGTCACATAATAAATCAATCATTAGATGAGGGCTGCTTTCCGGATAGGATGAAGTATGCAGAAGTTCCACCTATTCACAGAAAGGGTGGATAAGAGGAGACAGAAAATTTTCACCTAGTATCAATACTACCAATTATTTCTAAAATATTTGAGTGAGTAGTGTGTAACCAACTAGAAAAATATAACAAAAAACATAGCATTAATCTTAATAATCAGTATGGATTTAGGAAGGGCCAAAGCACTGTGCACACTATTAATGAACTAATCGCTAACAGAAGCAAATGCCTCAATAACAAGGAGAGCATATCCGATATCTTCTGTGACCTCAGTAAGGCATTTGATATGGTAAACCATAAGTAGCTGTTCCTGAAATAAGCTCCTTATGGCTTCCATGAAAAATCTTTAAATTGGTTCAAATTGTATCTCAAAAATAGGAAACAGAAGGTAGTTATTCAACTCAAGATCAAGAAAGCTTGCTCTAGTTGGGAGGAAATACAAGCAGGTGTACCCCAGGGGCCCATACTAGGCCCATTACTATTTCTATATTATATATATGACATGCCAGGTAAGGCAACTTCAGATACGATTCTGTATGCAGATGACTCAACAGCAGTATTCTGCTGTAAAATCACTGAAGAATTAGCACAGAAAACAAAACAGACTCTTCAACAACTAGAAAATTGGATAAATAATAATGCTATGAAACTAAACCTAACAAAAACACAAATTGTACATTTCAGGACCAAACAAACTGTTGAATATGTGACCCAGTTAAGTTATGCAGGCAGAGAACTGATAACTGCAGAATCTGTCAAATTTCTGGGAGTGACCATAAACAAAAACTTCTCATGGACTGATCATATCGATTGCTTACTGGAGCAGTTAAATAGTTTTGTTTGTGCAATGAGGGGTCTGAATATAATAACTGACTTAGCTGTTAGGAAAATTGTGTATCATGCATATTTTATATCAGTTGTAAGATGTGGTATACTTTTTTGGGGAGTTGAAAAAGGAAGCCTCCTCAAAGTGTTCAAGCAACAGAAAAAAATTATAAGAGCTATGAGTGGAACAAACAATAGACAATCATGCAAATCTTTATTTGCAAGCCTTGACTTACTGACAATTCCTTCCATGTATGTATATGAGACAGTTCTCTTTGAGTTAAAAAAGCCACATCTCTATGAGGGAAATTCATTTACACATGCTTATGAAGCAAGGCACAAACAAGATTACATGTTACCTTGCCACAGACTAACATTATCTGAAAATACTCCATATTACATGGCTTTGAAGCTTGGGAATAAAATCTGATCAAAGTTGAAGGACTGCAAGTTAGAATCCACCAGCAAAAACATTAAAATATATTTAAAAAGCAAATGCTACTTCAGTGTGGATGATTTTTTAAATGAGGAAGACAAGTAGGTGATATTACATTTGTCTTGTTTTCCTGTTTTTTCTACATTACGTTCTATGTGTATGCTTATTTTCTCTTTTAATTGAGGTATATGTTCTTTTTATATGTGTCCATATTTATAAACTATGTATTGTGTGAACTATGTATCTAAATATCTAGATGTCAACATATATACTACTTTTATGAAAGTGTGTGCTCTTTGAAGTATGTCTGTATTTATAAACTACAGAAACAAAAATGAAAAATACTTTAAAAGAATGATATCAAACCAATGTGGAAATTTTAAGAAAAAGGAAGAAATCTGCCATGTAATTATCTTTTTATGTTGAAATATGCTTCTGGGAGCATCCATATGCTTTATTTAAATGTGTCTTGTTTTAGAATTATTCGTAGACAAGTCACCAATGTTTCAATCAAATGAGTGTATATAACATTTCGTGCGACAATAAAGATTCTATTCTATTCTACTGGTTTAAGCAAGCACAAATGATTCTTTTCCGATTGCTTAATCTGGTATTATGGTGTGAAGTATCTTCATCAGACATTTGCAAGTCAGCTATGGCGTCTTTTATGGGTAAATAGCATGCATGACATGTACAGTTATCACAATATTTTTCCACTCTGAAGATGATCAATTATCAAAACTGGTTGTGAATAAATATACTGTGAGACTGCACAGTGTGTACCATGTATTTCTCCAAATATATCAATGCTGTTGACAGTTGGCTCAAAAAAATTTGTAACTGTATTCAGTCTCTCCCTATTTCAATTTCAAATAGATGCATGCGTATGTGCACTCATGCCCCCCCCCCCCCCCCCCACACTGCTTTATTACACTTATTACACATTCAGAAATTCTTATCTTGACTCAAGGATACATTATTTCAGTGTGTGTTTGAAGGTGATTCTGTTATCTATTAAATTCTTCTCTTTGCTGGGTAGATGTTCAAAGATTTTAATGGCTGAATACCTTAGTTCTTTCAGTGCCACACTAAGACTGAGCAGTGGACAGTGTAGGTCATTTCTCTTTTTAGTACTATATTTATGAATAATATTGTTGTCTTTAACTTGTGACTGATTATTGACAATAAACTGGTAATGGGAGTCAATGTACTGTGCTGATGATGTCAGGATGCCAAACAGTTCAAAGAGCTTGAGAGATTAAGTTTGGATTGTCATACTTGTTCTTATACCTCTCCTGATGCTAACATTTTTTTCATTTATGATATCTTATAATTAATAATGCATATACATTACACAATCAAAAGTATCCAGTTATCTGTGCATAATGCTGGATTGACCACTGGATGTACCAAGAGGCAGGCTTCCAGTATAAAAGGAGGCAGGTAGTATTGATTTGTCAGTAGAGAAGCAATAACAGCAGAATGGGTTGGTCAGAAGAGCACAATGACTTTGAATGTGGACTAGTCACTGAATGTCATCTGAGTAACAAATACACCAGTGGTCGAGCAGCTCCTCATAAGCCACACAGTTCTGTAGTCAGTGCTATGCGATGCTTGGGGTTGTGGGAAAAGCAGGGCCACTGCACAATTGATGACTGGAAATGAGTGATTAAACATGCTGTACCCCGTGGCAATCTGATGAAAGGATTTAGATTTTGTGAATTCCTGACAAATGTTACCTTCCGTGACGTGTAATGGCAACAGTGAAGCTTAGAGGAGGTAGCGATAGAGTATGAGGGTGTTTTTCATGGTTAGGGTGTGGCCCCCTTATTGCACTTAAAAATGCTCTATATGGGAGGATATGAGCACATTTTGCAGCATTGTGTACTGCTTATAGTAGTAGAACTATTTGGAGATGGTGATTGTATCAGCAAAACAATGCACCCTGTCATAAAGCAGCATCTGTAAGGCAATGTTGACATTACAATTCCTGAAATGAACTATCCTGCCCAGAGACCTAGCTTGAACTCAATAGGACACCTGTGGGAAGACTCAGAATGTCGTCTTCATTCCAGATCCCGTTGTTCAATGTCATTAACTTCTCTTGTTTCGGCCCTTGAAGAAGAATGGACTGCCATTCCTCTGCAGACATTCGGATACCTCATTATAAGTGTCCTCAGTAGAGTTCTGGCTATCATAAGGGTAAAGGATGGATATACCCCATATCGATGTCCACTAATACATGTCCAGATACTTTTGATCACATTACATACTATGTGCACAGGAAGGTACAAAATTCTTATTCATGTAGTATTCCACTAAATTTTATTATTCACATTATAATTTGCAGTCTACTGCTGACAACAGTATGTTGTTGTTGTGGTCTTCAGCCAAGAGACTGGTTTGATGCAGCTCTCTATCCTACTCTATCCTGTGCAAGCTTCCACATCTCCCAGTGCCTACTGCAACCTACATCCTTCTGAATCTGCTTAATGTATTCATGTCTTGGTCTCCCTCTACAAATTTTACCCTCCACGCTGCCCTCCAATACTAAATTGGTGATCCCTTGATGCCTCAGAACATGTCCTACCAACCAATCCCTTCTTCTAGTCAAGTTGTACCACAAATTTCTCTTCTCCCCAATTCTATTCAGTACCTCCTCATTAGTTATGTGATCTACCCATGTAATCTTCAGCATTCTTCTGTAGTACCACATTTTGAAAGCTTCTATTCTCCTCTTGTCCAAACTATTTATCATTCATGTTTCAGTTCCATACACGGCCACACTCCATACAAACATTTTCAGAAACAACTTCCTGACACTTAAATCTATACTGGATGTTAACAAATTCCTCTTCTTCAGAAACAACAGTATAAATAGTTAAAACAGAAACACTTTGTTTAAATAAATATTCATAACTTATTGTACCTTTAAACAGAGCCCACCAGTATGCCATCTGATTAAAAATTGTTTGTTACTAAGTTGATGTAGCTTATTTGAGAGCCCTCATACTCATCTTTGGAGCAAATATTTTAATTTTTATAAAAATTAAATATTTCAAAAGTTATTTATATTCAAAATTTTGATTTTCCGGAATGTTCCTACCAAGAATGCTCCTATCTTAATGCATAATTTGGTATCCCTGATTTTTATATTTACAAAAATATATGGTTTTTCTGAAATAACCTGTTAGTTCATTAATTATTCTATTTACAAAATTTCACTATCTACAAAATTCTTTGCAAACTTTTTGAATCCAAGTTCTCACTAAAACTTCTCTCCCACAAATTAGTTCCTTATATTTTTTCTGTTTTCTAATTATACATCTTTTAGTTGAACAAATTTATTAATTGCCTATTGTGTCTTTGTACCTTTAATTTTTTTGTTCTGTGGGAATTGAGATGTTACGTACGGTAATATTGAACCTAACATTAAGCATTTGCTTGTTTATAATGAATTAACTTTATTTTGATCATATTGGTACAAACACATCCGCTTGAATACAGAGTTCGAAACACACTGACATCAACAGTTTTCAAAGAAGTTTGTTCTCAAAGATGAGGCAGTCGACTCTTGCAGTCAATAGCTGCCACATAGCCCCCGCTGGTAGTGCAGAGCATGGTAACGATGATGAGAGGCGTGTGTGCACCCAGCCGGCTGATGGCGCAGGTGCGCGTGACCGATCGTGTCGTGCCAGGCGCTAGTGCGAGGCGCAATCGGACCATTTCTCGATGTCATGGTAGGCACGACCAGCAGAAGGTAGGAGGTGCAGAAGGCGTCCACAGGTTGACCGTGCCATGCTGCTGATGGCACGGTGGAAGCAGAAGGCAGCGGCGTGTCGGTGGGGAGAACATCGTTGTGCCGAGGCCGTGTGGTGCAGCGGACTTTTGATCCGATCCAAGGTGCAGAGTGTGACAAAGATGCAATGCGATGTATTGCCGAAGTATTTGTGGCGAGCTCCGCGGTAAGTGCAATGTGTCCGGTAACAGTTTGTTATTGGCCATATGACATAAAGGAGCAAGGATGCTGTGGCTTAACAGGTTGCATAAGAGATGCCGGATGAGCAACACTCACTGTAATGATGGAGTTATAGAGGCACTTGATGTCGCAGCAGGCAGAAAACAGCAAGCTGCACATGAGTGACCTTGGTGGTGGTTGACTTCAGTGTAGACGGAAGTCTACACCGAAGAGTCCGTGGACGGTGAGTGTGTTACGGCGGTAGATGGCAGGATGTTCCGAGCGGAGTTGACAATGTCGTTGTTTTGATGTGCGAAACAGCTGTGATTGAAGGTTGGGGGGCGTGGCCGTGAGCTCTGTGCATGAGGCATGGCGACGGCGAGAGGTGGTGGAAGGTGGACGTGGTCGGCGAAACCATGGTCGGAGCAGGAAGGCGATGAGACGTAATGTGAACATGAAGAAGTCGAACTACTGGTCTGTGGTGGAGAGGCAACACAGTTTGATGGAACTGGAGCTACATGTGTGCTGTCGCTGTCAGTGCTGTGGTCGAGTCGCAAGGCTGCAAGCTGCTTGCGCAAAACTGCTGCACGGTCGTGTCTCAGAGCGGAAAGATGCTCACTTCTCAAAGCAGAAATGGCAGATGTGTTGGTCATACATTGCAGAGGTAGTGAAGAGGGCGGCAAAGCAAGTGGCACTGGAATGCGGCTGGTTATGCCGTGGTACAGAAACGGAGTGTCTGGAACTACCGAGGAAAGGTGGCAGTGGCATAAATAAGTTGCTTGTATCACATCAGTAACGTAGAATTTCCATTTGAGGCAGCATGATGATGACAGTTGTGACATCTGGGACATAGATCCATGTAGCATGATCGTCAGGGTATTAGTTGTAGCTGGTAGTAAGGGCAAAGGATCGTCAGCAGTCGGAGGCGGAACAATGACAGGAGCATCTCGTTGCATGTCGTGCTTGGTCGGTGTCGGCTGCAGCATGTGTAACTGATCTTGTACCAACAAGTTGTATGTAACAATTTTCTCATGTAGCTGTCACAGTTGTTCAGGCAAAAATGCATCTCGTTGCATGTTGTGCTTGGTCGGTGTCGGCTGCAGCATGTGTAACTGATCTTGTACCAACAAGTTGTATGTCGCAATTTGCTCACATAGCTGTTGCAGCTGTTCAGGCAAAAATGTATGTCGTGAAGCAGTCTGCTGTGTATCATTGAGTAAGATGGGGTCGAAGTCAGAATCTGCCTCTATCAAAGGGTAACCTGGCGTACAAGACAAGGTCAGCAGCACAGTATTGACGTAACAGTTCGAGTAGAAGAGACTGTGTGTGCGATCGCAAATGTGAAACTCAGTACTCGGCAGCAGTGGAGTGAGAACACATTCACTGCTGTATGAAGCATTGATATGGCTGAAATCATCTTCTGGGGTCGGTGAACAAGTTGTGGGCGCGATCCAGTAGTGAATGGCCGGGCGGTAAGCATGCGTAGTGTTGGCGAGTTGTTGACAAGATGCGGATGTGGTAGCCATGGCGGGATCATATGTCACACAGCTGTTTGTTTTGACTGGGTTGAGGTCAGTGAGCCAGCAGGTGGCAGCCGTGATGTCGCTGTCAGTAGCGGTCGATCAGATTCGGTGCGGCTCGGGTGCTGCGTAGAGGGAGGCGTGGCGTGTCCAGTGTTGCACTGAGAAACAGCCGGCATTGTCGTTGGTGTAATTGGTGCATTGTTGTTGATCAGTTGGACGTCCTTGATGAAATTGTTCCTGTGATGTTGGTAACAGGCACTGAATAAAAGCAGCTTCTGACCTGGTGTACAAGTGCGGAGAAGCGGCGGAAAAGTGGGTGCGAACATTCGAATTCCGGAAGACGGGCTGTGTGGAAACTGGGTTGAACAAATTTGCACACAGCATGGAAGATGTGGTACCTGTGATGCGTATTTGTGAATTCTACCTGGCATTCGATTTAGCTGTAGATCGGAGTTCATGGGAACTGGGATTTGCAACATAGTCCCCGTTTGTTGCAGTCCATTGTTTGGCTTAATTGTCCGATGTCGAAGCACCGCACAAAGTTAATACATTACACAAAAGCAAGTCAAAATTGTCCAAGTTAATCAGCAAAGGAGCACTGCACTGTCCGGAAGTGAAATTACCGATGCATTGAGCGGGTTTTGACGGATGACTTGTGTGCCTCGGTCGCATTGTCGATGTGTGAGAAGGTGAGGAAAGTTACCAAAAAGCACGATTCACACAGGAGTCGGGAATTTACACACTAATTACACTTCTTGTACACTGTATCCAGATGTGGTGCGATGCGAAGTTGATGGACGTGGAAATCCAACAAAGG
This sequence comes from Schistocerca piceifrons, assembly GCF_021461385.2. Lineage (NCBI taxonomy): Eukaryota > Metazoa > Arthropoda > Insecta > Orthoptera > Acrididae > Schistocerca > Schistocerca piceifrons. The sequence goes on from NC_060149.1 coordinate 893,826,946, forward strand.
ATTGCTGCATTGTTTGTCCATGGCAATGTTCCAGTACACATTTTTGGCATTGTAAGCGTCGTTATTGAGCATCGAGGTTACCAGTGTGGGACTTGAGATGTTACGTACGGTAATATTGAACCCAACATTAAGCATTCACTTGTTTATAATGAATTAACTTTATTTTGATCATATTGGTACAAACACATCCGCTCGAATACAGAGTTCGGAACACAATGAGATCAACAGTTTTCAAAGAAGTTCATTCTCTAAGATGAGGCGGTCGACTCTTGCAGTCAATAACTGCCACAGTTCTTTTATGTAAATATGTAAAATGTAATAGCTATGTTATTTACTGATTTGTAATTTCTGTTATATGTGTGTCAGTAAATAGGTGTCGCACATGAAGCCTCAGTGAGCTGATGGCCAGTAGCTAAAATGTGGAGATCTATGTCCAGTCAGTCAAACTTCTGTGTAAAATTAGTAACAATAAATATGAGTGAACTGAAAAAAGAAAATTAAATTATCTTGTATTATGTCATTATTAACTATTTGAATAACCTAGCAGTTACTGGAAGAAGATTAGATTGATGGATTTTAATGAGATTAAAGAGATGGCCGACAGGTCAGTAATGTTACAAGCTGTCTACAATAGATACTAGAGAGGACACAGCATATTATCCTTATTTAACTGTTCCTTTGAAAGAACAATTTCTCCTACAACCATGTATTACCACAGAATATGATACCTCAAGGCATTAGTGAATGAAGTTGAAAAAGTCTGTCGACTTTTTTAGATATTAATCTGCAGAATATAGTATTATTTATAACACAGAAGTAGCAGAGGTTAACCATTTTAAAAGATCTGACACATGAATTACAGTTTAGATTCTTATCAATAGAAATGTCTAAGAGTTTAGAATATTATGTTCAATTTATTAATTAACTCTCAAGCCTTCTTTCTAATGAAGTAGTCAGGCCTCGTGCAGTACTGAATTGCAAATATTGAGTTTTACCTAAGTTCATTGACAGTCCATGTGCAGGGAAACAGCTATTAATTTTTAAGAAAATTATATTAACATTTTCAAGTGGTGGATGTTTTCCATTATCTTTAATTATAATACTTCCATAGTCAGAAAGTAAAACTATGAAATTTTGACCCTGCAGTGGAATGTGCACTGATACGAAACTTTCTGGAAGATTAAAACTGTGTGCCAGACTGAGACTGAAACTCATGACCTTTGTCTTTTACAAGCAAGTGCTCTACTGACTGAGCTACACATGAATGACTCAGAACTCCTCGTCACAGCTTTGCTTCCACAGAACCTCAACTCCTACCTTACCTACTTGACAGAAGTTCTCTTGCGAATCTTGCAAGGCTGTCACTAGGAAGAAAGGATATTGTGGGGACATGGCTTTTCCACAAGCATGGGGGATGTTTTCAGAATGAAATTTTCACTCTGCAGTGGAGTGTACATTGATATGAAACTTCATGGCAGATTAAATCTGTGAGCCGGACCAAGACCCGAACTTGGGAACTTTGCCTTTCACAGGCAAGTGTTCTACTGACTGAGCTACCCAACCACAGGTTTTTTAAACATGACATCCTTTTAGTTAGATATGATGAAAATCATTCACCAACAAGATCTCTGATACTACTTTATTTGGTGGACTTATTGCAGGAAAATGTTTTAAAAATTTTGTTACCTTACTGCACTGTGCACACTAGAGAAAAAATTAGTAAGTATATCATAAACAGTTACATATATGATTACAGAACAGAAGACAGCTTGGACTAACATGAACCAAGAAAGGCAAACAAAAATATATGAACAGCATTTTTATCAGGAATTAAAATGGTATAATAATTTACTCCAGAAGATAAAAAAGGAAAGTAAATTACATTTTATTAAAAAAGCAGTTACAATGTATCCCTTATGTAAGGCATACTATACAACTAAAGATCACTTACAAGAGAAAAACCCCATCTTGTGCCCTTTAGTGGTAAGATGGCCCAGTGGATAGTCCGTCAAAAACTGAACACAGATCAACTCTGAAAACAGGAAGAAGGTGTACTGAACTGTGGTAAAACAAGCAAAATAGAAACAGTTAATGGTCCAAGCTCAAGATGTGCAATATTGAGCAAACTCAAAGAACTGTAGCATCGTCATTGTGTGGTCATGGTGTTGTACTACACTGTGGGAGGTATGTGTTCAAAACTTCTTCATGCTCCATTTTTTTCCCCACAAAATTATGAACTTTCTGTCTGGTCACTGATGTGTCTGTTCTCCTTCTGTAGTCTTGGCAGTTGTCACACTATACATTGGTTATAGAATATGAGTCACGTGGTAAGAATATATTACCATCACACGTAAATGTGTTGAATAGTCAGAGTCAGAGCAGGAGAGATGCCACATGGACCTCTAACAGAAATGAAAACAACAAGTAAATGGGTGTGAACTGTGTTGCAAAAAAGGAAATTCCTTCCTTACACCTTGTAATGTCCCACCAGTTAGTGAGTAGTTAAAAATGGTTTAAATACCTGTGAATACCTTGCCTTTGGTGTCCCTTGACAACTGCATACATGAGCTAAGATATGCTTGTTCAATAAATACAAGATACCATAATGGATTTCACTACAGTGATGTAGGTCAGAACTGAAGTAAAGTAAGTACATAGATTTATTCAATTCAAAACCTGTATCTTACGAGCTCATGATCAATCTTCGGTGTAATAAGCCTTGTTGTTACTACTACAGCTAACCGATGGTAGCACATACTACACTGGCGATATTAAATAGTCCAGATGCAGTAATTTGATAGAAATGCGTGTGTGAGGTCCATTTCATTGTTCAACACTAATACTCGACAAAGTACGAATATAAAGTCACAAATCATTCTGCATTTCGTGATGTTAAATCAGACTGTTTAACACTCTGAAATAATCCATCACTGAAATGTTCTAATATGCTGTTTTAGACAATGTCCAACACATGAGTTGCTCTATTGTAAATCCAAACCTGAATCATGCACCAAGAACTTATCTCGACTATATGCACGGATCTGTCCTCTTGTGGGTCCAACACTCATCTGCCCTAACAATACTTGAGGCCGAGTATTTATACTCTTCCTACAATGTACTACTGGTTATAATAATGCAAAAAATAGTTTATAATATGAAATAGTTTGACAACACTATCAAACACTCTGTAATATTCCCTACTTTGCTAGAACAAGTTAAAGACATTTTTTAAACACACAAGAAACCCATTAATATTGAAATTGCAGAAATAAGCATTCTAACAATGCTAAACGATCAATTATCTGTATTTTGTTAATGAAGCTTGAGATTTAATTCCTACCATTTACAGATGATGCGAATGAAATATATTATTCTTTTATCTAAACATTTTCCATATATCAATTTCCTGAATCTAATTTTGATTGTTTATGGTTCTAGGGTATTGTAACTACTATTGTTTGGTATTGCTATTATTCTTCTAAAAGCCTTTTTCCTATTGAATTATAGCTGGAGATATAAGAGTGTTGACCTAGTAATACATAATGTAGGGGAGGTATCCATAAGCCGGGGATGTTACAACCTTGCTGTTGCAAATGACTGGACAGACAGTTCATAATCTTGTGAGAAAAGACAAAACAGGCACAAGGGAGATTTGACATGGACCTCCCACTTTGCAGTCCAACACTGTGACAACACAACAATGACACCATGGATATTCCAGTTCACTCGCTGTGGCACATCATAAGTTTGAATTGTTCACTTCTTCTATTTTATTTCTTTTTCACAGTTCAGTACACCTTCTTTCTGATTTCATGCTTGATCTGTGTTCAGTTTTTGATGGGCTATATACTAGGTCATATTATTACTGAATCTGAGGGTGGTCCAATGCAAAGTTTCCCTAGTTAGTTCCTCAGAGTAAGGGTTAGTAAAAAAGTAAAAAAGTGACAACTAGAACAACTTTGCTACATTTTGTGTACACAGTGTAATATTTTAACAGAAAACTCATATGTCCCAGACTGGTAGTCTATAATACTAAAGTTTCATCACATTTCCTGAGATCAGAATATCACTCAACATAAGAGTATACTTAGTCATTACTTTAGACTGGAAGAGGGGAAATCATGGAGATATAACAGAGGTATGGCAGCATGAACATGTTCTTCAAGTCATCTGCAAGTGTATGTGGTACATGCGGCAGTGAAGTGTTGAGAAAATAAATTAACTGAGTATGATTATTTTTCATACACTCCTGGAAATTGAAATAAGAACACCGTGAATTCATTGTCCCAGGAAGGGGAAACTTTATTGACACATTCCTGGGGTCAGATACATCACATGATCACACTGACAGAACAACAGGCACATAGACACAGGCAACAGAGCATGCACAATGTCGGCACTAGTACAGTGTATATCCACCTTTTGCAGCAATGCAGGCTGCTATTCTCCCATGGAGACGATCGTAGAGTTGCTGGATGTGGTCCTGTGGAATGGCTTGCCATGCCATTTCCACCTGGCGCCTCAGTTGGACCAGCGTTCGTGCTGGACTTGCAGACCGCATGAGACGACGCTTCACCCAGTCACAAACATGCTCAATGGGGGACAGATCCGGAGATCTTGCTGGCCAGGGTAGTTGACTTACACCTTCTAGAGCACGTTGGGTGGCACGGGATACATGCGGACGTGCATTGTCCTATTGGAACAGCAAGTTCCCTTGCCGGTCTAGGAATGGTAGAACGATGGGTTCGATGACGGTTTGGATGTACCGTGCACTATTCAGTGTCCCCTCGACGATCACCAGTGGTGTACGGCCAGTGTAGGAGATCGCTCCCCACACCATGATGCCGGGTGTTGGCCCTGTGTGCCTCGGTCGTATGCAGTCCTGATTGTGGCGCTCACCTGCACGGCGCCAAACACGCATACGACCATCATTGGCACCAAGGCAGAAGCGACTCTCATCGCTGAAGACGACACGTCTCCATTCGTCCCTCCATTCACGCCTGTCGCGACACCACTGGAGGCGGGCTGCACGATGTTGGGGCATGAACGGAAGAGGGCCTAACGGTGTGCGGGACCGTAGCCCAGCTTCATGGAGACGGTTGCGAATGGTCCTTGCCGATACCCCAGGAGCAACAGTGTCCCTAATTTGCTGGGAAGTGGCGGTGCGGTCCCCTACGGCACTGCGTAGGATCCTACGGTCTTGGCGTGCATCCGTGCGTCGCTGCGGTCCGGTCCCAGGTCAACGGGCACGTGCACCTTCCGCCGACCACTGGCGACAACATCGATGTACTGTGGAGACCTCATGCCCCACGTGTTGAGCAATTCGGCGGTACGTCCACCCGGCCTCCCGCATGCCCATTATACGCCCTCGCTCAAAGTCCGTCAACTGCACATATGGTTCACGTCCACACTGTCGCGGCATGCTACCAGTGTTAAAGACTGCGATGGAGCTCCGTATGCCACGGCAAACTGGCTGACACTGACGGCGGCGGTGCACAAATGCTGCACAGCTAGCGCCATTCGACGGCCAACACCGCGGTTCCTGGTGTGTCCGCTGAGCCGTGCGTGTGATCATTGCTTGTACAGCCCTCTCGCAGTGTCCGGAGCAAGTATGGTGGGTCTGACACACCGGTGTCAATGTGTTCTTTTTTCCATTTCCAGGAGTGTATTATTAAGTTAACTTGTTCTGTGTATGTACAAACATAACAGCATTGTACACCAGATATAATGAATGAGGCAGTGTGTTTGTCAAGACACTGGCCTCCTGATTTAGATTTCTCATGGTTTCTGTAATCATTTCAGGCAGATGCCACAATAGTTCCTTCAACAGGACCATGGCCACCAACCTATCCTCTCCTCATTAAACATATGTATGCATGTATGATTTATGGTTTTCCTTGCATTAAGATGAGTAGTCATTGTAAGTCGATCCTTGGATGAATGAATCAATAACACTACAACTAAGGAAATCACATATATTGTTTCAAAGAAATTAATGTGTCAATGAATGTAACTGACTTAAGAAAACCCAGGGAAACATAAAATCTTGTTATCTGGATGCATGTCCTGAAAGCAAATCTAGTGTGTTAACTGCTGCACCAACTTGATAAAGTACCCTATATGGCAGCATGTACTATATTATTGAACAGAATTGAGGGAAAGGGATGAGTTTCTAAACCAATATTGTAATGATATAGGTTAACTGAAGAGTACAACATTTGCAGCACCTGCAAATATTTGAAATATTTTAGAGATAATTAAAAAGTCATTTTTTAATATCTGTGTACTGGTACAATATAAAAATGTATTCGAACTAACCTTCTTTAATTGTGCCTAGGTAATCCACAACTCCCCCAGGATAAATTCTGGACACAAAAGCACCAAGTTCACCACCTGTATGAGGTATTTCCTTCCCACCCACAATTCTCATACCAAGACCATTACCTGTAAGAAAAAATGACAACTTATGTTTGAGGTTGTCATGGTGATAAAGGACTTGAGATAAAGTTAATGAACACATGGAGGAATATTAATACTTATCTGTTAATCCTGCACAATAATGTTATATTGGTAGCATTCTAAAATGAGCAAAATGGTCTACAAACAGTTAACTACTCATTTGCTATTAATCTCCTACATGACAGTTTGTGGACTCACTTTTGTGAAACAGTTGAATTTCAAAATAACCCTGTTTTTATGTTATTACAATTAAAAAACTCATCTTAAAACTACAGACATTGACCTGATGTTCCTAAAATTATTTTATTACTGTGTGATTAAATTTAAAAATGATATATAGAAGTTTAGACACTAGTGGTCTTAGGGCACATGGTCTTTTTTTAGTGAATACTGCACCGAGCAAAATGATACTGTGCTGTCAAAATGGAACTAGGAACTTAACTTATCTCAGTCACACCAATCTAGAGAGCATCAACAGCCAATAATAGCTTAGAGTAATAAATAATGTGATTGAATCTACAAGAACAATAGTAAGAAAAATGAACATGAAAAATTTAGCATTCAGTGGAATATTCAGGCAACTACATTGTCTTAATGTTAAAGTCTAACTAATAAGAGCGATTATGTCAAGTGGAGCAACTGAATGGTAGAAGAGAAAGATGCATGGAAGGGAATGCTGGAGTGAAAGCAGGATGGTGACTGGTGGTGAGAGGAACACTAATGCAACAGAATTTGAATGTGGAATTAATAATCTCAGCTTGGTGCTGGCAGGAGGAGTCATGTGTTATACATATTGAAGTAGGAGGTGTAGGGTAAGAAGGTGATGACAGCAAGAAATATTGAGTGGGAGAGACACTGCATGAGAACAGCATGGTTGCAGATTCGTATATGTGTTACACTAAATTGAAATTTACCAGTTTGCAGTGAGGAGGAGGGTGAGAGACTGGATGAGTGGAAAAAGGAGGAGGGGAAAACCAGATGGTGTGGATTGTGAATCAGCCATTACAATCAAGCAAGTTCAGATCAGTGGCAGCTCTGCCACTGGATGGTCAACCATGAATGTGACTACAATTCCACATTGCCCGTGACATAAAAAACCTCCATACATGTTAAGGCTTTACCATTATGATGATGAAATGTTGTGATTATCTGGAAGACTCCATCATCTGTCTTCTTCCTTCACCTACAAGCCTTTTCATAGTATTCCCATCCTAGGAGACCAGCATAACTTCGAACCCATAATTTAATCCCTAGGACCATTCCAGAATCTCTTATGCATATTTATCACCTTCCTTATCCCAACACATTTCACATGTAACCACCCTGTTTTATCTGGTTACTGAGTTCCTATTAAAATAAACATTGTCCTAATTTACCATTACCTGAAACCCACTGTCTGCAGTGTAGTTCTCTATATCAAGAATATCTATTACTTCCTTCATTACCTCTTCAATGTCTGTACTTGATATCAGTCTAGTTCCTCATTTGTCACCCTTTACATTGATTAATTATACAGTGTGGTCATAGACAGACTGAAAAGCTTGTAAGGATGTTGCAAGGGTAGGTTGTACTGAGAAATAATTGTTAAGAAAAAAGCCATTTCTGAACTTATTAGCATTGAAGCTAACCTATCAAGCTGTTGCGCACACAAATTCAAGCGACCGACCAGAGATGGAGTCACCAAGCATGTTCTTTCTTTGGTATCCTAAAACCAAACAAGAGAGTGATACAAATATTGGAGGTGGAGTGGTAGTAAGGCTGAGCAGTCTCACGCACTATCATCTATGCCATGAGAAAAACTGGCACTAATTATTACTGGTAGGCTGCTTGAATTTGTGTTTGCAACGACCTGAGTGACTAACTTCAATACTAATTAACTCAGAAATAGTGAAATGTCTTGAATTTTTGTGTTAGTAACTATTTTACAGCACAACCTATCCTACAATACCCATACAAGCTTTTTAGCCTGTTTCTCACCACTCTGTATATTAACGTTGTTCTTGACATTTATCTTGCTGTCTCTGAACACTACTGCTCCCAACGTCATGCAGACTGTAAACACACTAGCTTGTTTCTTATACACATGACTGACTGTGTCCTTACCCACACTTATTTCTGCTTCAAGGATAACATATACAAAAGTATTCGTGACAAGGCCCGGGGCATTCATATAATCCTCTTTATTCATTACCTAGATGAAAACCACCTAAACACCAAAACCCCTCTCTGATGATATTATTTATATATTTTCGTGATGTGGAACCTGGGACAAAATGCTTTAGCTTCATTCTCTCACAGGCCTAATCTTTCTTTTCCTATCTCTTTCATCTTTGCCCAGTATGTCACCAATCTGAGCATTGACACCTGCTTTTCAATGTTTCCATAAAAAAATTCACTGTATAACATCTGCTAATCATCAGCAGTAAATCCACATAGTGACTTTGCAGCTAATAGATGGTGCCAACAGGTCAATGGAGAGACACTTCAATCTCCACAAAAAATCTTACATTTAGTAGCTCAGCATGTACGGTATATGAAAAACACATGTTAAATGGCACTGCATGGTGTGTGAAGTCTAACTTTCTATTTAATTAGAAGTGTGAACATGTCAGCATGAAATTTTTATGTGGCAAGTTTCCTCGGTCCTATTATGCTGTGAGAATGAACATAAGCACTTCATATAACAGACTTCAGTAACACAACACAAGATGGCATGTTCAGCAAAACTGCAGTTAATGAACAATAAGTAAAACCGACAGAAAGATACAAATGGACCATCATAAAGTACAAAAACTGAACACACAGGCACAAACAAAGTGTCAAAAATGAATTTCTAATAATCAATGATTCTATGCTTAAAAATGGAGTAGTAGCTTTAGCACACAAAATCAATATTCATCCAACAAGCAACTGAAAAATGTTCTGGAAGCTAAATGAAGCCAAACAGAAAATGTTAATTGTAATGCTAACTACAGGGCAGTTTTCATCCATGTGTGGGCAAATTTCCTTCAAAGCTACAGCAAAAAAGACAGAAGCAATGAAACAAAAAATATGATCCAAACAGTAAAAAGGACATTTGCAACATGAAAAGTAGTAATCAGGGGCATTATCCATAGATGATCAGTGAGAAATATAATCTGTAGTTATCAGGAAAGAGTATAATAGATTACAGGAACAATATTCATATATCCTAATAAGTCTATAACTACAGATCATTTAGCACAAGATGGCCTCATTTGAACAGATTATGGTCTACAAGATTCAGCAAAATGATTATTGACATGTATAAAATTGTAAACAATAAGGAAAATTAAATTTGAGTGATGAGGGTGACAAGTTGCCTAAAGGAATGAAAGGTAAGAAATCTTTAAGGAAAGTAAACGCACATTATCAATTCATTTAAACATACTTGCATAGAAAACAAACATATAAGTGGAAGAGAAGCACAAACTGATGATCTACAAATGTTTCTGTCACATGGGAGAAATATTACAATCCTTTTTATAAATGAACTTTGGCAAAGAAAAGGCTGCATCAAAATCTTTACTAAATTGGAAAAAATGGTTCAAATGGCTCTGAGCACTATGGGACTTAACATCTTAGGTCATCAGTCCCCTAGAACGTAGAACTACTTAAACCTAACTAACCTAAGGACATCACACACATCCATGCCCAAGGCAGGATTCGAACCTGCGACCGTAGCAGTCGTGCGGTTCCAGACTGAGCGCCTAGAACTGCGAGACCACCGTGGTTGGCTAATAAATTGGAAAAGTATGTTATAGCTGGTAGTTTCTGTAGAAGTACCATCATTCATGGAAGTTTCTGCATACTTATTAAAGTTCTTTAATTATGAGGTAAGTTGAAAGTTGCTGTATAGAGTTAGATGGACAAAATATTCCAATAACTTTCATATACATAAATATACGTAACCTTCAGTAAAAAAGTGCAAGTGACAAAAGAATTACTGCTTGAACTATGGAGTCTCTCACAGAAACTAACAAAAAAGAAAACAAAGGAGTGGGATAATGTCATGAACATAATGTAATGATATTACATTTTGCTATATCATGAACATAATAATGAATACAGTGAATCAACAGCATTTATTCATCTGCTTCAAGCATTTTGTTTCATTTAAGCTGCGTAGAATTTACAAGAGAGAATGAGAAAATGAAAACCTTATAGGTAACATTCTGACAAATTATACATTTGATGATACAACAAAACACTGCATCGGTATAGGGATTTTTGAGCATTTGGCTTTGTTTCTGGAGCTCCCGAGAGTCAGTGACCCATTCATTATGAACATGTGCACCAAACAATACTTCAGCAAAGGAAATATAAACTTGTTTTACTGTAGACTTGACGATCATTGTATTAAAACTTCTGAAACTTCTGTCACAGCTCCTCGCATGCTTTAATGAAACATTTCCCCATGAATCTACTATAAGAAATGACAGGCAAATTAAAATTGATAACTACTGGTATTAAAGTATGAAGCACTAGTAAAATAAAGTTACATAATGAACTGAGAAACACAAACATAAATTTTATAAACTGTATAAAATTGTATAATACTGTTTTCAGGGGTGTGATAAAAGTGGTAAAATAAATGGTACACAAAAAATTCATTGTGAACCACAAAAAATCAAAGGCAACATGATCATTCATAAAATCTAAACTTGGTGTCATTAACAGAGGCCTACAAATCACCAAAATTAAGTTAGGTGACTCATTCATTATAAATCCTTCAGAAAGAACAGAATACTTCAAGGAGTGTATCAGAACCAGACAATGATATAAATTGTTATTAAATAATGTCCATCCCTTCAGTTTCAAACAGGATAACAGACAAGTTTTAACTAAATTAGAAAAAAAACATTAAGTTAAAAATCTAGAAAAAGTAGCATTATTACTAAAAAATAAAAATTTGACTGCATCAGATGACACACCTACTGTAGTAAACAAAACAGTCTGTAGTATAACATCAAGACCCTTATAAGTAATAATTAGTTCTTAATTTGAAGAACGATGCCTCTAAGATGCTGTAAAATATGCAATAGTGAAACTGTTATGCAAGAAAGGCTCAGAGGAAATGTATGAATCTACTGACCACAAAGTCTTTTCCCAGACTTCTCAAAAGCATTTGAAAAAAAAAAAAAAATTGTAATTCAGATCCACAGTTCCATAGCAAAATGTAATATCATTACATTAAGTCAGTTTGGTTTCTAGAAAGGCAAGAATGCAATATATGACATCAAAAAAGTTGCTGAGAAAATTTGCACATCTTTGGACAAGTCCTAAAAATTAACAGGCATTTTTTGTGATCTTATGATGGCTTTCTACTTTTCTCCCTTCAGCTCCATAAGTTAGAAAGATATGGTATGAATGGTAGTGATCTGAAATGGTTCAAATCATAATTGAAAGAAAGAAAGCAAAGGGTAGTTGTAATTTCAAGTACAGGAAATTGTTTTTATCAGACAGGGAAAATTGTTTCACAGGAAATCACATGAGCACCCATTTTAGGCTCAATCCTGTATGTCTTTTATATAAATATTTCCCCCTAAATATAACATCCCACTTAGTTTTATTTGCAAACAACACATCAGCAGTCTTTTAAGTGAGATCACAGAACGAATTCCCCAAAGAGTCATAGACACCATAAACAGTGTAGAATACTGGTTTGTTTTAAATGGATTAAAATTAAACATGACAAAAACCCAACCAACACAATTTAAAATTAAACAGTAAAAATCAAAGAACTTCCAAATTACCCATAAAATCAAGAACTTATGGTTACATATTCTATCAAATTCCTAGGTAAATTTCTAGAAAAAGAACCTCATCATTTCCCTAATTTGTTCCAGGCTAAGAAGACAGAGTGTGCTGGTTACTGTAGTTAGTGACAACCATGAGGATAGCTGACTTCCACATTTCCACCAATGAGGGCACTGCCTGCAGGATAGTGTGGTCATTCTGCCACCATATCTTAATGTATGCATGGAATTCACAGAGCATGCTAATAAACTGCAGAATGTGAAAGTCTCATTCAGCCTTCAATGCCTTACTTGAAGATGACTGGCCGGTGCCCACTCAGAATATCATAGACTGGTGCTAATGACAACTGGCAGCAAACCTGAAACGTCTTTGAACTGTCAGTTCACTTGGAAAATTTTAAAATTCCTATTTGATAGGTGGTTGCCTTTACTTCTTCCATTATTTTTTTCCACCTAAAAACAGATGTCGACATTATGCCACAATTAGATATTCTTAACATTTTCACCAGGTCAAATATACTGATGATTAATTTCAGAAGGTGATTCTCCTTTTTGTTCGTAGAATATTGATAACAGGATGAACTACAAAACTGATCGATTTGAAGTCAAGATGAGAATTGGAACTAACTTTGAAGCACAACAACACATCTAAGGCCTTGTTATTCTTCACTGATCTAGTAGGCTACAGAGGACTGTCAGAGTTGCCAATTGGGAAAAGGAAGCTTTACCTATTTTTTATTGGATTTGTTGTTTCACTTTGTAGATAACCACAATAATACAGAAAATATGAAAATGAAGTTGCCCTGTTAACTGTATGTAAAGTATAAAGTTGTTTTTATCACTAATAAGATAGCACTTAAAAAAACTAGCAGCCTTTCCCGTTATTTTACTGTTATTAAGCATGAGACAGTAATGCACTCTTACTCATTCACATTCTTACTCATTCACTATAAAACCTATAGAAAGGTATGTCATCATACTTTTCATACCTCCAACTGATCTGTCTTTTGGGTCCCGAGTCAAGAGAAAGCGTTTGACTGGAAGCTCACGACTTACAGAAAGACTTTGGGGTTGCGATACCTGTGAAAGAAAACAATATACTTTGAAGTGATTTTTGAGCATGTTGAAGCAGTAAATTTTGTTCCTAATTTTTATACTTGATAATTATTTAAATAATTTTCTAATTATTAATTTACTACATTAAGCAGTGATTTATTTATGGATGTGTACTCCTTCTAGCAACACATACATATTTGGAAATATAGTACAGTTCTTTGCTCTATTCATCCACCAATTTTAACCTCTTGTTGCAAGTTTTATCCATTAAAAATCCAGGAAGGAAATGTAGCTGTGTTGCTTGTTATAAAATAGGATGTGTTGTTGATATTTACTGACATCTTGTATTAAGCACAAGATGCTTTTCTCTATTTTGTGTCCTATCAAGTCAAAAGAGCTGTTGTACAGAAGAGACTCAGTGTCAGTAGTGACTACAAAATGGTGAGTCACATAAACTTCAATCATAAATCTGGAATAGAAAGAAGATAGGGAGCAGAAAATGCATGTTATTAATGAGAATTAAAGAGGAAGTAGCAGAGAAGCATTACTGAAAATTATGAATATACAGACAACAACAATACCTGTAATGAAATAAATATTAGTATATTGATAATGAGGAAACTGATAAAATGCAGGCAACAACATATATCTAATGTATATAATAGACTTTTGGAATGGTAAAAGTGATATACAGTAGGATCATTTGGAAATAGTGATGACTATTATGTAAACATAATTTTTACACTAGTACAAAACTCAAATGGCCTGGCTCGAATACAAATAAGATAAAGAGTTAAAATAGCCACTCACCATTTAGTTGAACAGTACATAGATACATAAAAATGTTGAACTTGTTAATTTCAGCTTTATGCTACTGTGTACCACTTGATGTCTCTACTACACAGTGATTAAAATGTACACTGCTACAATAAAGCAATTAGCATTGTCCAAAGATGCTGCAGATGCAGATAAAGAGGAATTTTCCTCCAGAGACTTGGTATTTTGACTTCTGATTCCGAAACATACACTATATGACAAAAGAACTGAAGCACCCAGAAGGGGAGGAGGAAACAAAAGGAAATTCCATGGGTTGTGAAGATATAAAATGCTATTTTAGTGATTACGGGATCAAGTTAAGTTTACAAAGGACTTGGCATAACGAGCCCACTTATCAGTATGATGTTGCACCCTCTCTGGCCTGGATGCATGCACTGCCTTGGTTAGGAAGGGTATCATAAAGCCATCATATCTTCTCCTGAGGCAAGCTGGCCCCCAATTGTTGAAACTGATTATTCTATCCTGGATACTGGCAACAGAAAAAATTTGCTGTCTGAGCTGGTTCCACACATGCTCTGTTGGGGACAGATCTGGGGCTCTTGCTTACCATAGGGGTACCTCCCCATCATGCTGAGAGCTCATAGAGATAAGTGGCACATGTAGATGAGCATTGTGGATTTGAAAAATGGCACCACAATACTGTCATATGCAAAGTAATGCCCGAGGACATAGGATTTCCATAACTTATTGTTTGTTACACCATCAGATTTCCCTCAAATGCTAACAGGCAGACTTGAAGTGATACCGAAAGGCTCCCCACCCTATTACATCAGTAGTAACACTACTGTGTCTCTCCAAAACACTGGAAGAATGGGGCCTCTTTCCAAATCACCACCATACTCAGCAATGACGATTCTCCAGGGTAGCTCAGTATCCCAGTCATTACTGAATACAAAGAACACCAGTCATCAGCAATCCATGCATCCCAGTCATAGCACCATTCCACATGCAGCTGTTTGTGTTGTGATGTTGATAGCAGCCTGCTCATGGGACAGGTGTTGCAAGGAGTCCATTACTTATTTTCAGATGGCAGGCACAGATGTGAAGGGCTTACCATGTGCTTGGTGCACAGTGAGGTGAACCTCCCTTATTGTGGTCAGGAGCCGTTGACCAGAACCTTGACGTCAAGTATGCCAGCCCTCATGTTCCCATTCAATACGACATTGGGCTACTGTCATATCCAAATCTCCCACAAATTTAAATACTGCAATATCTGACTAGCTTGCCAAATGAAGACCCACAATCAGGCTCCTTTCAAACTCTGTCAGCTGCTAATAATGCTGCTTCACACAAATACACAGCATCTGCTTATCCTTCACACCAATCACTCAACATCTGATGCTGTTCATGTCCCTTATATACCCTACCATGCCTGATAACAACACTAGATATGAACAACACTAACTTACTCTGATGACTTTGCTACCTGTCACAGGTAATTGCAACTCTAGTCATACACATACCCAACAGTGGTGTGTATCTGAAGTTACATTGACAACTACCTATGCCATCTGGATGGATCACATTTTTGCAAGGCAGTGTATATAATAAAATAATTTCTCCTACAAAGGAAATTTTGGTGCTACAAAAAATGGAAACACCATTTTCATAGTGCAAGAATTAGGGAAAATCCAAGAACTTGTTTCTAAAACTGAAAATTTTTGGTAAAGTACCAAAGGTTTTAGGCCTGTAGCCAGTTTGAAACCCACTCATCAGTATTAAGGGCCTAAAATGATAATATTTCCACAAAGTGAACAAAGACTGTTGCAGTGAAGTGTGATAGGATTGTTATTGTTTTCTACATAAATAAATAATCTGGCAGACGTGGTGGGGAGCAATCTGAAGTAGTTTTCTGATGATGCTGTGGTGTATGGGAAGGTGTCAAAGTTGAGTGACTGTAGGAGGTTACAAGATGACTTAAGAAAAATTTCTAGTTGTTATGATGAATGGCTATCTCTAATGTGGAAAAAGGTAAGTTAATGTGGATTAGTAGAAAAAATAAACCTGTAATGTTGAGATACAGCATTAGTAGTGTCCTGCTTCACATAGTCATGATGTTTAAATATCTGGGTATAACTTTGCATAGTGATATGAAATGGATGAGCATGTGAGGATCATTGTAGTGAAGATGAATGATCAACTTCAGTTTACTGGGAGAATTTTAGGAAAGAGTGTTTCATCTGTAAAGGAGACCACATATAGGACACTACTGTGAGCTATTCTTGAGTACTGCTCAAGTGTTTGGGATCTGCACCAGGTAGAATTAAAGGAAGACATGATAGAAATTCAGAGGCAGGGTGCTAAATTTGTTAGCCACAGCATAACAGAGATGCTTTAGGAACTCAGATGGCAAGGAATGGAGAGAAGGCAGCATTTTTTTTCGAGGGATACTATTGAGAAAATTTAGAGAACTGGCATTTGAAGCTGGCTGCAGAAATGTCTCTACTGCCACCAACATACATTCTGTATAAGGACCATGAATATAGGTTATGAGAAATTAAGGCTCATACAGAGGCATATACATTTTAATTTTTTGCTTGCTCCATTTAGGAGCGGAACAAGAAAGAAAATGACTAGTTGTGGTACAGGATACCCTCCTCCACACACCGTACAGTGGCTTGTGGAGTACGTATGCGTATAGAGATGTAAAATGAATGAGGAATGTAGCTGTATTACAGATTACCTACTAAATTAGAGTGATCTACAAGATTAAATTTATCTCTTGATAAATGACACTGTTACACATCACCTGGTGGTCATCTTTTTTGGCTATATGGATTTCTATTAAGTAATAAATAATTTTGCTATCAATTGCACTAAATTAAGCAGAATGGTACTTGTTAAAAATTCTAAGGAATAATTTCTTTTTGGTATTTAAAAATAATTTAAATTGAATTGGTTTATCCATGTTAATGGTAACAATGACCCATGGTTATGGGTTGAATTTGTAAAGAATTACAGCATCTGGCCACTTTCTGTGGCTGGCTAATGCATTTATTCAAGTAACATTTTGATTTTATTTCATAGATTTTTCCAGAGTAATAAATATTTATGCCCTTCACAGGTATGCAGCTGGATTTCATCATCCTGATGACACAATATCAGCTGGCTGCCATCTTCAGGGGAGAGTACAGGTACATAAAAAATGCCAGAACTGAGGTAACATCAGATATGCCATAATTATGAACAATCCTATGATGAGCAGTAGTTTTAGCAAGAAATTGAAGTAAATGAATGAAGTTATGGATTTCATTTATGTTGTTGATTGACTTAAACCTGAAAATTTACCTTCGAAAACATCTTTTCTACAAACGAGTATGTGAAACCCATGGTAATTTCATGAAAACAAAGCACAGTCTACCTTCTTGGTCATTAATAATTCCTTGTTATCTCACAAGGATTCTTTAAAATTCTTTTTTTTATAATGCCATGTCAAAAATTGTGTAATTTGCAAAAACTATTAATATTTTATATTCACTCAGAAATGTCTGAGGACACCAGTTGAAGATGATCAGTGTTGCATAGATGACTACGTTACTGTAACAATCTAGAATTTAGTTTAAGAATCACTGAAGAAAAGATCTCAGAAAATGTAATTTTTCAGAATTACGCAAAGTAAGCGTGAATGGCTTTACTGTAGTGTTCCTTAAATGTGATTAAATCTGCAAAAAGGAAACTTCAAAGAGATTTGTTGATCAAATAAAAACAACCTTTGGTGGCTAGCAGCTTTCTTTGGTCTTCAATGGTATGAAGCATTTTAATGTGGGAAACACACATCAACCATACCTGCACAGAATTGTCTCGAGTTATGTATTTAATGTGGAAACTGAGAAGCCTGGTGACAAAAGAATATTTATTTTGGACTCTTTCAGTCACATATAGAGTATGGACTGCTGATATGGGGACACACTATTCACAGCACTGTTCTAAAAATTCAGAAGAGAGTGATACGGGCATTGAGCAATTCTGGTAGATCGGAGCACTGCTGGCCACTGTTCATTCAGCTGAAAATATTAACAGTTATTAATCTTTATATTTACACCTGAGCATTGTATGCGAAAAACAATATAGCAGATTTTGAAATGAGGGAAGACATTCACCACCATAATACCAGAGGCAAAACAAAATTAGACATACCTAGGCACAGGCTGACAAGAACAGGGAATTCCCATATAATCAATAGTCTAAAAATACTTAATAAACTTCCATTTTATTCTTGGTCTGCTCAAATAAGTAGCTTCAGGAGCAAGCTACTGAACTGGGTTAATAACCAATCCTTTTTACAATATAACAGAATTTATGAATATAAAATCAATTGACATTAATTTTTAAGGATTTCATTATGTCATGTCACTGAATGTATTTATTTTATGTTATGGTGTATGTTATCATCTATGGGCACTATTTGCAATGTTCATTTAGCTTTAAAGTACTATTAAAGGAAAATGTTATATATGATATCCATGTAAATTGCCTATTCCATCTCAGGTGGTCAATGGTGAATAAAGAATCTGAATCTGAATCTAAAGCACCATAGCCATCACCACATATTGTAGAATTATTAAAGTTCCACTCAATACAGTCTTAGAGTCTTCAAACTTTCTAATACAGTAGTTAATAATTTTATAGCTACATTATTTTTGTATCTTTTTAAAAACATTTCGTCAGTGTTACTACCTACATCTAACATTTTCATCATGTGACCTAACATCAGAAACAGAAGTGTTTCAAGAAACCCATAGCAAGATGTAACTTGAAATGGCCATATTTTCCTATTCCTGTAGTAGTAAATATTGACCTATAATTTTATTGCCTATTGGAAAACTCAACTGGGAGCATTCCTCAAACTTTGGGTTACATTTTATTGTTTTTCCATTCATTGTTCTGATGCAGGATGGTTTCAGCATTCAAAAGTGTTTCACATGACCCCAAAAGACAGTAGGTCAGAAAGACAGGCAATGTATGTAATATAGTTTTCATCTGCATGCCATTGTGATCACATGATAAGAAGATATTGTAATGTATAATACAGCAAAAAAGTAAAACATATTCATATTTTTACAATGTATGTGTGGTTTATCTGTCTACAGACTGTCTACTGTTAGTGAATATTTTTTTATATTCTGAAGTTATTGTACAAAATGAAACACTGCTTATTAGAAAGATTTCTTGTAATATGTAATGTGATTCAAAAGTGACTTCTAGTCTTCTAGTAAGATTAAGATCTAGGAACACTTTAATGGCTATATGACTATTTTGTGGTACAGTGATAATGTACATATTTACTCTGCATTAGTTTACCAATCTCTACTGAATAAGTGATTTCAAGTAGAAAAAATATGTAAAATGTACAGAGCCAATAGCACAGTAAAATATAAAATAGAGTTAAAAGACTAACACCTCAAGGTCACAAATTATCCTAAGGCCTTTTTTTATCTTCTACATAAATTTATGCTATGAGTAGCACTTCTTCAGGAAAAAATTCCAGATTAAGGCAGTGAAATGAACTGTACATGGTACACCTTCATCCCTGTTGTAACTTTTAATATCTTCAATTGCATAATGTTGAGAGTTTCTAGGAGAAGGAGCTGATATGCATAGGCTTATAGCATGTCAAGACATAATAATTTGGTAAGCATTTTCTACTATTTAATCTTTTTGTCTTGTTTGGACAAATATTTAGAATAACAGGTGCAGAAGAGGAAACAAAATTAAAGTTGAGACAAATAGCTTTTCAATCTCAATTAGTTTGCTTTTGTTCAATTACTTTGAAAATCTTGAGATAGAATATTCTTATATTGACTGAAAACTTTCTAGGTTAGATCCTGTGATTAATATGTTACTATCACCAGGGTACTGAACAGATTTTTGGGTACTCATATGTTCAATAAAGTCATCTACATAAATGATTAAGAGTAATGGGTCCAGTATCAAATCTGCAAGTATACAATGTTTTAGCAGTGACTAATCTTGAAGGAAAATTTAATTTCTGATTTTAGAATGAACACTGGACTTGTAATGAAGTTATACCTGCTGTTTTGTAGTAAGTCCATAACTAGCTTTCTATGTTTTGAAGCAAAATTTTATAATCCAGGACCTCAAAGCCTCCAAAAGAAGGTTAATGGTTTTCTGTTTTTAAATTAGATGTAGGTTACTGACAACTTCATACTCCATCCTTACATAAATATACTGATGGAAACTAATGTGTAAAAGCAAGAGCCTAATAGACACATTCTGTCCATATTTACACTGAAGTCTTGGCTATGGCATTCTTTTTTAGGTGAGAAATGCACAAAATATGAACATTGTGTGAAAATATAGAAAATGGCCCTAAGAATAATAATGAAAAACAGTAACTAGGCCCATTATAAAGATTTGTTAAAAACATTGGCCATTTTAGCTATGTCATGTGAGTACGTATGCCAATAAGTACTGCACATTAAAGTCAGATGTGATATTACTTAACATACAGCTCAGTCTTTGACCTTGGAAAATGAAAGAATAAAAATAAAAATAAAAACAACATTTTTGACCAAAGAATAAAATCCTGTAATATATTTTTGAGGAAATTAAAGAGATTACTGAAACAAACTTATTTTATATGGCAGTTGAACAATGGAGTTTGTACAGAGAAGGACAATTTACATAACACAGAGCCAGTGTTGGGTAAAAAAAGCAACATTAGTAAATAGTAACAAAACATCTCTTTCTAATGAGGGAACTCCCCATTACATCCCCATTTGGATTTAGTTGTAAAATGATCCAGGACAGCCTATCAAAAATTGAACACAGATCATGCATGGAAACAGGAAGAAGGTGTACTGAACTGTGAAAAAACAAGCAAAATAGAAACAGTGAATGGTCCAAGGTCAAGATGTGCAACATCAAGAGAATTGCAAGAACCATGGCATTGCTGTTGTGCAGTCAGAGTGTTAGACCGTAAAGTGGGAGATCTGTGTTTAAATCATCATAATGCCTCTTCTTAGTCTAGACAATTGTCATACTATATGCTGGTTATAGGATATGAGTCATATGATAAGAATATATTATCGTCACAAGCAAATGTGATGAATAGCGAGGGCAAGTTAGATGCTGCATAGACATTTCACAGAAAAATAAACAAAAAGTAAAGAGGTGTGAACTATGTTAGTACAAAGAAATTCAAGAATCAAAACTCCCAAAACAGAATACAAGGGTCATAACATGTGGTACCTGTGCAGAACAAATAGAAGGTATGTACATCTGGAGGTCCTTTGCTTACATTTCACAATTGCAGACTGATGTTACACCATGACACAGACACAAATTTGAATACAGCAAACAGATACATTAAAGACCAGATGGACAGTTCATAATTCTGGAAAAAAATCTAGCATGATGGAGATTTGAAGATGGATCTCCCCCTTCACAGTCCAACACCATGACCACAAATCCACAACACTGTGGTTCCTGTGATTTGATCGATGTAGTACACCTTGAGCTTGGACTGTTCACTGTTGTTCAGACACCTAACTTGAGAGGCATTCCTGGCACCTTTCCTTTGTGAAGTGTAAGTGTTGTATCTTCACATCTGTGTACTCCAAGTGACTATGATGACTGAAGATAAAGTTTAATGTTGTTGTTGATGAGAATAATGATGATGACAGAGAGAATGATGACAGTTAACTCTTCTGCCACCACATATATCACTTCTCACAAAAAACAAGAGGGACTCAACTGAGCTTAACTCCCCTATCCAACAGAGGGATCATCATCAATGATGTCAAATGCCTCACTCTGTGAGATATTGCAAACAAGTTTGTAGTTTAGCCTAGGAAACTGTAACAGGTTCGGTAATTGAGAGCTGTATACAGGACCAGTTTGAGAATATTTTCCCACACAAGTTACATATCACTTCCTGTTAACCTCTGGTACCCCTCTCAGATTGTGACTACTAGTGTTGCTTGGGCATTAAATGGTCCCTGCCTATATGGTACTACTTCTTTTTCCCCAGCTGGCCAAATACTGATGATGAAAATGTCTACCTCTGCCATGATTTTAACTGGTTACCCTCGATTGTATGCACACAAAAGAAAAAATGTAAACATTCTAAAATAAAAATATATTAGATAATTTAAAACTATAAAATAGTATCTGAAGAGTGAATTATTGAGACATAGATGGTTCAGTATTTTTGTTAAGACAAGTATCTAAGTTTGCATAAAAAAAGTACTCTGAGAATCAAGTAAATCCACTGCTGTCAACAAAATAAAAATTCATTTAATAGGTGGTACCAATAAACAAACAATTAGATAGTTATCTAGAATATTACACTGTTTTTTCAAGAAGAATTGTTTCCGGAAGAAAGAAAAGTAGTTAACAAAGGAGGGGCCCAACAATTACACACCAGTCTCAATCTAGTTAACAAAGGATGGGCCCAACAATTATACACCAGTCTCACTGATGCCCAATTTAACAAAAATGTATTGTTTTTGAGAAGAAAAGAGGAAAGAAAACTTGATCTAAAGACTTTTGTAATTGATCTTCAAAACAGATGCATTGAATATACAGTTTTAATAGGAAAATAATAAAGTGGAGATGATGTGAATACACAAGAGAATTAATGAAATATTATCTTGAAACCAAGAAATGGCACATAACAATAAGAAATATACAAAAAATTAAGAATTTGGAACAAATTAAGAGGGAAGAACTTATCAAACGTACACTGACTTACAGAAAATGATTTAACTACAAGGGTGAAAAATATTGTAGCAGTATTACAGAATTGTAAAATGAAGAGCAACTCATGAAAAGAAAGATGAAACAGGACTGGAGGAAGTTGGCTTAATTTCATTCTTAGGAATCACAGGGCACAATGAACTTAATTGGAAGCAACACATTCACAACTGATTTCAAAATTTAACAGCTCTCTTCATTACAAATATAATTTTCATAATATTTTTAGAAAATAAATTTCTTGCAATCTATGCCATGGTCATTTTTTGCCATGTAATATTGAATAAGCATCTCGAATAATTCTAATATTAGAAGTAAATACTTATATTTAAAGAAAATCAGTTAGGGGAATCCCAAGAAAGGGGTAGACTGAAGCATGCAGAAGTTGTTTTCAAAACCTTGATATTTTGATTTTTCCATTCTAGTATTTACACAAGAAAGTAATCTCATTAATAAAATATTTACCAGAATTAGAAACAAATACAAATATAATTGCTCTCACAAAAAATTAATAAGAACTAATTCTTATGCATACTGTATGTATGGAAAGTTCTTCAAATACATTGACTAAATACAATGAAAATTCCATGCATAAACATATGGAACATTTGCAATGAGAAAACTTTTCCATAGGTACTGGAACACTACTTAGTGCAAGAGGAATTTTACAGTGTAATGGATTATGTAACAAAGTGAAATAGTTTGCAAGAATAGATTTAATCCTTATCTTGATCTGATCCATATCCCTGAAGGTTCTCCTTCATGTAGGGATCTATGGAAAGCAATGTATAAGATTATGAATTTTGCAATATATAACTTCAGAAACATTAATTCACTTAGATGTACATGTTAATTCTATAATTTTGGTGAGTGGTGTATGACATGTATATATCTGCAAGCTACGTAATCCAATGGGACCAGTGGAAAATAATATCATATCTTTGTGGGTCTTCTCACTACTTATGTTAATGTTCTACAGGTGAAAAGAGATAGTTTTCCAGCAGTTCGGACTATACTGTTTGGTATACTTTAATATTATATTAAAAAAAGGAGCACCTTATTCTCTTTTTATTACTTTGATAGCCCCTTTCCTCAAGCTGCCTACCCCCTTTCCTACTCCCACTACAGTAGACACACACACACACACACACACACACACACACACACACACACACACACACACACACACACACCTTCCCCCTCACTCCTAACTTGTTATCCCTCACAGCAACCACTGCAGCTGATTGCTGCTTCCATCACATGCAACAACAGTTGGGTTTAATGCAAGAGACAATAGCTTTGTGTGTGTGAGTTGTTGTGTGAGAGTTCTACTCCTGATGAAGGACATTGTCTGAAAGCTTAAATATTTCTGGTATTCTTTACATAGTGCTTGTCTGCGACAACTCTATGCAGTGAGTAGCATTATGCAAGTAAAATTCCCCTCAATAGGAGCAATGCAAACAGACCTGTCCCAACAGTTGTGATTACCAGACCCGTAACTGAGGATAAAATTAACACATTTTGTAATTCCCTTGCTGACAGAGACTGGTTTGGCCATTGATGTGTTGATGGACATTACACATCAAGTAATGACCTGCCAGCCAAAATAATATTTGATAGATTTTTTTAATGCATTCTTGACCCTATTTAACCATAGTATTCCCATAAAGAAAATCAAAATAATGGCCAGCAGCCACAAATCTAGATCTCAAAACAGACAAAATATATGGTACACTAAATAGCTGACAGATCTAAAGAAACAAGTTTTGTTACTGTACAACATATACAATAGCATAAAGTCTGACTGTGTCAAATCAGCCTATGTGGAATGCAGGAATGAATACAAAAAAGCCATCCTGCAAGCCAAAAAAACCTACAATGCCAACAGCATACATAATTCCACCAATAAATGCAAAACCGCTTGGAAATTAATTAACAGTGCTGCCACAGATACTAAAAAAGACAAAATTAACATCCTGCCACAAACACTCAATAAGTTTTTTTATTAATTCAGTGAAAGAAATAGGAGACGCAATTATCAAACCAGACATTAGTCCATCAGAGTTACTCTCCCAAAACTGGGGTAGACAGTCACTAAATACAAGCATGCTAACCTTCTCCGAAGTATCGCCTAGATATGTACAAGGGGTCATAAAACAACTGAAATCATCTGATAGCTTAGATATATATGACATATCATGCAACCTGCTAAAAAAAGTGTGTGATTGCATTCTGTACCCTTTAACCCATTGCATAAACAAGTGCTTAATTGAGGGATATTTTCCTGATGAGTTAAAACTGTCTAGGATCGTTCCAGTATATAAAAAGGGAGATAAAGACTCTCCATCTAGTTACAGGCCTATTTCAATAGTACCCACATTCTCCAAGGTAATAGAATGCATCATGTACCAACAATTATCATCTCACTTTGAGAATCTAGGAATAATTAATACTACACAATACGGGTTTAGGAAGAATCTGTCGACCATTGATGCAATCAACACTGTAGTCAGTTACATCCTCAAAGTTTTTGAGAACAAGGGCTTTGCTCAGGTCTCATTCTATGACCTAAGCAAGGCCTTTGACTGTGTTGAGCACAAGCCACTACTAGAGAAACTAGAATTCTACGGCATCAAAGGAAACAGTCTCAGACTATTAAAAGCTTATCTCAACAACCGTAAACAGGTAGTTTGTGTTCGTAAGGAAATGTCAAACATAGAAAATGTTAAAGTAGGTGTGCGTCAGGGATCTGTACTGGGGCCCTTCCTGTTTCTGATAATGATCAATGACCTCCCCTCGTTTATTAGATCCACCACTGTACTGTATGCAGATGATACGACTTTTCTTCATAGCAGGAACAATCTTAATGATCTTAAAACCTGTGCTGAAAATACACTCACTCATGCAGGATATTGGTTCAGAGCAAATGGTTTCCTGCTAAATGTAAATAAAACTCAGCAGATAATCTTCACTCTAAGAGACAAGCCACTATCTGATGACCCTAGTTCTGTTAAATTCCTGGGAGTTCATTTAGACGAAAAGTTATCCTGGGGCCAACATGTAAACTATATTAGTAGTAAGCTATCTAGAGTAATTTATTTATTAAGACAACTCAGAAATTGTGTACCTGAAACATACATCAGATCATCTTATTTTGCATTTTTCCAAAGTATAATATCCTATGGCATTATCTTGTGGGGTAACTGTAGTCATATACATGACATCCTATTATTGCAGAAGAAAGCCATTAGGATAATTACAAATTCTTCACATAAGGCTCACTGCAAACCCTAATTTACTAAACAAAAAATTATGACAATAATAAACCTCTATATATACGATGTCTTAATCTTTATGAAGAAGAACCTACAAGATGTGAAACGAAGAGAAAATGTACATTGTTACAACACAAGAAGCATCAAACACATATACACACCTTACCACAGACTATCAAAATCAATAAATAGCTATGAAGTCACAGGGCAGCTGCCACATGCTATACAGGATCTTCCTGAACATATATTCAAAGAAAGACTGCATGAATGGTTTATTGCCCACCCGTTCTATGATATCAATGAATTCTTCAACTGTAAAATGCAGTAATCCAACAGATGACCCACTGTATATTTATTGTAATATAAGCTAAAATATTTCAGTAGTCAATACCTTATCACACTGTATTATAAATTGTAACTTCATTTGACGTTGTCAATTGCTGTAATGGCCTAAAGACAATAAAATCTTTATTATTATTATTATTATTATGCTTTCCTCACTGTTGCAAAATAGTTTAGTTTCACATCTACAAGTTCATATGTTATACTATTTTTATATATAAAAAAATTATGTGTGGTAGAAGTAGTCTTATAAAATCTTAAATTTTCCTGTTACATTAATTTGGTATATGTAAGGCACTTCACAGCATCGTTAGGCTACTATATTATTGTTACAGCATAATGCAATAAGGCAACTAAAATGAGCAGAATGAAAGAAGGGTAGGAAAATTAGCATTTAATGCCGTGTGCATACTGAGGTCATTACAGATGGAGAACAGATGAAAATTGGAAACAATGGGTAAAGAAAACTGGTGCATCCTATCAAAGAAAATTTATGAAATCAACAGAATGTCATTCCTCCCAAATACGAGTCTCCATACTACCACAAAACAAAAAGTGGAGGAAATGTTTTCATCTATATTTTACAAAGTTTACATTTGGGCTTTACAAGATATTATAGAATTAAAGAAACAGTTTCAAGTTTCTAATTAATGCAATAGTGTCCTTAGTAGCCATTACCAACTCCTCCATATTCACAGAGAATGTTGATCATGGGCACATCTGGATAACATGTACAATAGTTTTTCATTCATCACTGCAGTTACAAATGGGCAGAGCATTGGTCAGCATTTCCATTGTGAGGTTGTGTATCTCCCATGGTTTATCCTTTCCTTTAGTATTGGAGGGCAGCGTGGAGGGTAAAAATCGTAGAGGGAGACCAAGAGATGAATACACTAAGCAGATT
Source organism: Schistocerca piceifrons (assembly GCF_021461385.2). Lineage (NCBI taxonomy): Eukaryota > Metazoa > Arthropoda > Insecta > Orthoptera > Acrididae > Schistocerca > Schistocerca piceifrons. The sequence goes on from NC_060149.1 coordinate 893,854,314, forward strand.
CAGAAGGATGTAGGTTGCAGTAGGTACTGGGAGGTGAAAAAGCTTGCACAGGATAGAGTAGCATGGAGAGCTGCATCAAACCAGTCTCAGGACTGAAGACCACAACAACAACAATGCAGTAGAGGGGAGATCCTCAAATGCTGAAGGACTGACTGAGATTATGGGTATCTTGTGCTGTCCATTTATAGTGTCAGGCTGCAATGATGTCATCCATTGATAATTCATACTCTCTTCATTCCTACTGAGTTATTTTGCTATACACTGAGGGGGACTTCAGGAATTGAGTCTATTCCTATTGATGGTGGTGATGTCATTATGGATCAGAACCTCCATGTTCTCAGATAGATTTTTAAACTCACTAATGACAGATTACATTCACTGGGGTGGTGAAAATGCTGTGTGGCTAAGGACAGGCAGTCTCAAAGTTTGAGTGCATTGTTAGCATTCCTGTAATAATGTTTATCATGTTATTTAGCTGTGACTCAACAAATACAGCACAAGCTCTGTTGAATGAGAGTAGCATGCAGTAATCTGCCATGGATTACACCAGTCCAAGACTAGAAGTTCTTAATGTTGATGCTAATGATACTCTGTCATTCCACAAAATCTATTTACAATACTACACTTTGTTCTGAATTTGGGAGCTATTCTTGGCTAGGTACATCTGAGGATGAGTATTCTGTCAAGTACAGATACCATATACTAGATGTTTTGAATTGTTGTTGTGTGTTAGCTTTTTGTTCATGAAATAAGTCCAGGTTTATTTATTTTTACTTTTATTATTGAGATTAAATGCGCTTGTTTCTGTCTTGGCAGTGCTTCAGTTAGCCTAAAGTAGTGGAAGTGCTTGCAGAAGATTGACAAATCTTGGGTCAGACACCAGAATAACAGATTTAACTTCAAGTAGGATAGACTACATAATAGTTAGCAAATATGAACAAGATAGTAACCTAGACTTCGACTACTCTGTTCATTATTGTTAGCAACTGATTACTAAACGTGGATCCTCCTGAAATGGAAAAAAATATTCAGCAGTAACAAAGTATAATCACTATGAATGTAATCACACTCAAAATTACACTAACTACACTCCTGGAAATTGAAATAAGAACACCGTGAATTCATGGTCCCAGGAAGGGGAAACTTTATTGACACATTCCTGGGGTCAGATACATCACATGATCACACTGACAGAACCACAGGCACATAGACACAGGCAACAGAGCATGCACAATGTCGGCACTAGTACAGTGTATATCCACCTTTCGTAGCAATGCAGGCTGCTATTCTCCCATGGAGACGATCGTAGAGATGCTGGATGTAGTCCTGTGGAACGGCTTGCCATGCCATTTCCACCTGGCGCCTCAGTTGGACCAGTGTTCGTGCTGGACGTGCAGACCGCATGAGATGACGCTTCATCCAGTCCCAAACATGCTCAATGGGGGACAGATCCGGAGATCTTGCTGGCCAGGGTAGTTGACTTACACCTTCTAGAGCACGTTGGGTGGCACGGGATACATGCGGACGTGCATTGTCCTGTTGGAACAGCAAGTTCCCTTGCCGGTCTAGGAATGGTAGAACGATGGGTTCGATGACGGTTTGGATGTACCGTGCACTATTCAGTGTCCCCTCGACGATCACCAGTGGTGTACGGCCAGTGTAGGAGATCGCTCCCCACACCATGATGCCGGGTGTTGGCCCTGTGTGCCTCGGTCGTATGCAGTCCTGATTGTGGCGCTCACATGCACGGCGCCAAACACGCATACGACCATCATTAGCACCAAGGCAGAAGCGACTCTCATCGCTGAAGACGACACGTCTCCATTCGTCCCTCCAGTCACGCCTGTCGTGACACCACTGGAGGCGGGCTGCACGATGTTGGGGCATGAGCGGAAGACGGCCTAACGGTGTGCGGGACCGTAGCCCAGCTTCATGGAGACGGTTGCGAATGGTCCTCGCCGATACCCCAGGAGCAACAGTGTCCCTAATTTGCTGGGAAGTGGCGGTGCGGTCCCCTACGGCACTGCGTAGGATCCTACGGTCTTGGCGTGCATCCGTGCGTCGCTGCGGTCCGGTCCCAGGCCGACGGGCACGTGCACCTTCCGCTGACCACTGGCGACAACATCGATGTACTGTGGAGACCTCACGCCCCACGTGTTGAGCAATTCGGCGGTACGTCCACCCGGCCTCCCGCATGCCCACTATACGCCCTCGCTCAAAGTCCGTCAACTGCACATACGGTTCACATCCACGCTGTCGCGGCATGCTACCAGTGTTAAAGACTGCGATGGAGCTCCGTATGCCACGGCAAACTGGCTGACACTGACGGCGGCGGTGCACAAATGCTGCGCAACTAGCGCCATTCGACGGCCAACACCGCGGTTCCTGGTGTGTCCGCTGTGCCGTGCGTGTGATCATTGCTTGTACAGCCCTCTCGCAGTGTCCGGAGCAAGTATGGTGGGTCTGACACACCGGTGTCAATGTGTTTTTTTTTCCATTTCCAGGAGTGTAGAATGAATTTTGAGTGTCTACAGGTTAGAAGTCTCAAATAATAAATGGAATGAATTCTATTCAGTTCTGTTGAAGTATTTTGACTCTTATTAAAGTGTGGTCCTTGTCCAGGATGTGAAAGGGCTGTCTACTGGCCACTGTGTCAAACCCCACCATGGGTTGTCATATGGATGCAGTGTGGAGGGGAATGAGGTCAGCACATCACTCTCCCAACCATTTTTCAAACTTTACAGACTCTGGAGCCGCTACTACTCAGTCAAGTAGCTCCTCAATTGGTATCACAAGGCTGAGTGTACCCTGTACCAGTCCTTCCACCAAAGAAAAATCCTCAGGAGTACCATGAATCGAAACTGGGTCCTCCGCATGGCAGCTATCTGTGCTCACCACTCAGCCACAGAGGTGACTTTGATTCTTGTTGTCCAATTAAAACAATATCAACCAAATAAAACATTTAAGAAGTATTTGTGTGGTTTCACCGCCAGACACCACACTTGCTAGGTGGTAGCCTTTAAATCGGCCGTGGTCTGTTGGTATACGTCGGACCCGCATGTCACCACTATCAGTGATTGCAGACTGAGCGTCGCCACACGGCAGGTCTAGAAAGACTTCCTAGCACTCGCCCCAGCTGTACAACCGACTTTGCTAGCGATGGTTCACTGACAAAATACGCTCTCATTTGCCGAGACGATAGTTAGCATAGCCTTCAGCTACGTCATTTGCTACGACCTAGCAAGGCGCCATTACCAGTTACTATTGATACTGTGAATCATGTAACGTCAAGAGCGACGTTCACCATTAATGGATTAAAGTTAAGTATTCCACCAGCTACGTCCGTTTTTTCTAAATTCTAATTTCCTTGTCCTGTTCCAGACCTCACGCCAGCCTGTGTGAGATAAAACGCATGCCTTTTGGATTCCTCTAGTAACACGGTGTTGGCTCGCCTGCCAACCACAACAATTTGTGGCTGGTTGCATTGTTCACCAACTGTCATTAATGGCTGCAGGTTTCACAAAATCCAACATGAATAAAATAACAATAACAACATATTTGACTCACTGGGAAAAAAAGCGTCAGGTTAGAACCACCACTTAGGTTAGTCAAGCTCAGGAAGAACATCCATCACCTCTGTGTAGTGTAAAAGTCATTTGGGTTATGCATTTTCAAAGAAAAATATACCAGTACCCAAAAATGTTACATATCGGAACTCCTAAAGCTTAGGAAACAACTCCACAGTGAATCAACAGTACAGTCAATAAATGCAAGCTGGGTCTGCTGGAACCCCTTGAAAAAGTTCTGTAAAACACACATAGATACAAAAGGGTGAAGCATTTAATATTAGACATAAAGATCAGCTGATACAAGACTAACAAACTGTTTGTAATTTTATTAATTTATTGTATAAAGACTACAAATTATGATGGAACAACATAGTCAAGGATTAGTTTTCAGGATGGCTTATTTGTGCACTTTCCTTTGGGATTTAGAATCTTTTGTCTGTTTTCTAATTACTGGGCTTAGGCCTACCGTGTTGTCATGAAATTAGTGTTATATAACGCTTCTCTATACTCGAGTTTTTTTGCTGTAGTTCCAATGCTTACATTTAGCTTTTTCAGATGACATATTTATTATTTCACCCTCTTCAGGTTATATTACTTTCCATTCAATCTGATAATTTCACTGGCAACAATAATCATCCTGCTGAATATTACAGTCTTCAGTCTATTTAAATACAGACCATCTTTTCATAGGCAGTTTTCACTTAGAAATTTGCTTTGATCTGTGGTAATATCTCAGGACTATCATATTGTTTACCTTGCAGGTACATTTATTACTTGCTGACCTCCTTTTCATGATGCCACTAAATTTGAGGCTAGATACTGTACAGACACTTGTGGCTAAACAAATCAGGTTTCTTTTCTTGTTACTGGTTTCTTATTCACTCATGCTTTTTATGAATTTTGTCCCAGTGTCTACAGACACATCTCTCTATTTACGCTTGTGATCAGAATCAGGTCCTGCAGTAGCTTGTACTGTATTTTACATATTTGTAGCAGGGACAGAATTTGGTACTACTGGAGTTCTAGAAGTTGTTCCTTTGCTACCTTCTTGACATCTGGGCAAGAACAGCACTCAGTCTGCTGGTATCACAAAAGATTTGAGGTCCAGGAACACAAATGCACATCCTCTTGCACATACCCAAATGCCTGCAATGGCCAGAAATAAGTGCTGCCTCCAATTGCCAAGCATCATTTCAGCACCTTTTTAACAGTGATTGGAAGTCTGTTACAGATTTCTAGTGGATACCGGGTTATATATATGTCTGTCTTTCCCTGTAGACTGCTTTGTTGTTGTAGACCATCAACCTTCTTCCACCTGTCCCCTGTGAACAGCGCTTCAGTACCAACTTCTAGCACAAACCATATGTAATTAGACTTCGGGTTGTGATGAGGATTCATGTGTAATTTTAAAAACATGTATATCACTTAGCCCATCATCAATGCTGATCTGTTGATATATTACCACCTGCTACTGGATATGGTGAATGTGCAGATGGTGGATGGCATAACCAGCCTGGCTACTTTGGGTTTCCATCGCTGTGCAGTGGTGCAGTCAGCCAAAGTTGTGCAGGCAGATAGCTGGGGAGCATGCATGCCTACTACAGCAGTTTATGCCCTTAACATGAACCCCAGGAGTGCCAGGAGGGGTATGTCATTATACTGTACATCATATACCATACCACACAACAGACCATACCACACATACTGTATATCATATACCATACCACACAACAGACCACCACATACCATACCACAGATAGCCTACCAGTTTCTTGTTGACCACAATGCCTGGCCCCAGATCAGTTAGTGATCACAAAGGTGGAATTTAATGCAATCCAGGTAGAGAGAAATATAGAGCTAATCAGTAGTCCATGGTCCTGTCCCTTACATCTGGTGCCAAAGAAAGATGGTTTATGGCATCTGTGTGGGGATTATGTGTCCTCAATGCCCAGATGGTGCTGAATCAGTATCCCATTTCTCTGTTGTGCAATTACAAGTACACATTATGTTGTGGCAACTTCTAGTGTACTAGACTGTGTTAATGTGTATACACAGATAGCAGTAGTGGAAGAAGTAATTCCAAAAACCACAATCGTCACCATATTTGGATTGTTTGAGAGTCTGTATATTACATTTGGCTTGGAAAATGGCATACAAACATGACAGCAGTTTATCAATGAGGTACTATGAGGACTATCCTTCTGGCTGACATTTTTTGATGACATTCTCATCTTCTAGTCAACTGCAGAACAACAAGATCAACAGCTGATGCAAGTCTTGGAATGGTTAAATAAACATGGTATGGTACTGAACACAGCCAAATATGTTTTTGGACAATCATAGAATGAAATTTTAGGGCACCAAATTTCGTCCAAAGGTTGACTTCCTCTGCCTGAAAATGTGGAAGCCATTTTATAGATCGTGTGCCCATGCACTGTTAGGGAGTTACAATGTTTTCTTGGCATTCTGAACTTCTATCACTGACATCTCCAAAGCTCAGTGGCATTACAATAACCTCTTACCACAGTACTCACCAGCCTGAAAGTCAAGGAAACTTTGCCTATCCACTGGACTGATGCCATAAGTCTGGCCTTCAAAGGTAGAAAGTGTAGCATGGTGGATGCAGTACTCCCCACTCATTCAGAATTAGAAGTACCTCTCACAATGGTAGTTGATGCAAGTCAAATAGTAGTCAGGACCACTCAGCAATAGTTCCATGGGGGCATGTGGCAACCTTTGGCCTTCTACTCCCATAACCTGTCATCATCTCAGCAGAAATGGAGCACTTAATATCAGGAACTCGTCACAATATATGAGGCAATAAAATACTTCAACTCTCAACTGGAAGCAAGAGAGATCACAATTTTTACAGACCACAAGCCACTGACATACTCATTTCAGCAGGACTGCAACAACTGCTCACTTTGTCAGCATAACCAACTCATTTTCATATAGCAATTCAGCACAAGCATCAGGCACTTATTGAATATTGACAACTTGGTGGTTCATTGCCTGTCTCTTATCTATGGCACTTCAAACAGCTCAACCACTGTGGATTTTGACCAACTCACAGTGGCACAGAAATCTGATCAAAAGCTTCTAAACTACCTAAGTGATCTGTCAACAGTGCAAAAACTAAGGTTAGTCGATGCGCCCAGCACTGATGCCAAACATAATGCGATATCTCAGCTGGAAACTGAAGACCATTCTTGCCAGTAGTGTTTCACTAGCCCACCTTTGACAGCCTGCACAACTTAAGTCATCCTGACATTAAGTCAACAGTTTGTTTAGTCCCCCACCACTTTATGTAGCCAACAATAGAAAAAGAATGTTGTGAATGGAACCACACATGTCTCAGACGTCAATGGAGCAAGAACAACTATTAAGTAAGCGTACCGATTGGGAACTTTCAGATTACTGATGTGTTATTCTCACACGTACACATTGACATCATGGGTTCACTACCTTCTTCCGATGGATGACAATATATCCTTACTGTAACTGATCATCTTACATACTGGCCTGAGCAACGCTGGTGGATAACACGTCTGCAAAAACATTGATGTCTGTCTTCACATCAATTTGGATTTCTCACTTTGGTGCCCATTGCTCATAATGACAGACGACAGTCACCAATTTGAGTTGGACCTGTTCTCCAAATTAATGAAACCATGGGATTACCAGTTACCCTCTGGCCAGTAATGGTATGATTGAATGCTGGCATCACTCACTCAAAGTGGCAATCATGAGCCAACATTCAGATTGGATGACAGCATTACTGATGTTATTGCTGGGTCTCCAGATAACATATAAATCAGATTTAGATGTATCACCAGCAAGACATGTTTATGCCAAAACCCTACACCTACTCTGAGAGCTTGAAGAAGCACAGCAACTTCGTATTTCAACTGAGGGAAAATGTCTCTTACACCAAGCTTCAAGGTATGGCACCCCTTCTATCTATGTGCATTGGGACCTACCAACAAGCAACCATGTCGTGCTATGCACAGATGGTGTCAGACCTCAGCTGCAGCCACAGTACACTTGCCTTCACAGGGCGTTGCAATGAGGAAAATGCCCCATTGAGATATTGGTAAACAACAAGCCTACTTCAGTCTCCATAGACAGGATAAACCTACTGTACATTCAACATGACAATTGACTATCTGATGGCCCATGACCCCAGCCATCAGTATCAGCACTAACACCAGCATCAACATCATCACCAGCCATCACAGGACCATTGTTGATATGCACAATGAGATCTGGATGGCGAGTACACTTTCCAGTGAGCTCTCTAGAGGGCACTGAGGGGCTGATGTAGCAGCCAAGCTTCAGTTTCTCTCACAATGCAGTGCAGTGCAGTGTTGAATTGTGTCATGTCCACATGAATGGGCAAGCATCATTATGGTGCTGCTATCAGTAAGCTTTCCATGCCAGCCATCAATGGTGCTGATATTTTCACATAGAAGAAGGTGTAAGTAGATGAATGATGAACACTAACTTCACTTAATGAAGGTTTATTCAGCACTTGCACATACAATTGGCCAGAACACATACAGTATAAATACAGCTACAGAACAGTACAGCACAATGATTCTTGCCATTTGTAGATACTTCTAGAATGTACTCAAGCCGAATGTAGAAATTAAAATGTTACAGTTCATGTGAGTTTTGACCTCACGACCCTCCACACAGCAGTCTAGTATCATAACCAGTACACTATGGGACCTGTGCTACTCAGGTTCTTCTGTGACGTTGCTCCCTCCTTAAGAGAACAGCAACTCAGGGTTACATCCTCCTAGTCCGGGAACAAGTCATCAGTCCTGCATACTCCAACTCCCAATGATTGATGTTTGCCCTGGTGGTGATCTTCTTAGAACTTCCCTTGCCGCTATGTTCTTCATCATCTTTCTGCTTATTGCCTTTCACTGGAGCTTCAAATTTACTCTGGGTTGCAGGATCCTTATAGGGCTTCATTCAAAGGATCTGGACCGTATCTCTGATCTTTTGTCATCTTGTGTCAGGGTCAAAATCTTCAACTTCATAAGTGACTTCAGACAACTGTCTTAGCTGGTCGCAGTGGCCAAGCAGTTTTAGGCACTTCACCCTGGAACTGTGTGACCACTACGGTTGCAGGTTTGAATCCTCCTTCGGGCATGGATGTGTGTGATGTCCTTAGGTTAGTTAGGTTTAAGTCGTTCTGAGTTCTAGGGGACTGATGACCTCAGATGTTAAGTCCCATAGTGCTCAGAGCCATTTGAACCATTTTGAACAACTGTCTTACAACCTTGTAAGGTCCAAAATAGCGCCTGAGGAGCTCCTCAGAGAGACCAACCTTCCGAACAGGAGTAAAGATCCAGACAAGGTCAACAGACTGGTAAACAACAGGGTGGTGGCTCACCACCCTGCAGTGTGCGGAGCCGAACTAACTGCTGAATTTACTCAGCTTTGGTTAACCCCCTGGCCAATGTACCATATTTACTCGAATCTAACTCGCACTTTTTTTCCAGTTTTTGTAATCCAAAAAACCACCTGCGGCTTAGAATCGAGTGCAAAACAAGCGGAAGTTCTGAAAAATGTCAATAGGTGCCGCCACAACTAACTTCTGCCATCGAATACATGTAGCACTACACAGGCATGATTTGTAGGCACAAAGATAAATACTGGCGCCAAAACCTCTGCGTCAGTAAATAAATATAAAAAAAAGTGGAAGACGAGCTTTTTTTCTCCACCCCGAGTTTCGACCACTGCATTTTCATACATTATCCAACGAAGTAAATACAAATTCCGCACTACTCATCTTCGAATGTAGTAGAATTTCAATGTACTACGAAATTCCGACCGGCAAGACTGTTTGGGATGTTTGTCAATATGGTCAACTCTACGTTCTGAATTTTTTCCTACCTGTGAAAATAGATGGTTGCTAATAGGAACCTGATGAAATGTGAATCACATGCATTATTCTCTTCACCATAACTATAATACAAATATAAACATTTTGCCATGTATTCTTTCATGTTTGCTGCTATCTCGTTTAAATCCTGTCTGCCTAATAAACTACGAAACTATAGTGAGACAACAGCAAACGCGGAAGAATATACGTATCGTGTCATGTTTATATTCGTATTATTCTTATGCCTAATAGTGATACAGTCAGAAATGGAGCACGGCAACTGACTGGGTTTTTAAATCTAAGATGACTCCAATTTGTGTGCAAAATTTGATGTACTAAAGAAGCGGGCGGAAAGATTTTCAAACAGAGAAAAATTTTCGCCTAACTCTTGTTCAGAACATGTTCTATCATACGCAGTCTATTATTTGGTTCTTGTTGATCATTATCAAAGAAAGCAGCAGTCTAAGTAACAACAAATAGCAGTCTCTTGCCATTGTTTTGCTAATGAGACGATTCCTCGTTGGTTTTTTTTTTTTTTTTTTTTTTTTTAAAAAGCGGCGGTAGCGCACACAAAAGAAAGCCATGCCGTGAGCGGCGACAGGCCGTTAACACTCACTATCAGAATGCGACAAACAATGCATGACACAGTACAGTAATGCATTTTCAGCTTAGAGTGACATAAACACCTATAACAAAGAAAACGGCACTTATCAGATCAAAGCAAAATAAGCAATCGATTCAAACCAGATGAAGCACGTGAAAAAGGAAGGGTACCAGTATGAATACGGACAGAGGGCCTGACGCATAGCAATGGCTACCTGGTAAAGCTTAACTGCTAAGCTTACTACTCGAACCAAACTACTGTAGTTGTATCATCATTCATTCAACCTAAATCGTGTCTCATATTGCAATGGACCAACTTTGTTTCAATTTGGAGATGTGGCCTAAAACTTTTCTCTCCCCTTGAATTTCGATTCTCAAATTTCAGGTGTGGCTTAGATTCAGAAAATTTTTTTTTCCTTTATTTCGAGTCTCATTTTTCAGGTGCGGCTTAGATTCGAGTGCGGCTTAGATTCGAGTAAATATGGTAGTTGTCCACATCATCAGGATGTAACGGAAACACAGTGTATATCATCATAGTTGCCTCACACCCATGCACCAGGAAGAATGGCGTAAATCCTGTGGTGTTTTGTTTGGCGGTTTTGTAGGCAACCATCACGAAAGATAGCACCTCATCCCAGTTTCTCTGCTCAACACTGACGAATGTTGACAGCTTGTCAGCCAAGGACTTATTAAGGCGTTCAGTAAGCCCATTAGGTTGTGGATAGTAGGCAGTGTGACACATAGTGACGGATACTCCTAAATAAACCTGGCCAGAAAAATCTCTTGCAGATCGTATTGTATGTCTTAATAAATCCGAAATGTCTGGTCTCTGGTGTGTCATGGAATTTCTATAGAAGATCTAAGCGAATGGCCTTCGATAGAGGTAATGTCAAAATTAGCATATGGCCCAGATCACAGAAAAACATTCTCTTTCTGTAGTTGAGTTGTTTCTCTCGGCTTTTGTAAGTGTCCTAGAAACATAGGCTATAACCTTCTCTTTTCCATCCGAAATCTGCACCAGAAAAGCACCAATCCCATACCCACTGGCATTTGTGTGTAGTTCTGTAGGTGCTCTTGCATCATACACACCAAGTACAGGGTCAGTCATCACAGCCTTTCACAGTACATCGAAAGAATCTTGTTGAGCACCATCCCGGATAAATCTAGCATCGGCTTTTAACAACTCTTGGAGTGGCCTGGCTTTGATACAAAAGTCTTTGATAAAATGATGGCAATAAGAACATAATTCGGGGAAGCTTCTCACATCTCTAATACTTTCAAGAACAGGAAATTCCATTATAGATCTCACCTTTTCTGGGTCTGGCCACACACCTTCGTTTGTCACAAGGTGTCCAAGTATTTAGATTTATTTTGCTCCAAAGAGACACTTTCTTGGATTAAGTTGCAGTCCACCTTGTTGGAGACACTTAGAAAAGCAATCAGTCTTTTTATCTGTTCATCAAATGTCTCTGAGAACACTATAATGTCATCTAAATAACAAAGACACATCATCCACTTCAGGTGACTTAGAAGATTATCCATCATCCGTTCAAAAGTTGCTGGTGCATTACACAAACCAAACGGCATTACCTTAAACTTATACAGTTCCTCAGGGGTGATGAATGCAGTTTTCTCATGATCAGCCTCATCTACTTTGATTTGCCTGTATCCTGAGTACATGTCCATGGTTGAGAAAAACTTAGCCCCCTTCAGAAAATCTAGTGTATCGTCAATTTGTGGAAGAGGCTAAACGTCCTTTTTAGTTATCTTATTAAGCTTCCTGTAATGAACACAAAAGTGACAACTGCCATCCTTCTTCCTGATGAGGAGCACTGGTGATGACCATGTCTGCTTGTGTCTGTATGTGTGGATGGATATGTGCGTGTGTGCGAGTGTATACCTGTCCTTTTTTCCCCCTAAGGTAAGTCTTTCCGCTCCCGGGATTGGAATGACTCCTTACCCTCTCCCTTAAAACCCACTTCCTTTCGTCTTCCCCTCTCCTTCCCTCTTTCCTGATGAGGCAACAGTTTGTTGCGAAAGCTTGAATTTTGTGTGTATGTTTGTGTTTGTTTGTGTGTCTATCGACCTGCCAGCGCTTTTGTTCGGTAAGTCACCTCATCTTTGTGTTTATATATATTATATATCTATAATTGCCTGAGAGGCTTTCAGAAGGTCCCATCCGAGAATGACATCATGACTACACTCTTGTAAGAAGATGAATTCTAAGGGCTGTGTATGGCCACTTTTGCCCACACGAATGACACGTCTTCCTGTAGGTTTTACATATTTCCCATTAGCCACCTTCAGCAGAGATGTTTTGTTGTTGATGAATATGGTTTTCTGCAATTGGCGACTGTACTTCTCTGAAATGACTGAATGTAATGCTCCAGAGTCCACGAGAACTTGGGCTGGTCGAGCATCCGTGAGGATATCGACGTAGTTTTCTATCATTTTTGTAGTGATCGACGGCAGAGGATTTTTCTCTTTGGCAGCCTCACCTCCAAGGAGCGTCACACCCTTTAGTTTTCCAGGTTGTGACGGCTAGGTGACCAGCTGGAGCTTCTAAACGGTAATGGAGACCTTGATCAGCGTGTCAGGGAGCGTCCTCTCCACTGGCTAGCTTGCAGCATTGGTGACCTACGTTGTCCTGCACACACATCTTCGTTGTCCCAGAGTTGGTATTGGCGAAGATTGGTCTACTGTCTTCTGACGTGGACATCATCAAATATCCGAAGCCTTTCTCAATAATAGAGCATCGCATGTCCCAGTTGTCTGCAATGGAAACATACTGGTTGGTTATTCTGGTCCCTCCAGATGTCAGGCTTCCTTGGTGCCCGAACAGGTTCCTCATGCAACAATGTAGGAATGTATCTTTGCCTGGGTCTCGACTTTTTTATGGTTTTAAATGTAAATGAAGAATGATAGATTGGGTTCAATGTCTGTTCCTCTTCCTCCCTTACGACCTCTTGAAGCATCTCGGTTTTTTGCTCACTGTACAATCCAAGTGCCTTCTGAACTTCCTCTCTCACTATCTGACAAAGAACACTTGTGAAATCAGTTTCTTCCTCCATCACAGACATCGATACGATGTTTGGAAGCCATTCAAACTTCTTGCGCATAATTCTTTTTTATGCATTGTCTCCATATACTGGCACCATTTTATGAAGTCGTCTGCTGTCGAAACCTCCTTCAGGAGTAGGGTTTGATAGAAGTTCTCAGCGACATCCTTCATGAGATGTGCAATCTTATCTTCCTCCTCCATTCTAGGATTGACTATTTTAAACAGCTCCAAGACATCTTGAATGTAGGATGCTGTAGTTTCTTCTGGACGCTGTGCCCTGCACTTTAATTTGTCTTCAGCCTTGTACTTCTGTCGTTCCAATAACCAGTGTCTCCACCAGAATAATGTCACATAGAAGAAGGTGTAAGTAGATGAATGATGAACACTAACTTTACTTAACAAAGGTTTATTCAACACTTGCTCATAGAAGGGCATGGAGCAAACTGTCTCCAGCCAGAACACATACGGTATATATACAGCTACAGAACATTCCAGTACACTGATTCTTGACATTTGTGGATACTTTTAGAATGTACTCAAACTGAATATAGAAATTAAAATTTTACAGTTCAGGTGAGTCTTAAACTCATGACTCTCTATGCAATAGTCTAGTATCATAACCAGTAAACTATGGTAACTATGCTACACAGCTTCTTCTGCAACAATATCATTGGTGAATTACTCCAAGCTGCCAGAGACTTATTATTTTTATATGTTTTCTTGTGTAGTTATGACCTCAGTGACAAGAAATTGTTTTTAGTTAAGATACATTGTATTTTTCAAAGATAGTGCACATCAAGCCACAAGCTTGCTTTGTCTTTGTGGACAATTCAATTCCTTAGGTGCACGCAATAAGGAGACAGTTCATGCATACAGTAATAAGTCACTTTGTGCACCTACAGGCAAGATGATGAATCAGTTGATGATGAATCTAGCATATGACCATATATTTTTAAACATATGTTGAACAGTTGCTTTTTAATTTTAGGCTGCAGATAAATTTTGGTTCAGTGACACTTTCCAATAGCAAATTGCTTGTTTCGAAAATTCATTTTAATTACATGCATAGCGGCAGCAAAGTCTTTCCTTTTACTGTATCTAAAAAGTTTCATTTATACCAATTTATACATTCTTGGCTTGCTGGGTTTTGCTTAAATACATTGCAGGCCATTAGTTCCATATGTTAAAGTTTAGGATCCTCTATGCCTGAATAATGTAGAGGCTAAATGTTTGGGACACCTTTTCCACAGTCCTGCATGTTCTACATCATACTGGGATTTGTGAAACATGATGTGTGAATGAGAGATTAATTGAAGGCCAGTGGTGTTATTGACATGATCCATGACATCTCGATTCTGATGCCTCAAAGTTACCTATATTCAGACTTGACATATTCCACATTTTTGCAGTTTTGACATAGATTGTCACCAATGTGCAAACCTTTGTTCCTCTCCCTTGTTTGCAGAATGAATCACATCAAGGGAAAAAATTCTGTCTGCCTCACATGTTCAGATTTACTCGTCTTCAGCAGAAGAGGCATTTCAAGTGTGTATGACAGAGAATTAAAGAGGTAAGGATGCTGAAATGTTAGTTTCTTTCTCTGCAGGAACCATGACCAGTTTCAGATTTTTACATTCACAAGTTATGCAGTATATGGCACAGTTGCATTTTCTTTCCTGCTTTGGTTTGCACCTGTTACAGCCTACTGGAAAGTGTTACAAGAGTGGCCGAGTGGTTTTAGGCGCTACAGTCTGGAACCGTGCGACCGCTATGGTTGCAGGTTCGAATCCTGTCTCGGGCATGGATGTGTGTGATGTCTTTAGGTTAGTTAAGTTTAAGTAGTTCTAAGTTCTGGGAGACTGATGACCATGGCTGTTAAGTCCCACAGTGCTCAGAACAATTTGAACCAAAGTGTTACAATGTATATACTTGATTATATTAATACAGTGGGTAACTATGTAGTATTTTGGTGTGAAATACATTAGTAATGCATATGGAAGCTATGATTGCAAAATGAGCTTTGAGCCAGTATATTTGAAGAATCATGTAACAAATGGAGGGCTACAGAGTTAAAAAATGTGAGTGCACCAAAAGAGCAAAAGACAAGTTGATAGTTATTAACAGTGCCTTGCACTGTATTACATGTGAATGTAGTTATCTGAAGACAGAAAAAAAGTAGTTTCATAAAATAATGGCTTATGACTGTACAATTCACCTTCAAGCAGAATTAATAATGTCAATGCAGTAAATAAAACACACCAATTGAGTTATTATTTTCCATGAAATAAATACTTCTGGAAACCTTCCTCCCCATCCTACAAATGTGGACATTATTTGGGCATTATAGTCACTGATCTCCCTCACAAATATTCTCCCAGCTGCTCCGCCATGAACCCTACTCATTACCTGTCAACATCTGTAATTCAATGACAAGGGAATCACAGATCTTTTATTGTTGTTTCAATTTATTTGCTGTGTCACAGGAAGGTTAAATTGTGCATGGTTGAATAAATTTTAATAACTGTATGACATTTATGAGTGACACATTCCTGAGCAGTTGTTAATGATGAGTTTAAAAAAGGGATAAATCTTTGCAGAAGATCCATGTGAGGATGCTGACATTGACTGTAGCCACAAATACAGAGTATGTACACTTGATTTCCCAGTAACAATACATAGGGACACATGTGAATACAACCAAAGCTCAGCATGAACTGCAGCAAAGATAGTCCTGCACCAAAGAGCTGCTCTGCTGACCAGAAAGTTTTCTTATATTAACCAATGAAACTGATACTGGGTTACCACAAATATATTGTGTAGCTGGCTGTTGCCAATAAGTCTCTTTACTTTACAAGCTGTGTACTAGTAGTTTAAAAAAGTACAACACACATCCCCCTTACTGCACATTTTTGTACATTTAATATTGATTGTCTAAATGTCAAAGTGTTACAGAATATAATTCCTAAGGACATCAGTGAATGAAACAATTCCAATGTAGCCCTGTGCCAATGATAATTATTACTTGTAGTGCAAAACGTACAGGACTTACCCGTGTTGAACATTCATAATATGTGGTTTTCTATTCATAATCTTGTTAGAATGCACACTAAAACACATTGAACACCATGTTATACTTATAACGTCTCCCCTGCTCAGTTATTATAAACAAATGTACATATTGCTTGGTAAAATTCTTATGTAATATGTTTCTAGATAATTACCTAATAAATTTTGAGGAAATTTCATTCTCCCTCTCTTCCACTGATGTCTCTTTGATAGATTTGAGTATGATGATTTTTTTCATTGTGTATTTCATTTTAATTTCATTAATTGGTATCCTATATCCTACATTATCTAGAGAAGCAAAATATAAGGGGCAAGTCAATAAAAAACAAACCCTCAGTATATGGAAACTGCAATAGCCTATCAACTGAATATGAGGTGAACCATTTACCATTTGTACATACTATGCAATAAGAATAATTTTCATTGCATGAATTTTGTGATTTGTGTAACTAGCTGCCTTAGATCGAAAGTAGAAAAGCCTGGTAAGTGGTATTTTGTCATGTACATGTTTCATTATATATTCTAGATTTTTATGTATGACATGCTAGAGCAAAAGATTTAGTAGATACCAAAGAGTGATAGCTCAGTATTGTATTCCTACAGAATAATTTTTCATGAAGACATTATTGGATAAAATCCTCTCAGTTTCTTTGTTACATGATGTTTGAATAATATATTTAGCATTTATATCCATCACTAGATCAGTTGAATTGTACAGCTGCTCGCTACATTCTATGTTAGTTTTTTTTATTAGAATGATTTCCCTGCTGCCATATTGGTGCCTTGTAGTTATGACACAACACAGTGGTACCTGCCATTGAAGCGAATAGCTGATACTGAGTTTGAAGCATAACAGATGAATTAAATTGTATGATTTATTTCAGTGGGTAGCAAAGTAGGTATTAATTTCACTGAAGCACCAAAGAACCTGGTATAGGCATGTGTATCAAAATATAGAGATGTGTAAATAGGCAGAATACGGTGATGTGGTCAGCAATCCCAAAAGATACATAGCAGAATTTCTGTGAAGTTGGGAAGGTATGAGATAAGGTACTAGTGGAAGTAAAGCTGTGAGGGTTGCTCAAGAGTCATTTTTGGCTAGTTCAATCAGTAGAGCACTTTCTGCTGAAAGGCAAAGGACCAAAGTTTGAATCCCAGTCAGCCACTCAGTTTTAATCTGCCATGAAATTTCAAATCAGTGCACAATCTACTGCAGAGTGAAAATTCATTCCAATAACAATATGCCCAGGCTTTGTCTTCTTAATATCTTTTCTTTCAGAAGTGCTAGTCCTGAAAGCTATGCAGGAAAACTTTGTGAAGTTTGAAAGACAGGGGATGACCTACTGGTAAAAATAAAGCTGTGAGGGTGGGTCATAAGTTGTGCTTGGATAGCTCAGTTGTTGGAGCACTTGTCCACAGGAAACATACGTTCCAGCTTGAAGTTCCGGTCAAACACACAGTCTTGATCTGCCAGTAAGTTTCATGGTTGCCATTTGTTGCCAGTGAATGTTCCATCAGTGTGACTTCACACCGTGTTGCCTCTAGTTAGCCAAAGTACATTGGAGTATGTGTCCAGTATATGTAAACTGATGTGCTATTGTGTACTGTATTAGTATCATGTAAGAAGAATCTATGAACAATATGTATAGGGACATGGCCTTTCGGATAAGGTGCCGTGTGTTTTTAAATATTTTAGCTATGACAAACGTTTATAATGAGCTGAATTTTATCCAGCCGAAATCGTTTGTATGAGGTTCAGTGGAAAATAAACATGTTTTACTACAAAAAAAGTGTAAGACCTGAAGATGACATATAAGGCTGTTGAAATTGGTTGTCTTGAATAAACAATATTTTGTGTGATCTTGGTTTTTGAATGGTTTTTAACAACTGACAAAGATCCCCCTTCAATATTCTCATAATGAGAAAACTCAATTAACTTTTTCACAAAAGTTTTTATGAATACCTGGGTAAGAGCTCATGCCCAATGTTTTGGTGGCATATAATTACATGAGAATTCTGTACTGAGAAATGTTTGAGGGACAATAATCTGTCTATGTAACTGTGACATATATAAAAATACAGTTTAAAACACTCCAACATGCTAGAACAGGCATCTGTACATCACCCTTTGCTAATTAGCCTATTTTGTCTGATATGAACAGCTGTACCAGAAGTATATAACTGCCATACAAACATATGGTCAATTAAGATACAACTGCAAACAGTTCAAAAAGAAAATTCATTTGAGGAAACTAAAATTATGAAACTGACCTTCACAAGGCAAGATTTTTAGTACTGTCAATTGACAAAATGTAAAAATATGTGAGACTCCCATAGCTTGGAAACTATTAAAGGTGAGAGGGACTAATCTGTTGTGAAAAAAATGGGAGACAAAGATGAAGGATGACAGCATCAGAGAGAGGAGGAAGTCAATGGCAGCACAATGGTAAGCACAGTGCCAGTTTCACTTCAGAGAACCAACATGCAAGATGAAAACTTGTCACTTTAAACAGCTGCATCTCTGGCACACTCTTCTATATCATGATTTTTCTTAATGTGTACAATACATGTCAGAACTCCATGGTGATTCTTAGATTTACAATGATCAAACAAATGTTGTAGCATTTCGTGCCACTGTAGTTAGTGTTGACTACTTATCATCAAGCTGCGTGTTTGGAAGAATTAAATTTGCAAGTACTTTGAAGTTGGGTCTGTGTGATATTTTAGAATGCGTGTTTGTATCTTCCTTTTAATATTGTATTTGCATGAGTGTTAGTATACAAAGAAAAGAAAAAGTCAAGATGGTTCTTCTCTTTGTCATGTATTGTATATATAATAATTTCATTCTGCCACAGCTGAATACACAGCATTCATGTACTGTGGGTGCAGTACACATTTTATTTTCTGGAGGTTAAAAATTGACTTCATTTGCTTGACATTAAATAGAGAAACATGAAATGAATAAATTCCAATTCTAAGGTGGAATAGACCTAGAGTTACATGTATAAGAACGTATCACCATTTGATTTGTTGAGAAGTGATTTGTCTCAGGTCAGTATTTTAAGATTTAATTTTTTATGTTACCAATACATTAATTGTGTCTTGTGATAGCGTCTTTCTCACACATCTTTTGATTTATCTGAATTCTCCAGATTTAAAATAAGTCACTGATAAGTACAACTAAGAACTGTGAAACTGAAATGCTACTATGAATAGAGTAATATACATCTCTTTTGTGCCAAAGCAAGCTATAATTTTTATTATGCACTTAATTATTTGGAGAAAGACAGTAAAAGTAGTATATCAAGTTCCACTCTTGAGAAAGAATTGTATATTGGTAGCTCTTTTATAACAAAATTACTAACATGTCATTTATACTTACTTTAGTATCCTGTACTGTTCTTGAACCAGTTCTGCTCCTTTCTTTATGCATATGGACTTGTGCATTTACATGTGTTTCCTCAGGATGTTGTGGCTCTTCTGTGTGAGAAAGTGAAAGTCCCAAATAAATTGAAGAAGTTCTTTCAACTAACAAATTACTGAACTTAATTAACAGTGGATGTCTGAATTGAAGTACACTAGCAGGGAAAAATATTAGTACACTTGGAAAGATGATGTTGATCTTGATCTGATGATGGCATATACCACATAGGGATAGTAGATGCAGCATCGATGTGCATGGCTTGATTGCTGCCATAACAGAATCACTTGGAAGATGGAATGGTGCACTGTGGTCTTAAGCAATGAAAGCAGATTTTGCATGCATGCAAGTGATGGTCTTTGCATGTAGGACGCAAATGTGATGAATGCTGTCTTGTAGAGTGCATTCATCCAAGATACACTGGTCCCAGTCCAGGCTTTATGGTCTGGGATGCTGCATTTCTTCCTCACCTTTGGTGTTTCTGGAGGGGATGCGAACTAGCACTTGGTACATGCAGAATGTTGTTAGACCCGTACTTTTGTTGTTCCCACAACAGGAAGGTGATGCATCATTCCGTTAGGACATTGCTGATCCACACACTGCCCTTGGAACTCAAAGTGCTCTGCAATACATGCAACAACTTCCCTGGCTAGCACAGTCTTTGGACTTGTCTCCAATCAACAACATGTAGGGTATGATGGGACAAGAAATGATTCATGTGACTTGACAACCAACAACTCTTTCACAACTATGTGAACAGGTCAAGTGTACGTGGCATAATGTATCCCAGGACAATATTCACTATCTGTATTATTGTGTGGATGCCAGAGTCAGTGCTTGCATTGCCACCCATGGAGGCTACACCACATACTAACACAGGAGCTTCAGCATCAATTGATACCTGGTACCTGAGAAACCCTTTTGCTATTGATCTGTAAATGTAATCATTTCGAGTACTCCATATACACTGCTGCAACAATAAATCTTGAGTGAATTGTAAACCCATAAAAGTGTGTACTAATTTTTTTTCTAGCAGTGTATTTACCAATGGTTAATAAGTATTAATTAAGATTTTAATTTTTATGTTGTATAAAAATGATTATTTCATGGACACCATTACTGTTATTATTAAAGTGTGAAAATTTCCTTGTATGGTGGTAAATAGTATACAGCAATTTACTGTACATGTAAAGGAAAATGGCAACTGTATTAATATTAGACGCTTAATTGTTTTTATGTTGTGATAAATCTCCTGCTATCTCAAACACCTTTTTGTAATATTCTGCTCAAAGTTAAATCTCTGAAATTTCTTTTACTACTTGAAAACTGACAACTTCCACACACAAGAAAATGATGTAAAATACATCAGCTATAACTATTTTTCATTAAAAAATATACTTTTAATTTAAATTATATGATACTTGGTTATTACAGCAGAATGTGAAAACTTATCTATCCATTAGAATTTTTGGAAACTTGTGCATATTGCTACTAATATACAGTGCAGTTATTTTAGTCAGTCATGCTTCTGAATGAAACTCACATGCAAATATTTGTTCTATGTAAGAAATATAAATTTATGTTGACATATAAGCTTACATGTTGCATCAACAAAATTTGTCTACATGCATTTGAATCTATATATTATTTTTAAAACATGCATCCATGTGATATGACAAAATTTGAAGCCTTATTTGACATAATTGGCAGACACTTAAAACATCAATAAATAGAATTTAAATAAGTTTCTTCTTACTTATAATAACTATAAAGATCTCATGGAAATGATGTCACATGTCTGGTTTTCAGTTAACTTTATTTTTGATAATAGTGTACAAAAATTACTGCTTTTTATCCTTTTGTATTCTGACTCATCAATCATTGTTCCTGAAATGCTTATAGATGAAACACAAAGAATGTGCAAACATAGTTAGGCCATAGACACAATCCATAAGTGTGATTGTATTTACTGAGAAATGTAATTTTTTCTTCAAGAAGAGCTATGTTTCCATGGCATAAAACTTCTGAAAAATACACAGTTATAACTTATTTGTTGCAAGGCACTGTGCATAGATAATAAATGTTTAAATGTTTGAAAACATTATTTCTGCTTTAAGAAAAGAATAATAATCGATTTCTGTCAATTAACAGCTATTTAGCATTGATAATGGGGGACAGGAATATGTTGATTACATCTACCCTGAAGAGTAGTTAGCTGTTCTGTGAGTCTAATTATGACAATAAGTTCACCTTTGCAGTTGTGGATTAAACAAATAGTGAACTGGTTTGTCAAAACATGAACTCAAATTTAATCCACAATTGTATTATTTTTGCATGATACTCATTCATACCATTTCCACATATTTGTATTAAAAAACTTGAAAAGATCTAGGTTTATTTATAATATGGATTTACACCAAACTAATAATTTAGGCCTTCTTTAGCTGTATGATGTCATCTTCTACATTAAAATGACATTTCTCTTTATCAGCTCTGAACATCTTACTGAAAATTTACTTTCACTTCACATGAGTGAAGTAGATCGAGTTTGCTAAAAGCAAAAGTACTTCAGTTTTCAAAATCTTTACTTATTCTATGAAATTTTCAATAGGCAAAATGATGAAGTGTTTTTTTATGAGGTAACCTTCATACTGTGTTCAAATGCTGTCATTTACTATCTTACAATAACAATAAGCTGAAGATCATGCTTTTTGTTCTAACATTATGGATATCCTCATTTTAAGATGAAATATACAATGCTATTCACTTCTCACATAAAAGGAAAATTACTTTGCCCGGGATTTTCCTCACGTCACCCAAAATATTTACCTGTTCACCATGTAGGTGCCCTGTCTTCCTCATTATTCCTATAGTATGCTTGAAACATATGCCTACTCAGTGACTGATGTACCACAAGTAAAAGCACACTAATATAACATGGCATTCCATCAACACAATAATATGATCTGTAGCATCATAGCAAGAATCATAGAACAAATCTTACGCAGAACTAATATGGAAGTTACGGCAGAATGTACATAATTTCAGAGTAAAGAGGCCCAGCCACTGACTAATCAAAGCCCTGAGCCATTGAGAAAGCCCCACAAAACTAAGAATGAAAGACCTGCCCCACAGAATTATCCTGTCCCATCAGATGCAGGGCCCCTGTGAAAGTAGCCATGCCATACACTAGCTCTGCTGCAGTTTTTGCACAGCATTTTATGTGGACATGACCACCAACCAGCTGTCCACTAGAATGAATCATCACTGCCAAATTATGGCCAAGGGCAGAGCTGACTGCCCACTGCTGAGTAATATATGTTCAAGTTCAACGGCTGGTTCACAACCCACACGGTTTGGATCTTTCCCTCCAGCACCAGCTTTTCTGAACTATACAGATGGGAGTAATCCTGGCAACACATCCTTCACTTGTGTAATGCTCCTTGCTTCAATATCTGATAGCATTGACATGCTCTGTCCAACAGTTTCCTTCTCTTCTGTCCTGTCACCCCCTAAAACAATACACATTTTTATATCATTATCATTGTGCACCACACAAAGTCACTGGCTCAGGTGACCATGAATCACATTCCTAGCCCCTGAATTTGTTCCCTCTGCCTGCTACATTGCTATCCCACACACCCGCTACATCTCTTTGAGCCATCATCTACACCTTCCGATCCCTCCTTCGACCCAACGTCTCTCTCTCTCTCCCTCTATCCACCTCATTCAACACAACCCTCTCCTTAGTTCACTTGCTGATCTGCAGTACTGTCATGACGTGTTCAGCTGGCACAATGTAACTACACAGTTTTGTGTGTGTGTGTGTGTGTGTGTGTGTGTGTGTGTGTGTGTGTGTGTGTGTGTGTGTGTACTCTAGCTCACTGAAGTTGCATGCCTGTTGTCAACTCAATGCTTCCACTATTGAGACCGTGGCATAATGGTCTCCTTGACTCTTAAATTATTCATATATGTTATTAGCCTTTATAAGTGGCATTGCAAAGACTAGTTTGAGATTTGCATTAAGAATCTATTTTTAAATTGTAAGTAAGAATTAGTGGGTCATGAGAGCCTCCAACAGCAAAATACTACAGTCTTTGTGCAAAATTTCCAAGATTAGAGCAATGGGAATTAAAACAGTTTTTACATGCCTAAACTGTCTAGATCTTCTTCATTCTGGTATGAGTTTCCATGTTTGCCGATGGAAGTTTTATTTTCTTACTCAGCTAAAATACAAAGTCTGTCCAAAAAATTCTAGAACTTCGTCAACAAAGTTTTTCTATGCTTAGCTTTTACTTATTGTGCATGGGCTCCTTCAAAATACTCTCCTTCACAATTGATACACCACTTACAATGCTGTTTCTACTTCTGGAAGCAGTTTGGGTATGCCTCTTACTGGATTGCATGAAACGTCATCTGGGATTTTTCTTTTATCTCACATATATTTGCAAATCATACTTCCAACAAAATTTTCAAGTTTGGAAATAAAAATAAGTCCACAGGAGCCAGGTCTTGAGAGTACAGAGGGTGAGGCAGATGTGTGTTATCGTGACCTTTCTCAACCCATTGTGAAGATCGAACCTTGATCTCAACCCCATAACCATAGATCCATGTCTCATCACCAGTTACGATTCTCTGAAGGATCTTTTCCTCATTTGTGCGATTCAAAATCTCTTCAGAGAATGTGAGGCAAAGGTCTTTCTGGCTTTGACTCGTTAGATGTGGGACAAATTTGGCAACAACATAATGCATTCCAAGGTGCTGTGTCAGGATTTCATGACATGATCCAACTGAATTCTCTTGGACAGTGTGTTCAATTGGCATGGACAATTTCATTGACACTCCTGACACGAGCATTATTGGTAGACATCAAAGGGTGTCGTGAACAAGGTTCATCTTTAACTTCTGTCCAGCCATTTTTAAACCGGCTTAAGCATTCATCACTGTAGGCTTCTTGCATCATTTTATGAGTCTCTGTAAAAGTTTTCTTGAGTTTCATGCAAAATTTAATGCAGATACGTTGCACCTCTAACTCTGCCATCTCGAAACTCATAAACTGTGTGAGACAACGTGCTACTCCATACAGCTATGAACAATAACTAACAGCAGTTGCACATTATACACAGGCATGTGGAAGGATGCCAACTGCATTCTACTCCATCACACCATTGGTACGAAATTACAAATGTTCCAGAATTATTTGGACATACCTCATATGTGGCCCAGTATTTCCATACCATCTCTATCTCTCTCTCTCTCTCTCTCTCTCTCTCATCTCTCTCTTTTTTTATCTCTCTCTTCCATCTGAACAAAGTGATACAGTAGTTAAGACACTGGAGACACAACTGGGCTCACATTTGGGGGAGTAGAGTTCAAATCCATGTGCAGCACTACAAAATTATACTTCCTGTGAGTTTTCTAAAGTTGTCTGAAGCAAATACAAAGTTAATTCTATGAAAAGAAAATGGGTAATGTCATTTTTATCCTTGTCTTATCCAAATCTTATGACCTTGTCATTCATGGCATTTCCTCCAGTAAGTTGTAATAAAGCCTCAAAATTCTAAAAAAAGTTGCTTCACTGTGCACAGTACTGAGTTCCCTAGCACTGTGTAGATCCTGTAATGAATTCTATGTACAATATCACTGTCCATTTTCGTATGTTTTCCTTATTCAGTGCATGAATAGATGCACACAGTCAAAATATAAATTTTTTCTTGGTAATTTTTCTTGTTTTTTCCCTTTCTCTTCTCTTATTGCATTTCATATCATTTCAGTAATAAAAAAAAAAAAACCTGGAAATATGAACTCCCACTGTACGTAGTGACAGAGCAGCCAAAGATAGGGGTCATGTGTATTTGAGAGGCACTTGCTCATGTAAATGTGTGTATGTTTTCTTTTCTTTTCTGAAGAAGTCTTTGGTCAAAAGCACAATGTGTAATAGTCTTTTATTGTACCTGTCTGCAGCACAATATGTCATCTTTATGGAGAGTAGCAATCTATCCAGTTTGTAGTATTGCTGCTATTCAGAACAAAGATTTTTATGATGGCATGGCTACACAATTAAAACCATCTGAATGAGGGACAAACATCATAACTACCTTCAAAAGTTATAAAAATGAAACTGTTCCACCAATAAAGTCTAAATTTGAATTATATTACTGTACAGCAAACACCACCATGATAAAAACAAGACTTCACTGACAAGAATGCCATATGTCCACCACACATACAACTTTTCACCTTGTCATTAAAATGGAAAATTAAAAGTAACATCATGTACATGCAGTCAGGAAGATCAGCCTGTAACAGACCAAGAAGGAAATATCCTTCTTGTTCATATATCACTTCTGACATCAATACAATTTTCTCTTGATTTCATCTCATTTTGTTAGTAACACATGTATGTTAATTACACAAAATAGCTAATTTTATTCATGCTTTACGTCATTAAAATTTGTTATACACAGGATAATATGCAGACGAGTCATGGGAGTAATACAGTTGTTCAAGATGAAGATATGTTATTTAAAAGAATGTTCATGTTTTATGATTCATGCAACTGATATGGAGATGAAATTTTCAGTGAGTAAATAGCTGTTTATTTCTAATCTAACACAACTCATTTATGAATCCATATTTTTTCTTTTCAATAAACATTTTCCATTTTCCAAAAATTTTACATTCCAAGAAAAGTTATTCATATTCATTATATTCATGATCCAGAAAGTTCAAATCTTAAATAATCATTTCTTCAAAAATTCAGTACCTTTGTTTTGTAGACTGGATTTTTCTGATTTAAAAAATGCATACTTCCACTAGAATAACTTGTTACTTTGTTAATCAATCAATTTGGAATATTTCTCCTCAGAACTTTTTCGCAGGCTTTGGGGATCCCCACATGCTACTATCATTTTCATAAAAGAGAACCAATAGTTCTTCGTTTTTTCTGGTTATACAAATGATAAACTGATTCACTTTGTGTCCTCTAATTTTGCTATCTTTCATCTTTATATTAAAAATGTAATAACAAATCATCATTTTTAATCTGATGCCCATTTATAAGTATGCATGTTGTGTGGTTATTCAGGCATTCAATGGTTAACAGTCATCTCATTAACATCATGCAATTGTTAGTTTGTATTCATTATGTCAAAAGCATGTAGTGTATTGGCAAATGGTGCAGTTACTATATGAGACTATCTGTGTGAAACATTCTGTATTATACAATCAATATGTTGGGACTGATACGGTCGGGCATGGATGTGTGTGATGTCCTTAGGTTAGTTAGGTTTAAGTAGTTCTAAGTTCTAGGGGACTGATGACCACAGATGTTAAGTCCCATAGTGCTCAGAGCCATTTGAACCATTTTGTTGGGACTGAATAGTAAACATCATTGTGTTAATATGTCACTAGATAACTGTGTGGTATGCTACCTATGAAAGTAGTTTACACACTTGATATGAATGTTTAGATTGTATCCTATGGCAAAACTGACCAAGGGACCATGAATATTAGTTATAAATAAGCATAAAGAAATCAAAAGTCCATAACTGCTGTGTAACAGTAAGTAAAAATTTGTGGTGCCTGCCTGTGATAGGGCTGTTGGTCTGACTGTAGGTAAAGTGCAGCTTTTTTTGCATCCACACTAGTAGGGCAGGGTGGTGGACCCATTGCCCCAGCTGTGTATTACCCCAGAAATGATCCTTGGTATTTACCTGATAGGCTGAACTGACCTGGAGTCATCACAGAAGGATTCAAATGAGGAAAAATCTCTGCCCCTGTCTGGAATTGAGCCTGAGACCTCCAGAGCCAGAGTCTAGTCCTTTACTCCTTAGACCACAGTGGCCACATTACTGCAGTGTGGTGTACATTATATAACATATGTCCATAAGATATGTTCACAACACAAAGATCATCACCATCGAGTGGTAGTGAAGCTACCGATGGTAGAGTACCAGGTAAGCAGAGTTACAAGCTGAAGTCAATGAAGTGAACTTCCAATATTAAAGTATCATTTTTGGACATGAATTCTCTAGAAATCTTTAAAGTTGCAACTTGTACAGACTTATTTTTTTCAGGAAAATTAAAAGTGATATACAGCCTCATTTGATGTGCAGTGTATCTTTTTCACCTCAAAAATACGTATCACGGGCAGCTACAAAGAGTTTTCTGAGGGAATGGTATGCACTCACTATTGAGAAAGAAATGAATGAAGGAAGGAACGTTGGGATTTAATGGAAAATCAATACTGATATCATTTTAAATGGGCCACATACCCATACTGAAGAAGAATGGGGATGGAAATCAGTTATTTCTTTATCAAAGTAACCATCTTAGCATTAACTTCAAGCAGTATGGGGAAACTATGGAAAACTCAAATCTGGATTACTGCACAATGATTTGAACATATTTTCTTCTGAATTTAACTCTAGTGCCTTCACGAATTTACTACAGCTCATGACCATACCCTGAATTTCTATTAACATTTATGCCTGGATGCTTCCTGAAAGCAGAAGATTTTATATTTTATGAAGGATGGATTGAGATGGTGAAGAGATGGAGATCTATTTGACATAATTTGCAAAATGTTCTGTCCCTATGGAGGATCTTTTCTTCAGTTCTATGCAATATCAGTGTCAGTTGTTGACAACTCACATGTTTAAAACAGCAGTGGGCACAAAGATCTTGAGCTTTACAAAAATAAAAATGAAATTTCTAAGACAACGGAAGCGTTATCTTCAAAATAGAATATAACTTAACTTCTAAACCATGCCCAACCCACATGTGGTATTTGCGATGGCATTTCCACATATGCTGCCAATGTGACTGCAGCATTTTTATTCGGTGCACCAGCAGGAAGGCAATAAGAGAGTGCCAGTTCATTCCGATTGCAGTGCCATCACCAGATAAGTGTTCCTGGTGGCACGCCACCAGCACAGCCTCACTCTCTTGCACATCAGCCATGCTAGGTGAAGGTTCAACTTCCAGATGAACAGTTAAGTGTCATTATAGGACAACATAGCTTGTGGCCTGACTCTACCAGGACTAGTATTCTTCAGTCAGTGTTCTCACATGCTTGTGTAGTTCTGGTGCTCTGCTCACTGTCATTATAAATAATTGTGCTGTTGTTGTTTTTGTTGTTGTCAATAAATATCTGTAGAGACTACAATAATGTAGTTCTCACAAAAGCAACAAGTCACTGTCCTGAAAAACATTGTGATGAAACTCATGACCGGAACTTGGAGTGCAGACCTAGAGACAAAACCTCAATAAGTTTTCACATGTCAGGCTGAGAATAAGCTTCTCCAATTTTGTGTATATTTCTACAAAGACAGTGGATTTAACAGTGAATGAATTTACGCTGAAGAGCCAAAGAAACTGGTACACCTGCCTAATATCATGTAGGGCCCCCACAAGCATGTAGAAGTGCAACATGACTTGGCATGCTCTTGAATAATGTCTGAAGTAGTGCTGGAGGGAATTTACACCATGAATCTTGCAGGGCTGTCCATACATCTGTAAGAATAGGAGGGGGTGAAGATCTCTTCTGAACAGCATGTTGCAAGGCATCCCACATATGCTCAATAGCGTTCATGTTTGGGGAGTTTGGCAGCTAGTGGAAGTGTTTAAACTCAAAAGAGTTTTCCTGGAGCCTCTGTGTAGCAATTTGGGATGTGTGGGGTGTCACACTGTCCTGCCAGAATTACCCAAGTCTGTTGGAATGCACAAGGGATATGAATGACTGCAGGTGATCAGCAGGATGATTACGAACATGTCATCTGTCAGAGTCATATCTAGACATATGAATGGTCCCATATCACTCCAACTGCACACAACCCACACTTTTGCTTAAAGAGTCCCCTGCTGACCTGCAGGATGCATGGCTTCATGAGGTTGTCTCCATACTTGTACACATCCACCCCTACAATTTGAAATGAGACTTGTCTGACCAGGCAACATGTTTCCAATCATCAACAGTCCAATGTCAGTGTTGACTGGACCAGGTGAGCCATAAAGCTTTGTGTTGTGCAGTTCATGACTGGGTCTTCAGCTCTGAAAGCCCATATTGATGATGTTTCATTGAATGTTTCAGACACTGGCACTTGTTGATGGCCCAGCATTAAAATATGCAGCAATTTGAGGAAGGGTTGCACTTCTGTCACACTGAACAATTCTCTTCAGTTGTCATTGGTCCCATTCTTGTGGGATCTTTTTCTGCCCACAGTGATGTCAGAGATTTGATGTTTTATCAGATTCCTGATAATATTCACAATACACCTGTGGAATGGTCGTATGGGAAAATCTCCACTTCATCAATCCCTCAGAGACGTTGTGTGCCATTGCTCATGCACTGATTATAAAACTACATTCAAACTCACTTAAATCTTGATAATCCACTACTGTTGCAGCAGAAACCCATCTAACAACTGCACCAGACACTTGTTGTCTTATATGTGTTGCTGACCACAGTGCCATATTTTGCCTGTTTACATATCTCTGTATTTGAATTTGCAGTTTCTTTGGCTCTTTAGTATGTATTTGTGATTGGGGACAACTGAAACAAAAATTATAAATTGTGATTTAATTCACACAGTTTCACATCACAATGCTGCAGATGCATACTTTGAGTTAAAGAAGCTTTGAAGAGCTCACTAATGTTGACCTCATTAGACTAAACACAGAAGACTAAAATGCTAATTCCTTTTACACCAGCATCAACATTTAACTGGTGCATTTGAAATCTGTCCAGATTAAATAACGTTACAATGAATTTTTACTACAGAAATATTTTGATTAAAGCTTAGTACTTCATAGTTTACTGGTTACTTTAAGGTTTTATTTATCTCAGTAAATAATTTCTCCTTGAACTTAGAAAACACACAAAAACTTCTGTCTTGTTATCAAATTAGATCGTAAAAAGTTGCATTTTTCTGTAGTGATACTATCACACTATGCTGAATTATATCTAAAGTAACTTCATTGTTTGTGGATTATTGTTCATCTATTCTGTCTTACAAGCGAATTTTCTAAAGATAAAGAATGGACACCTGCAACATCAAGATGCTAAAGCTATAATAAGAAATCAATGTCCCAGAGGTTGAAAGAGAGGGGAGAGATGTGGAGGAAGAGGGGGAGGAGACAAAGAAAATGAGTATCTACTGTTCTGTGTCTGTTACCTGCTATTCTTGGTCATGCTTTTGGATACATTTTCATTACTTCTGCTCTCACATTATATTCAGACTTTTTCTTGTTTTTGTAACTAACTCTGTACTTTTCATCTACTTTCTATATCTTCTCTTAGGAGCTACAAAGAATTAAAATTGGAGTAGGAATGTTACCAATACATTTAAAATTTTTACATTTGTTCTTTATAACCTGATCTACTTTTGGGAAGTGTAACTCATCTATGTTCTTGTTCATAATGTGTTCTTACTATGCTAGTAACTTAGAAGTCATGCAGTTAAAATTTTTCCTAATTACTGACCTTGAGTTTGACTAGCAGTCCCAAAACCAAGACATGATACCTGTGATCAGAAATGTTGCAACATTTGAGAGAAGTTAGAGCCAAGGCAGTTACTTGACTGAAGCTATTGACACCATTGCAGGGCACATGCATATCATAATTAAGTGCCACCATTAGGATACACCATACTGACATTTTCTTAGAAATTCCTACATAAAAATTTGGAGGACAATGAAAACTGAATCTCAAAATCTAAGATTTCTGCTTCAGAAAAAAATTAAATGGAGTAAAATGTTAATTGAGTTCTCTGTCTGAAACAAAATATTAAACCAGTTTGCATATTTGTAGCACAGTGATTTACATAAACTAGAACAAATGCATCTGATGGCAAGTTATGAATCTTGACACACACATTTCATATCAACTCTGGAATGGGACCAAAGATGTCAGTCAATTTAAAACTGAAAGCAGGCTATAACATTCAAATAGTTTTAGTCTTTGAGTTCCTTAATTTCTCTTATGAAGTGCTGTAATGTTATGCATCAGCATGCATTTCAGAAGATATAGAGTAACTCAGAATGACATAAATAAACTCTTCAGTGTCTGTTCAGTGTTTGCTGTCATACACAAGAGAATTTGCAAATCTGACTGTGGTTAACAATTGAAGAACTAATGAAGGTTATACAAAAACACTTTTTAAGGAACTGATTTAAAACTGAAATGGATTAGTTAATATACTAGACTTGAATATACAATAGAGTCACTTTAATTATGACAAAAATTAAGTTACATAACACATGTATGACTGTACAATAAGTTACATAGCACATGTCTGACTATACAACAAAATACACACTTATCTTTCTCAATTTTTTTTACCTGAAAGTATCCCATAGATCGTGGGTAATGGAATACAACTAACTATTTACTGTGCTCCATTTACTTGCATTTATTTCAATTTCTTGGAGTAACATCACTTATTTAATTTTCACATTAATGTTTTTTCTCATGTTCTTATTTGATCTTGTGTCACATTTCAAGCACTTCTTTTAGTTTCCAAAGAAGTCTTTTCTCACTTAGTAATTAACATTTAATATACTTAATGCTGCTAGTAGTATGGTGTTCCTTGTCGCTATTTTGCTCAAACTTCAAGAAAATGACATATGGCAATGTAAAGGAAGGAAGGAATCATATGTTTGCAAGATTTCAGAAGTAAGATTTTACCTTCAGAAATCAGAACAAAACAGATGTAACAAACTGCAGAAGCTAACAAGGAGAAATTTAAAAGCACTTGAATACAAGAATGAAGTTCAGAAAATGAATGTTGAGAAAAAAGATAATTCTGGAAAAGTCAGTGAAGTGAAGTTAAAGGAATGCAGAGGACTAGTCAACAGTAAGGATACTTAGCAGAAATAATAAGCAGATTGTACTGAAACAATCTGTAAAATAGTCAGTTATAAAATAGTACTTCTTCAATAACCCTGAATACCAGTAATTATGTGCATGGTAATCTGTTTTGTGAGACACAATGGAACAACCCATTTGATCTAATGGGCTTATGGATATTTTCCCTTAGGAGCTGTGACTTACTGTATATTTAAAATGTTTATAAAACAGAAGATGTCATTGTGTAGATAGTAATATCAGGGATATTAAGTAACAAATGATGCAATATAAATAAATGAATTGCAGAAATGAAAAGAACTGGATGCCTATTAAGAAATAAGGCAATGAGTAAAGGTAATAACTTACCACATAGATAAAATGCTGATATACCATAAACATGACTCACAAGTTTGCTAGCTTTCAGGTTGGTTCTTCTTTATCTAACCCTCTGTCCATATCAAGACAACTAACCATCAACAATATCTGCATTTTGATAGCTGTCATCTCTTCCACAGCAATAAGTCACCTCCATATAGACTGGATACTCATCGATGAAGCATCTGCAGTGAAGAGCAATCCCTTGCCCAGTTTGCTGAAGGTCTTACCACACAAACAGACATTACCCCACAGACCATTCTCCAGATAGATTTTCCATCCCAAATATACATACACCCCTATTTCTCTGACCACTCTTAAAATCCAGTTGAAAATAAACACCCTCCTCAACACCTACTATTGTCCTGAACTGTAACAACTGAAGCGTGTCTTTTGCCAGGGCTTTGGCTATTTTCCATTGTGTCTGCCTGTTCAATACGCCCATCCAACACATCCTATTCCAATCCTATTATGGGCTTATCCTACCTCATAACAGGAAGGATCAGCTCTGAAAGTAGTCATGTTACACACCAGCTCTTTTGTACTTTCTGCACAGTATTTTATGTAGGAATGACCAGCAACCAGCTACCCTCTCAAATGAATGTACAGAATTAAACTGTGGCTAAGAGTAGAGCTGACCACCCAGCAGCAGAACATGCTGCTGAGCAGATGCTCCATTTCAGTGGTTGATTCACAATCCACACCATCTGAATCCTTTCTCTAAACACCTGCTTTTCTGTGTTACATAGATGGGATTTGCTTGTAACATGCCCTTCACTCCCATAATCTTCCTGGCTTCAAAAGCCACGAATTCCTGCCCCACATCCACTTCCACCCCTGTCCCATGACCCTAACTTCACTCATCTTGTACCCATGTCCTCTTCTCTTCAGTACATTTATTCCCCTGTTCTATCTACCCCATCCCTATCCAGTTCCATGTATCAAGACTCCTGCCTGTACACCAGCTGGCTCTCCCTCCCAGCCTTCAGGCAACCTCTCCCAATTCTCTTTATCACTTGTTACCTTCTTTTTCTCTCTCCTTCCCACTCCACCAAACACAACCCCTCACTCAAGTCAAGCTCAAGTGGTGATAAGATGGCTGATTGCATGGGAACACCAGATGCTATTGGGTCAGGGATGTGCAAGTTACCATAGTGGCATCCAATTGAAAGACTTGCCCCAGGCCATTGAGCTATATCATATTATTATTATTATTATTATTATTATTATTACACTGCATACATACATGTGTGTGTGTGTGTGTGTGTGTGTGTGTGTGTGTGTGTGTGTGTGTGTGTGTGTGCATGTGTGCACTCCAGCTCCGAAGAAGGATTCATCTAAAAGCTAGCAGTTCTCTGTCGTGTTCATATGCCTATAGAAGACTCAGCACTGCAACTATCTGATGAGTTTTAGCTTTATTCCTTAAATTATTTTTGTTCCAATAAGGACTTCCCATTACCATGTGGATAACTATTTTAGGGCCATCAGAAACAACATAAAGTAAATATGAGGCACTTATGGGAACCTATTTGCAGAACAAAATCCAATTTTTTTAGCCATATCTCTTCTTTCCTCTGTCCAACTGCTGCCACACTTTTGCCTATCATGGAGGCCCTTTATGTTGTTGATCAGTGTCCAGTACTTTAACCATTTAGATATGTCTTTCTCATTCAGTCCAATGACCTTGAGATCCTTCTGTATGTTCTTGGCACTTTTAGCAGAGACTCACGGCCCACTTTATAATACATTAAAAATCTGCTTCACATTCTACCTGAACAGATGTTTGTAGAACTTTTGCTGTCATTTTCTCATTGACACTATCAGCTATTCATTATCCCTGTATCCTCTTCTCTTTCTTGCATTCTGTGCTGTTTATCTGTTATCTTAGAAACTATTATTTTACAAGGGATTTTTAGTCATACTTCTTGGCTTCTCTCAGTACAATCTTTCTGTCCATCTGAGTTAGTCACTTTGATCAGTATCTTATAGTGCCTCAGCTTAGATTTCCTTTGTCTTGTATAAAACATGTGTCTCATGGAAAGTAGTAGCCATCTTCTATAATCTGCAGTCATTGGCTTCTTCTTTTTCTAGTTTTTATCCATGGAATTTTACCAAGATGTCTGAAACAGTCCATTTATTTTTTCTATTTACCATACTGTGTTTTCTATTTTATTTTATTTTTTGATAGCATTACCAGGTCATCTGTGAATGCAAGGTAATTGACTCTGAGACTGTCCTTTGAACCACCAAACTAAACATTATTCAGTAACTCTTCTCAGCTAATTCATTTTTCCATTCTTGGGTGACTTACTCTAACAGATAGTTGAAGAGAAACCACAGTTTTAATTAAAAACTCTTTGGAGAGTTCTCCCATGAGTTTACCTTGGAATGTGCAAGTGTTAGAGTTTGTTTGAAAATCTGCACAGTTTTTGGGTTCATTCCAAATTCTGTTAAGTTATAAAACTTACTCAAAGACAGAGGGAACCTAGTTCTGACAACAGACAGACATATTTGTCTCCCATAATATACTGTCAAGTAAAAATACAGAGAATTATTATTTATTATTCTTTTGCTTCTCTGTGACAACCATGTTTACATACTGGTGATAAAATAAAACTGTATTTAAGTTGGAGTCTCTCAGTTGCTCATTCTACATTCATGTCACTTTTTTTATATATTACTGACATCTGATTTACATGTGGAAACAAAATCAGGAATGGAGACTTTTGGGAGTAATAAAGAACTACAGAAAGTGCTTGCTGAGGAGAATCTTGAGAAAGGCACAGAAAAACTGATACAAATGCTTAAATCCATGATAAATCTGTTTAATGGTACTGTTCATAAAGACGCTTTGAAAGAATACACTGACTGGTTTGTCCACTTTTATTTGTGTAGGGCATTATCTTTATTTTTATATTTATTCTCTTGTAAGTACTCATGCAGAAGACATTTCAGTGTCATGTGACCTTATTGTTATGACTGGTGGTATTTCTGTAATTTGTTACTTAAGTGAATTCATCCATTTTGGTAGTCTGTGATGTGAGATATGTCATAAGAATGAAATGCTTGCACATGGTTTAAATGATGCATGCCCTTCATGCACTATACTAAACTTCACAAATCAATACGTATAGCATAACTTTCAAATTAACACTGAAGCATTAGCTGTAACAAAATAATATGAATTTACTGTCTGAAGTTTATTGTGACAAAAGTATTACTATTTGTGGATCTAATATTGAGGAAGAATGGTAAAATATTATATCTAATCAGGGCAGCTGCTGGGCATAAAAAACGGATATAGGGTACTTGTATGATCACTTTTTAAAACTAGCATAAATTGAATCAGTATCCTTTACATGATAGAAGCATGTGTAACCTACAGCAGTAAAAAATAAAAGAATACAAATTATAGTCTGTACCAAAGAACTAAATGTGAAAATACTATGCCCCCAGTAATAAACATTTTTCAGCTTCTATACATGTAAAAAATGAATGTTTTTTGTTTGTCCTGTTTGCACTTCTATACCATTCATACAATTGTGAAGAAACTTTAGTGAGTTGTTGAGCACAGGCCCAAACTGATCTCAAAATTCATACACCCATTTTACAATTTGTGGAACACAAGTCATTTCAACACAGAAAATTTGGTGAGTTGTTGTTTGCACACCTGTGAACGTTCCTGAACTAGCACATCCATTTTATAACAGGTGGTGTGTTGTTTCAACAAATGTATGTATTTCATACAGTTCAGGAGAAGATCATGTGTTTTTGATTATGAGTGTGCATGCATAACATAACTGAATTGAATGAAATACAAAGAGCAAAATTCCATTTCATATGTGATGTAACAAGTGGTGTTGAGTGTGAAATGACAATTGGCAGTTGACATTAGAGAATAGCTATTGCATGCATTTTCTTTTCATTTTCCTAGGGAACTTGCAATAGTTGACACAGAACACTATTTTCTTAAATTTATCAATGTCTTATAAATTTAGGAAATAATTTTTATCTGTTCTGTTACTTTTTACTAACTTTTAGTGTTAGCATGATATATTTTGGTGCATGCTGCAGTTACTTTCAAGATTGTCATTTAGCAGTCTGTTACCATGTACTGTACTGTGAATAAAAATTTATGATTCTCCATATGAAACCATACTATATTGCAGATTTGCAGATCAATGACTGTAGGTCAAAAGGAACTTAAGCCCCACTTAATGAACATGAAGCTATGATGGGAGACTCTATCTTTGATGCTCATCAGAGTGAAGAGGATGTAACAACATGAATGGAACATGAGGATCTGCTGGTACCACCATACAGTGGAACATTGACAAGATCGAAATCTTGCTGAATGCAATGTTGCTGAACATATAGTGCCACTGGCTGGCTACATGCAGGTCCCCAATTCAAACTCAAAAACCAGCAGTTATTTGTTATTTAGTTTTTAACACTTCTGGGAGGTTCTTGAATTTGTAATGTTTGTGTAGTCTGTAATATTTTATGTTTGTGTGAATGACAGCGTTCTAAAATATTGTATGTTCATACAAATAGCTGCCCTCTCCATCTGCAAGGTCAGTTCTGTTCTGACTCTATGCTGGTATCAGTAATAAATGTGCTTTAAGATATAAGTGCTTTACTTCATTGCCAAGTCTGCCTCTGGATTTGGACTTGACTGTGATTTAGACCTGACAATATGCAAACCACAATGCTTATGCTAATGGATAAATGTAGAAAGCATAATGAACTCAGCACCACTGGGAAAAAAAGCTGCAACACATGGTTATGATGATACATTTATTGATACCCTAACACAGAAAAGAAAAAAAAAAACAATAATAAACCAATTGCCACACAGAAAATAAAAAAAAAGAAATCCGTTGTTTGCATACCATTCACAAGCACACTCTTCTACAGAATAGCAAAGATTTTCAGACTGCATAACCTTAGCATCACTTTTGGAACACACAAAAAATTGCAACACACCCTCAGACACAGGTGGAACCTGTCACCTATTCTTGCACCTCTTCTGATTGTAATGTAACATTTTTTTTTTCCTTTAATGGATCAAATTTTGCAGAAAACTCATGAGACAATTATGAAAAATAGTAATTTTGTTTTCATGCCCTATGCCATCAAAAATGTAATTCAAGGTGTAAATTCTCAATCACTAATAATAATGCATAAGTTAATTTACCTTGCAGACAATTTTCATAAAGAGATATTCATAATCTAAGATTCTTAAAAAACTTTTGCAGATGAAATTTTGAAAGTGAGCTAATAGATATTTGTGGCTAAGTTGGTACAGCTCATTTTAAGAGCCTCATTCTCATCTTTTCCATAAAGCTCTTACTTTTTCCAAAAAGTCCTCCTTCTGAAATTATTCATGATCAAAATTTTTATTTTTCAGAATGTTCCATTATTAAATAGTGATTATTTTCAAAATTCAGTCCCATGGTTTTGTAGCACTGATTTTTCTGATTAAAAAATGTCCACCGTCGCTTGCAAAATTTATTAGTTTACTAATTATTCAATGTAGAAAATTTTATTCAATTTTGATGCGCTAAGGGAGTGTCCACAGTACTAGAAAATATTTTCACAGCATAGTTCTTAGGAACTATATTTTGTCAAATTTCCCATTATCCAGCCCATAGTAAAACAGATTTGCTCCTTTGCTCATTGTAATTCCATGTCCACTAATTTTATTCTCCTTTAGGTTGACATGAAGAGCATAATAACCAATTTTGTGTTTTATACTTACACTCACCTATAAATGGTTGTGCAGTACAACAAGGCAGTTAGTGCTGAATTAAAGCACATACAGTTAGTCAGCATACAATAGTAAAATTTTACAGTACTATTTAACCTATTTGTGACAACATATAATTTGTTGGTGAGTCTCGAATGTTATCGAAGATTATGTAACTCTGAACTAGTGTGATGAAGAAGTATCTATATGCACCATATCCATGTATCTGTGATCTAATTTACTGCCATGAAATGTAAGATTATTTGTTGATCACTGTTTCTTACATATGTGGTTTACACTGAGATGACAAAGTCATGGGATACCTCCTAATATCATGTCAGACCTCCTTTTGCCTGGCATAGTGCAACAACTGAACATGGCATGGACACAAAAAGTTCTTGGGAGTCCCCTGCAGAAATACTGAGCCATGCTGCCTCTATAGCCATCCATAATTGCAAAAGTGTTGCAGGATTTTGTTCACAAAACGACCTCTTGATAATGTCCCATAAATTTTCAATGGAATTCATTTTGGGCAAACTGGGTGGCAAAATAATTCAATCAGTTTGTCCAGAATGTTCTTACAACCATTCACTAACAATTGCAGTCTGATGATGTGACATTATTGTTTGGTCACATGAAGTGCATGAATGACTGCAAATGGTCTTGAAGTAGGTGAACAGAACCATTTCCAGTCAGTAATGGGTTCTGCTGGACCAAAAGACCCAGTCCATTCCATGTAAACATACCCCACACTGTTACGAAGCCACCATCAGCTTGCACAGTGCCTTGTTGACAACTCAGGTCCATGGCCTCATGGGGTCTGTGTCATGCTTGAACCATACCATCAGCTCTTATAAACTGAAACTGGGACTCATCTGACCAGGCCAGTTTTCCAGTTATCTAGAGTCCCACCAATATTCTCATGAGCCCAGGTGAAGTGCTGGAGGTGATGATGTGCTGTCAGCAAAGGGACTTGCATCAGTTGTCTGCTGTCATAGCCCATTAATGCCAAGTTTCACTCCACTGTCCTAATGGATACATTTTGATTTCTGTGGTTATTTCATGCATTGTTGCTTTTCTGTTAGACCTGATAGCTCTACACAAATGCCACTGCTCTCAGTCATTAAGTGAAGGTCATCAGCCACTGCGTTGTCTGTGCTGAGAGGTAATGCCTGAAAGTTGTTATTATCAGCTCACTCTTCACACTGTATATCTCAGAATATTGAATTCCCTAACAATTTCCAAAATGGAATGTCCCACACATCTAGCTTCAACTACCATTCCACCTGTTAATTCCTGTCATGTGTCCATAATAATGTCAGTAACGTTTTCACATGGATCATCTAAGAACAAATGACAGCTCTGCCAATACACAACCGTTTTATACATAATGTATGTGATACTGCCACCATCTGTGTATGTGTATATCACTATCTCATGACTTTTGACATCTCAGTGTAAGCATTGTGACTCCTGACTGTTAAAAAGCAGATAATCATAAAATTGAAACTGTGTTTTAATAAATGTGAAGAAATTCAAACCTACTTGTTGCAGCATAGTGTTCGTTATTTAGTGAATGTCAATCCCATGATTCAATAACAGGAGATTGGATACAAGATTATAGAAAATCAGATATCTGAAGGTAATTAACCAGATCTAGTAAGTTACAAAGTACAATTAATGTTTGACAATGACATTGTTTGGTGCAAAATATATTGTGTGCAAGAATTAGATGACAACTTTTAAAGTGCAAGAACAGATTTGTCATTGTGATCATTGTGCAGGACCACTATTACCACTATTGAAGGAAGATCACATATATCTTCAAATTTATTTCCTGAGAAATACTGATGAACAAACTGACCTATGTTGTCAATTCAATACAATCACTAAACAAGTAATTTTTGCTGTATTACAAACTTTACTTCATCAACACAACAAATTAAGTTGGTCATTTAGAACTGAACTTGTGTGAATGCCACCTGATGACTACAAAGTTGTAGTTACAACAGACAAAACATCCATTGGACAATATGAAATGCAGTACAGTGCACAAACAGCAAATGAACTGATGGTCATTGCAGTTGGCAAAAAATTAATCCTGCATAATATAATTCTTCATCGTAGAGATGTTGATGTTCAGTGAATCTCTAAAACTCATCAATCATGTGGCAGATTTCAAAATCCAATTTTATACCAGCAAGGAGGAGATGGGTATTATTTCAACATTAAAATGATAAATCCACAAGAAGATGAGGAAATGGGTAAGAACGTCTGCTCCATAAATTACTATTCATATCAATTGGTGATTCTTAAAAAATACTGAAAATCATATCTTTAAATGTTAAAATTTGTCCCATCAATACATTATCAATATATGTGTAAAAACTGAAACCAAACAACTCCTCTACATGTGATTAAATCAAACCAAATTGCATTTCAAATTGTAACTTCATTTATGTGATATGTTTGTTAATGATAGCAATGTGACCCTAGTGATCTAGGAAAAATAGTCATAGTACTGGCCACATTTAGAAGGAGCCCACGTTTGCTCATACAGCCACTCAGATTTTTATATTATATTCACATGCAATCCTAAATGGGATGAAATAAAAGGACTTTTGCTTATTTGATAAACATCATTGGGGTGTCATGATATTTTCAAACATTTGTTCAAAGAAAAATTGCACACTTAAACAGACAGGCATTATGCTTTTGTAGAGACTTGCTGTGGGATGTATTCCACTGAATGGCAAAAGTAAGGATTGCTGTAAGCACACATCTTGATTTGGTTCATCATAAAAAGGAAAGAAAGAAAGAAAAAGAAAACACATTAAATCACTCATGTCATATCAACAGAAGCACCAGATGCTGACATTGATCCAGACTTATTTTAAGTGATGAGGAAATGGATAAGAAAGTCACTGCAGTGAATTACTACTCATATTGATTGATGATTTGTGAAACTGCTGAAAATCATAGCTTTAAATGTTGACAGTTGTTCCATCTATACTTTGTCAATATGTATCTGGAAATTGAAAACAAACAACACCTCTACATTGCATTAAATCAAACCAGTTCTGAAGAGCGCATTCATTTACATGATAGTAATGTGAATCCCAACAAATTGGAAGAAAGTGTCATACTATGAACTGCATTTACAGAGAGTCTGTGACACATGCATAAGTATACACAAGATGCAGTGATGTGTCTTTGCAAATATGACGATAATCTGAAAAATTTCTGACCTGAACATGACAGCAGAACTTGTCAACAAAAGGTGGGGAATTGGTTTGCACAAGCCTAGTTATGCATCCACCAAAATTTCAGCCATTCTGCACATGCAGTTGTTGTTTGATAGTCATTTTAGTGAGTCAATGTACATGTATGCATGTAAATGAACAAAATTAAGTGTGAAGCTGTCATTAAATTTTTGTTTTTGAAAGGCAATATGCCTATACAAGTTAAACACATGTTGGACACTGTTAATAGGATCTCCACATCATCATTTACCATAATTAAATATTGGGCAGCTAACTTTAAATGTGCCTGTACCAGCTTGGGTGATCGTGACTGTTTGGGGCAGCCTAAAACTGCAACCAGTGATGATCATCACTCAGGTTCACCATTTGATTATGGTGAGAGAGATAGCAGAGATTATGAACATGCCTAAAGAATGTGTTTGTTACATATTGAGTGAATATCTAGGGATGATGAGGCCGAGCACAGGCTGGTTGCCACAATTACTCAGTCTGTGCAATCCCACACCTCTCTGGCTACCATGGTAACAATCTATGAATTGCAGTTTCAACTGCTTGTCCACCTTTCTTACTCACCAGATCTACTTCTCAGCAAAAATTTGAGCTTAGAGAACAGAATTTTTGAAGTGGTCACCACCTTCATAAACAACTATTTTGCAGAGAAAGACAGTAACTATTATTTGGACACGTGAAAGAGGTGGGAGCATGACTGAGAGAAGTGTGTAGACTTACTAGGAGATTGTGTTGAAAAATAAAAATAAATTTGAAGAAAAATGTTTTATTTCTTTATTAGGTCAGAAACTTTTCAGACTGTCCAGACTGTCAAGATTTTGTTATTACATTCGTGTCCAAACCTACATGAAATGAAATAAAACAAAAATTTTTAACTGGACAAACATCATTAGATTGATATGATATTTCCAAGTATTTGTTGAAACAAAAATTGAAATCATTAGTGGATTTCATTGTTAAGCACAATGTTTTCAGAAAGACACCTTGTTAGATGTGTTTCATTGCACAGAAAAGGAGAGGATTACCACAAGCAAATATTTGGATCTGGTTGAGTGAAAATTTACATAACATGAATTGATCAAGTCAGCTCTGTAGAAATATCAGATGTAACACTGATCAAGACTTATTTGGAATCATCACCAGAAATATGAAGTATGGTCCATGTAGCTAAATCAATAACAATGCACCATGTATGTCTGATAGGAAATGCATGAAATGATGTACAAGAGACTTACTTGTTGAGTCTATCTCAGGCAATGACAGATAACGAATTTTTCAACAATGATCTACTGAACATAGTGACAGATCTCTTTCCTTAAAAGTATGAATCAGTGATGGTGAATTCAATAATTGTTTGTATTTTGGATGTACTATATTCACTATTGCCCTAAAGATTGTACAACGCTCACATAAATGTCAGGTATTGCAGTTTGGTGAAACTGATCAAAAATATTTACAAATGTCAACAAAGGAAGCAATATGGCAGTTTTTGGAGTGAGAAACTCAAAAGCATCTATCAATAGAATTGACCAGTATGAACTGGGTTGTAACATCAGTAGCAGTGAAGCAGTGTGGTTCCTTTTTTATCATTTTCAATCCATGAAAGATGTCCAACAATTGTTCATTTGGCATTGCATCATGAAAATGAATAGCACATGTACTTCACATAAGAAAATGCACTTATAAGAGCATTGTCATCACTGCTAACAATGTTAACTGCATTTTTAGGAAGTGGACACATATGTACCACTTATTGTGAAGCTTGCCAAGAATTGAATCTGATTGGAAATAGGGCATACTAAGACACTTCGCTTGCTGATGCATCAAATACTGCTCAACCACAGCACATATACATTTTATTTACAATTATATTGACAACATACTCCCTATCCCATCCAAAAGATCATTGGGAAAAGTGCAAATACCACTTGAACAAAGCCATCCTACAGCATTTGCATGCTATGAATCAGAATCTGGACATTCAATTCATACCAAACATGTATAATCAGAAATTGGTTTCAACTGGCAGTTGCTAACAAAGCACTGGTACCAATGGGACAGGCTACATGGAATCAATCCACAAACAACCTTTTTGATCATGATTTTCAAAGAGAGACACACACATTGATGTTGATGAATTAGGTACATTTGTTGAAGCGCACCATCTGAAATTGGGTCCAGAACAACACATAGCATATGACAGAATTTAATTACAAGTCAAAGTGGTGGATTGTATTTTCTAGATGTGCCCAGAGACACAGGCAAAACTTTTCTCATTTCAACAATATAAGGAAAAGATAGATTGCTATTTACTGTAAAGGTGAGATCTTAAGTTGCAGACAGGCACAATTGAAAGGCACTTACACATTAGCTCTCAGCCACAGCCATCATCAGAAAAAGAAAGAGAAACACACACCATTCATTCATACAAGCAAGCACATCTCATGCACATATGACTGCCAACTCTGGCAGCATGAACCATAATGCAAATCTGGTCTGTTCTTCCAGAGTTGGCAGTCATGTATATGTGATGTGTGCTTGCTTGTGTCAATGAATGTGTATGTTTCTCTTTCTTTTTCTGATGGAGGCTGTAGCTGAAAGCTAACATGTAAATGTCTTTTAACTGTGCCATCTGTAACTTAATGTGTTATCCTTATGGTAAAAAGCAATCTATCTTTTCCTTACATTGTTGATATTGCAACCTGGAGTGTTCTCATTTCACTTATTTTACCAACCATAGTATCA
Source organism: Schistocerca piceifrons (assembly GCF_021461385.2). Taxonomy (NCBI): domain Eukaryota; kingdom Metazoa; phylum Arthropoda; class Insecta; order Orthoptera; family Acrididae; genus Schistocerca; species Schistocerca piceifrons. The sequence goes on from NC_060149.1 coordinate 893,898,921, forward strand.
CAAAAAATATTGCCCTAGCAATTGTATCAACTAAAATCATGACAATTCCACTTGGTGGAGCGTAAACAGTGCATTAAGCACTGAAATTGCCACTGAAATTCAGTATGAACAAAAATTATAGAATGAGTAAAATTTTACAGTCATGTCAACTCATTATATGGGATGAAGGTACTATGGCTCCTAGAAAAGCATTGGAAGTGCTTCATTGTACACTCAACGATTTGAGCCTTAACAAAAAGCTCTTCAGTGGCACACACATTTTTTTGTCTGATGATTTTCACAAACTCCACATTCAAAAGCTGCTGATGAACTTAAAGCATGTCTCAATTCATAAGTTTTATTCAACATACAGAGAAACTGACTCTGAAGTCCAATACATATGTGCAATTACAACATGATGCATCCACTGAATGTTTTGAAAAACAATTGTTGGATATTGTGAATGAGAAAAATAGCAACTGATGAATTCACACTATGTTTCACATTGCCTACAAACTTCTGTAAAATAACAGCAACTATAGACAAACTGATTCAAAAAGTTTCCCCAAAGACCACATAGAATTACAGAAATCATCAGTGGATCAGTGCATGTGCTATTTGAAAAAATGTAGATGCCATCAATTTCAACATACAAAATGAAATACCTGAAGTGTCAACTTATCAATCCATGAACACTATCATGAATCAAAACAAAGTTGTCAATCATCAAAATGAATTCTTGAATTCACTTGATTTGCTAGGCATGCCACCACATATTTTAACAACAGAAATTGGTGTGTCTGTCATTCTTCACTAAAACATGGATCCACCATAACTTTCTAGGGTACTGGGCTTTAAGTGAAAATGATGATGAATAGTATCATCAAAGTTACAATTTTAAATGGAAAATTTACAGGACAAGATGCACTGTTGCCATGCATACCAATGATTCTGACAGATATGTCATTCAAGTTCAAACATTTGCAATTTATGGCATGACTCACATTTGGAACAAGCATCAATAAAACACACAGACAACTGCTACAAGTGTTGGACTAAATTTGGCAAATCCATATCCATCAGGAAACCTGATTTATTTGTATTTGCACCAGATAGGAAAAAAGGAACAATTATCTCCAAAAGTTCTTCAGTAAACAGAATTTAAACAAAAACACTTTCTTTTTTTTAGTGGCACTGAAATGTATATTTGAAGTTTTGTTTTTGCAGTATGTAAATGGTGTCAGCTCAAAGAAATACTACTGATCACATGTTTTGGTGCAACTCCCAGTGTCAATGGAAAGTGTTGGTTTTTTCCATTAGAAACAAAATTATTTTCAAAGCAAAATATTATGTACCTGTTCAATAAAGTGGCCTCAAATTAATTTAGTGCAATATTATTGATAGGTATTAACACAGAGAACGAAATAGGAAAAATAACTAGTACTCCAGCAGTGACTCACATGTTGCCCTGCCCCATACTGTGCACTGCAATCATGCTGAAATTCTACTCAGTTCCTGCTGGTGTACTGTTTAGTCTTCCTATTTCACTGTCTCTATCAATACATACTGATAAAATGTATGTCACACTAGACTAATTTGGGATCACTTTTCAAATGATTATGTAAAAGTCTATTTTAAAAATAATTTTGTTTGTAATAGAAACAAATGAACACCTCCTGTGACACTGCGCATTGCATGATGCACAGTATTTGTTTGGTCTTACTCCTGCTGCAGAAAGCATAAACAAAATTGCAAATTTCTGTTGAATCTTAAATAAAATGCACCTGATGGCTCTTAGAAGAGCTCTGTATTCTGGCCCTAATGGGCCAATCAGAACTGATGGACTGCCATGCCATCCTCTGCTATTGGTGACATTGGATGTGGTATGGAGGGGAATGGGTCAACATACCGTTCTCCCAAGTATTATTGGCTTACTTGACCTTGGCGTTGCTACTTCTTGCTCACGTAGCTCCTCATTTGGCATCACAAGGCTGTTACAGGCCTCTCACCAAGAAAAAACACTTAGCAGTACCAGGAATTAAACCTAAGTCCTTCTCATATGAGCCAGATACACTAATCACTGAGCTATGGAGGCAGATGTATTAAAGTCATGTCTAGGATGCAATCTAGGCATTCATGCAGAAAACTGTTTAGAAAATGATGAATTTTGACACCAATCAAAATGGGTCAACATGCTGTTCTCCCAGCTTTTATTGGCTTTCTTGACCTTGGAGTTGCATTCCATGTGGGAAAAATATATCTAAAAACAAAGATGATGTGACTTACCAAACGAAAGCGCTGGCAGGTCGATAAACACACAAACAAACACAAACATACACACAAAATTCAAGCTTACGCAACAAACTGTTGCCTCATCAGGAAAGAGGGAAGGAGAGGGAAAGACGAAAGGATGTGGGTTTTAAGGGAGAGGGTAAGGAGTCATTCCAATCCCGGGAGCGGAAAGACTTACCTTGGGGGAAAAAAGGACGGGTATACACTCGCACACACACACATATCCATCCACACATATACAGAGACAAGCAGACATATTTCATAAAAGGAGTGGTTTTGTGGTGGCAGATTATGAAAATGAGGCTAACAATTGTCTGATGAAGAAATAATGAGGTTAAAACCTGTGGGAAGCGGCTAAAAATTATCAGTGACGTGGGAAAAACGGAAATGGAAATAAAGCGAAAGTTATTAGAAATAGCTGAAATGGTTGTTTAAAAGGTGAAAGGAACTGTTTGTGAACTAGAAACAGTGGATTTTATAGCAGCGGTAGTGTTGAAAGGGGCAAAAAAATTTTTTTGGTTATGGTTTGGAAGTGGGTTACGTATTATTGAGTATATATAGGCGGGATAAAATTGTATAGCAGATTACGGTAAAATGGAGAAGGTGAATACTACTGGCAAAAACACAAAGAGAAAATAAGACGACAGGAAAGATTTCGAAATACAACAGTGACAATAACAAACGTAATTGTTGGGTTCAAATTAATGATATTAATATAATAGAGGGAAACATTCCACATGGGAAAAATATATCTAAAAACAAAGATGATGTGACTTACCAAACGAAAGCGCTGGCAGGTCAATAGACACACAAACAAATACAAACATACACACAAAATTCAAGCTTTCGCAACAAACTGTTGCCTCATCAGGAAAGAGGGAAGGAGAGGGAAAGACGAAAGGATGTGGGTTTTAAGGGAGAGGGTAAGGAGTCATTCCAATCCCGGGAGCGGAAAGACTTACCTTGGGGGAAAAAAGGACGGGTATACACTTGCGCACACATAGGAAATATGTCTGCTTGTGTCTGTATATGTGTGGATGGATATGTGTGTGTGTGCGAGTGTATACCCGTCCTTTTTCCCCCCAAGGTAAGTCTTTCCGCTCCCGGGATTGGAATGACTCCTTACCCTCTCCCTTAAAACCCACATCCTTTCGTCTTTTCCTCTCCTTCCCTCTTTCCTGATGAGGCAACAGTTTGTTGCGAAAGCTTGAATTTCGTGTGTATGTTTGTGTTTGTTTGTGTGTCTATCGACCTGCCAGCACTTTCGTTTGGTAAGTCACATCATCTTTGTTTTTTTTTATATATATATATATATATATATATATATATATATATAGGTGTCAAAATTCCTCATTTTCTAAACAGTGAATTCCTAGGATGCATCCTAGACTTGACTTTAATTAATCCTTAGTAAAGTTAATTAGTTTGGCCTCTGGCTGATTGTTCCAGAATATTATGCTGTAAGATAATAGTGAGTGGCTGCTCCTGTAATTATGTCATTATGTTTGATTTCACTGATGTCAGTTCCTTCTCAGTTTTTTCCTATTTTCATTTTTAAAAGTATATATATTTTTGTAAAAATAATAAAAAATAAAGATTTTGATCACTGCCCACTGTGGGACTGAATGCTGCCTGATGACATTACAGGCATGTGAAGGGATAAGGGATATATATAAGTGGAGCAGAGGTGAATGAGAAATCATTCTACTGATGATATAGGCTGCAAATTGTAAATCCACTGACATAATCAACTTTGGCAAATAACAGATTGTTGGAGCTTGGTGCCTCGGATCAAGTGTCGTAAATAGTGACACAGGCCAGCTGTTTGAGTGCTACAGTTGCGAGCAGTGGTGGAAAGTGATTGAAGGACAATGAAACCAGAAGTAGGTTATAAGTTGTTGGATGTGGAGGTAGGAGGGTTGCCTATTCTGTAGAGTATATTAATTGGTGGTATGTGACAGATCTGATGACAGAATACAGTGCTGTCACAGGCAGAATTGTTAAGGAGCACACCAACTTGCACATAATTTTGATCATGGGACAACACAGCAAATAATCCCTCAATGATCTCAGGTTGACCCAATGATATAATTAATTACATATGGAATGGACACAGTATCACCAAAACAGGACTGTGAATCAATGGAAGCATGTTGTCTGGTCAGATGAATTGTATTTCTCATCATGCCAGGTCAATGATTGTATCTGTTTACATCATTGTCCAGGTGAATGCCTGCTTGAAAAATTCACTGCACCATGGGAACAGGTCAGTGAGGGCAGTATTATGCTCTGGGGACGTTTGTCTGGGTTTTGAAAGACCTGTGACAGTGACTGAAGGCATCACAACAGTTGTGGAATGTGTGAACATTGTTCTCTAGCAAGGCATTACAACAGTTGTGGAATGTGTGAACATTGTTCAGGACCATCTACATCACTTCATGCTTGATGTCTTCCTTGACAGTGACAGCATCTTCCAGTAAGGTAAATGTCTGTGTCACAAGCCTAAACCCATGCTACAGTGGTTTGAGGATGATGATAGTCAGCTCATTTTGATGTCTTCATTTGATGTTAATGAAACAGATCTGGGACACTACTGGGCACCAACTCCATACTCACCAGCCCATGATTTGCAGGAATAGCATGTCCTACACATAGACATCTGGTGCCATATACCTCCATTAACTTACTCAGAACTTATCATATCCGTAGAATCCAGAACAGCTACTGTTTTGCTTTCCAAAGGTGAACCAACCCACTACTGAGCACCTGGTCATAATGTCTTGGCTCGTGTATATTTGTGTGTGTGTGTGTGTGTGTGTGTGTTTGTATGAAATTTGTCATTAATGAATGGCATCTTTCTAGACAGATAAAAAAATCTGATTCTTAGGCCTCTGTGTAAAAATGATGACTCCAAGTATATTATTTGCCAGATTCTCAGGTCAGATCTTATTTCCACAATTTTCCAGAAGTAAACAATGTTAGAGGTTATGACCCAAATGGAAAATAATGAGTTACTTCAACAGCTCACAGTTTGTATTTTGAAAAGACCAAAAAGACCTCTGTGCTGAAACAGCTTTTTACACATTCCCCAAGTATGTAGAAAAGTTTCTGAATCAGAAAATATCAGAAGTTTTGATCTTCTATCTTTCAGTGAATGAATTTGAATGTGCAAACCATAACATTCTTTTAGGCCTTTAATATGATACTGGAAACCCTTGGTAGAAAACTTCAGAAATAAACAAATACACACAGTTATATTACTCCCAGTTGGGTAAAAGCAGATTAGGTTGGCTGGACTTTACATTTATAGGCACCAAGTGTTTCTTGAACAAGAATGATGTAACATACTATTTTGAAGTGTAGGAATATATTGGAATATGAATATGCAATTGGTAGGCATCCTACATTTTTACCATTGTCTGACTGTGAATCCTTGGATTGTATCACAAACTTCTCAATTTTGATGAATTATAAATGTAACCATTCAAAAATGGCATCACTGCTGAAATTATGAAGTAGTGAAAGCAAAGTAAATTGATATTTTAATCTATACAGTGACAGACTCTGTCCAAAGGAACAGATAGAATGCAGTCATATATAACTGATTCACATCAATGGGTAATAAATCAATGAGCTTTTGTGTGGATGGACATATACATTTGACCTATGGTGGGAATCTAAAATTCGCTAACGTGGAGGACACGGATGGGGAATGTGGTTATGCGGTGCTGAGTGGGAGTATGAGTCAGCTGGGGAGTGTACCAAGACAGTGCACCCATTCACTGTGATAAGACCTGTATGGATGATGTATCCGTCTAGTAAGCCAGAGATCCTGGATTCAAGTCCCAGTCCGGCACACATTTTCACTTGGCGCTGCTATTTCTGTGTAAAGCTGATATTGTTAGTTCTTTCTTTCTTTCCTCTCTTCTCCACCTACAATTTAAATAAAATTACATATCTGTAAAGGTAGCCATATAAATATGTTGATGAGTCAAAATATTATGAACACCTGCTTAATAACTTGTTTTTCCAACTTTGGAACAAAATACATCACCGATTCTGTGTATCAGGGATCTGACAATTTGTTGGTAAATTTCTGGAGGTATGTGGCATTAGATGTCTATGCACAGGTCATTTAATTCACATAAATAATAGGCCACTGACTTGCATATGCACCTGATAGCAGCCCAGGTGGGTTTCATAGGATTTACATCAGATGAATTTCGTCACTGAGACATCAATATGAGTTCGCTATAATGCTCCTCAGACCACTTTAGCATGGCTCAAAGACATGGACAGTTATACTGCTGAAAGATGACTTTGTAATCGTGAAATATATCAACCACGAAAAGATGCAGGTGGTTCGCAGCTGCCAGCATGTTTTCAGTTAACTTCCACCGGTCCCATGTAAGCACAGGAGAATGTCTCCCATAGCATAATACTACTCCCACCTGCCTGAGCCCACGGCACCCTGCATGTTTTGAGTCGCTGTTCACCTCGATGTCTGTGGAGACGACTATTGACGTAGTGTGGCATAAATGTGATTCACCCTAAGAGCCGACACATTTCAATTGATTGATGGTTGAACCCCAATAGCTCCATGTTCAACAATGTATGATGAATGGTGTGCTCTGAAACACTTGTGCATGTACCTGAATTGTGCTCTTTCAGTAGAGGTATGACAGATCACCTTCTATCCCACTTTACAGAGCAGTCAAGCATCCAAACCTCATGTTCTGTGATGAGTTCTGGATGTCCAACCATTTAGCATCTAGTGGTAGTTTCACTGTTCTTCTACCTCTTTGTGTAGGCTCTCACAACAGTGTCATGTGAACATTTAATCAACTTCTAGATACTTGTTCACAGGCTCCATGTAATAATAATTTGCCCTGGGTCAAAGTCACTTATCTCAATGGATTTCCCCTTTTTCAGCCCATATCTTCACTAGGGTTATCCCCCATCCATGTCTGCTCCTCTTATATACTTTTGTTATCACGTCACATGCCTACAATGCCACAAGGCAGCATCCAACATTGTGGTGGGCATGCCCATAATATTTTGGCTTAGCAGAGCATATGTTCCTAAGAAGTGTGTGAAATTTTTGATCAGTTAACACATTTAATTTTATATTACCTATGGACATGTAACTAAGTAACTAACTTGCTAAACAATGCGAATTAGGATAAATCGCTGTTTACCAAACAGAGGAGTCCCACTGGTGTCATAGCACATGGAGATGATAGCAGCCATGGGTGTGTGAGTTGTGCATGCATGAGCATGTGTGTGTGTGTGTGTGTGTGTGTGTGTGTGTGTGTGTGTGTGTGTTTGTGTGCGTGTGTGTGCGTGTGTGTGCATGTGTGTGTGTGTGTGTGTGTGTGTGTGTGTGTGTGTGTTTCATCCGGTGAAGGGCTTTGTCTGATATCTAAAATATACCAATTATTTTACTTTTAAATGTGTCTGTCAGCTGTTCAATACCTCCTCTATGCAGCAAGTAACAATTTATCCTAATTAATATCACTGTTCCATACCACTGTTTGACTTTAACTAGCTAAACAGAGATGTACAACTCCAAAATAGTGTTTAGAAATATGTCAGTAACCTTCATGATATCTATTGTTGCAATGAGTTTTTTTGTAGTAGTCATGACACACACCATACTTCAACAGATATAATGTGTATATATAAGATTAACAGCATAACATGAGCTGTACAACACACTGTAAGAAACAGGTTTTGAAACGTATCTTCCAGTACTATGAAAAGTGTACAATGTTATTTAATTTCTTCTCAATTATTTACTAGCTAAATTAGTGCACACCTGTTGCTTTGCATTTTTTAACAAAACACTGCACTAAACAGCATGGGAGTCATCATTATGTCATGTTATAATGCAAAAACTCTGCTTGATGGAAACCATTAATCTCAAATTTGCGTAAAAACAGCATATGCAGTTCTGCAATACCATACCGTATATGCTGGAATGAATTTGAAAAACACTACAGGTAATTATTTTAAAGTTCAAATGACATCATGTGAACCATTTATATTGATTTTTAAGGATTCAGACCCCTCAGAGATATTTGAAATGGTGTAGAAGCTGCTATAAAGACAGTATATTTGTCTATATGCAAGTGATACATTTTACCACAGATTCTTCTAGAATCTCCCAAGTCAAAATTTCAATAGAAGGCTGAATAGGTGAGTTCTCAAACCGTTTTGACATGTTCTAGCTGTCACAGAACGCTGTGTTATTTTGATCAAGGGTTATGTGGGTATTAAGACAGATTAATGTGATTACACTGTAGGCTCCTGTATCATTCACCAGCAACCAGTAATGACAGATTCCTGTGTCACACAAAAGAATAGCTCCAACACTTGCCTGAATTAATATTTACCAAACTCATAACATGCCACTATTGTATACTGATCCTTTGAGGATCCAATGACAGTTTTCCTGCATTCTTGAATATTCTGTACCTTTGCCATGTGATGGAGATGATGTTGCATAACAGCTTCTGTACCACACAGCAAGGAGGTGGCTCTGAACTGTATGGCTGCTCACAATTGTTTTCCAGTGCCAAACAGGTAGGTAAATGCTGCCTGTATATTTGTTTAATATTGACTATGTCTCCTGGCATGAACACATTTGTCATACACAGTAGTTGGCGGAATTATACTCTACAAATGCAGTACTCACTGCACACTTTTAATAATGTAACATGTCAATAGCACACTGCCTGAATGATCTTGTATGTGGAATGTCCCATGCACTGGGTGCCGACAATATAGCTACAATCAACCATGCTGATTTTGTACATGTTACCCATTTTGTATCAACAGTTATGCTGATGGGCTGTATAATGTCTAATGAATCCCAGTTAGATGGAATGTCAAGCTATTTACTCCATTTGACATACCAACAAGAGTCCCATTTAGATAGAATGTCAAGCTATTTATTCCATTTCTCATGTCAACAAGAATAATTGCTCATGAGTATAATCTTATTAGTGACATTTGAAACCAATAACAGACACACCACTTTCACACTCAGTAAACATTATAACTTATTCACTGATGTGTATTTGTATATGCTGTATGACTTTATTTCTAAGTAACGGGCATGACATCAGTAGAGAAATGTATCATTTCTTGATTTTAGTTGTGATGACTTCTCATTCTCTGCCATTGATACTATGCTGTAATGTGTTAAACACACTTCAGCAGAATATTTGATATTCATTGATAACTCTAAATAACAATTATCCATGAGAGTCATATATATATATATATTAAGACACTGGGCTAGCAACTGGAGTGAGTATGATTCAAATCCTAATCCAACCAGTCTTATTTGTGTTTCCTGCAATTTCTCCTAGTCATGGAGTAATTCTTTGGAAAAGGCCATGGCCTTTTGCTTCTGCCTTCCTCATTTGGTTTCAGCTTGCCTTCAATCAGTTTTTAAATGGCAACTATGTACACTCCTGGAAATTGAAATAAGAACACCGTGAATTCATTGTCCCAGGAAGGGGAAACTTTATTGACACATTCCTGGGGTCAGATACATCACATGATCACACTGACAGAACCACAGGCACATAGACACAGGCAACAGAGCATGCACAATGTCAGCACTAGTACAGTGTATATCCACCTCTCGCAGCAATGCAGGCTGCTATTCTCCCATGGAGACGGTCGTAGAGATGCTGGATGTAGTCCTGTGGAACGGCTTGCCATGCCATTTCCACCTGGCGCCTCAGTTGGACCAGCGTTCGTGCTGGACGTGCAGACCGCATGAGACGACGCTTCATCCAGTCCCAAACATGCTCAATGGGGGACAGATCCGGAGATCTTGCTGACCAGGGTAGTTGACTTACACCTTCTAGAGCACGTTGGGTGGCACGGGATACATGCGGAGGTGCATTGTCCTGTTGGAACAGCAAGCTCCCTTGCCGGTCTAGGAATGGTAGAACGATGGGTTCGATGACGGTTTGGATGTACCGTGCACTATTCAGTGTCCCCTCGACGATCACCAGTGGTGTACGGCCAGTGTAGGAGATCGCTCCCCACACCATGATGCCGGGTGTTGGCCCTGTGTGCCTCGGTCGTATGCAGTCCTGATTGTGGCGCTCACCTGCACGGCGCCAAACACGCATACGACCATCATTGGCATCAAGGCAGAAGCGACTCTCATCGCTGAAGACGACACGTCTCCATTCGTCCCTCCATTGACACCTGTCGCGACACTACTGGAGGCGGGCTGCACGATGTTGGGGCGTGAGCGGAAGACGGCCTAACGGTGTGCGGGACCGTAGCCCAGCTTCATGGAGACGGTTGCGAATGGTCCTCGCCGATACCCCAGGAGCAACAGTGTCCCTAATTTGCTGGGAAGTGGCGGTGCGGTCCCCTACGGCACTGCGTAGGATCCTACGGTCTTGGCGTGCATCCGTGCGTCGCTGCAGTCCGGTCCCAGGTCGACGGGCACGTGCACCTTCCGCCGACCACTGGCGACAACATCGATGTACTGTGGAGACCTCACGCCCCACGTGTTGAGCAATTCGGCGGTACGTCCACCCGGCCTCCCGCATGCCCACTATACGCCCTCGCTCAAAGTCCGTCAACTGCACATACGGTTCACGTCCACGCTGTCGCGGCATGCTACCAGTGTTAAAGACTGCGATGGAGCTCCGTATGCCACGGCAAACTGGCTGACACTGACGGCGGCGGTGCACAAATGCTGCGCAGCTAGCGCCATTCGACGGCCAACACCGCGGTTCGTGGTGTGTCCGCTGTGCCGTGCGTGTGATCATTGCTTGTACAGCCCTCTCGCAGTGTCCGGAGCAAGGATGGTGGGTCTGACACACCGGTGTCAATGTGTTCTTTTTTCCATTTCCAGGAGTGTAGAAGAGTAGTATTTAAGTGTGGCTTTCATCTGTATATAATAAAAAAAATTCCAATACTTTATTTATTTTTAATTCCAAAACGTAATGTACTTTGTGGATAGCCCTCGTAATAAATGGTAAGTAAGGCACAAGAAGGGTTGCATTAGGTGCCATGGGCTGGAAGCCGCCTTTGTGGCAGCATGTAGAAGGTACAGTATAAACAGAGAAGCAAGTCAGTTGCATAGTGAAGGCTGCTGACCACATCAGAAAACAGCATAGCATGAAAATAGCCATCACAATGGATGAGGCAATGTCACAATACTGGACTGACCTCTGTTATGAATGACATAATAACTGCAAATTTTAGCGAAAAAATGTGCTGGAGAGAGGTATAAATAGTGCTGCACATTGTTGCAGGGAAGATTCATCATTGATTCACCATCCAGTCATCTTTTCCATATTGCTGCCTAGTTCTGCAGCACCACCATGACACCAGCGCCATGCTGAGCCACAGGATGATGGAGCATAGGCCACGGGTTTGAGTCTGGGCTGCACACACTACTTTCAGCACCAAACCCCCAGCACTGCCAGCCTACCACTGTCACCTGCTGCTGCCAGCAATGAGTTCCACATGGGAAATAATTTCAATTAAGACAGTCATATTAATATCAATTTGAACTACATCCTGTTCTAGAGGGTACCAGAAACTATGTTTGTAAGAAATATATCAAATTTTTCACACTAGGCATTCAGAGTGGGTTTAGTAGCTGTTGAGTTTGGTACATATTGCTCTTTGTTTGACTATTTTCTTTGTCAAACTTGATAAAGTTGTGCAATGTATATTTGAGAAGTGTTTTTGTAAAATGTTTGTCAAGAACACACAAATAAAAGAAGAAAATAGTTCAAAGGAACATAATGTTCCAGTGACTTGTCATTTTAACAATTCTGTACACCAGTTAAGTCTCATAGTTCTCAGAGCTATTTGAGCCAATTCTGTACACCCTATAGGTGGTGCCAAATAATCTCTAAGACAAACAAGATTTTCAGAAAATATATTATTATTAGAGTAAATTCTATACATTATATCACTGTATTTGTTGGCGTTGTTTCTGGAGGGGGAGGGGGGGGGGGGGGTGATAAAGTGTAGTGCCTTACCTCTGGTGCCAAGAAGGGGGTGAGGGTGTCTATAAAGTGTTGTCTCCAGTACCAACTGGGGAGGGAAGAGTGAGTGCCAATAAAGTGTCTGGCCCCAGGCACCAGTTATGTTTACTATGCCACTGAAGGGAGGATATTATATGTGTAAGCCATGATCACATCTTAGTTGTATGTGGACCTAATGTGGCAAGTGTGATGATACATTTTGCAAATGGAACATAGGACCTTCTCTGCTGTGTGACTTGATCCAAAAGACATATAATTTCTCGCAGTGTGTTGCACTTCATAATGGGAGGTGGACATCTGACTGTTTTATGATGGTGACACCCAATGATATTACATTCCAATTATGAATTATGTGACATTTTTATTATGATCAGCACTAGTGAATTATGTTCTTTTTATGTCATATGCTTTTACTCTTGTGTACTGTAAACTTACATTACATATTTTGTCATGAGTGCGGTATAATGAATAAATAAATCTACAGAATATAAAACTAGGTTCGCAGAAAGAATTGATGGTATTGTTTTAAAATTAAAGTGCTGCTCTCACACCTGGCAAAATTCTGAGGGTTCTGTCACCTTGTATACTTTGGCATCTGATGGAATGCTTTTCAAGTTTGCTTAGCCACATAGGGCACACGTGATTTGGATCCATCACAATTACCATATCTGGTCCACATTGATGTTTGAGAAGGATTGCTAGCTCAAATTGTGTGACATGGGTGAAACAGCCAGCTATGATCTATGGAAAAAATTGTTACAGTAACTATCTGAAGTCATACTGAGAAACCACATCAAACATAAACTAATATGGCTAAATAAATACCGAACCATATGTCTCCAGAACAGAAGCATAGTTTAAATTTTGTGCCACTTTGCTTATTGCAAGAATAAAGGTGGATAAGGTTGCCATATTCGTAATATGTAAAGCTCTCATCTCACACAGAACTAAAACATAATTTACATTAGTGTCCTTATGCTTGGTAGTGAGATTCTGTATTTAAGACTCCAAGTTAAAAATGGTGAAAACCAAATTTGGAAGCAGAGAGGACTTTTAGACTTCATCCTTGTTTAGATTTCCTTTGTTCACCTTTCCTTTTTTCAGCCATGTAAATGAATAGTGAACCCTTTAAATATTTAAATTGAATGACTGCTTCTTGAGCTAGTCATTGGCTGACAGTGGACAGTTTTTGGACACTCTCAGTCATAATTTTTTATACTTTTTTAATTTTTATCTTTCTTACCTGGATGAATGTGTGATGCTGTAGTGCAGTTTCACCATGCAGCTGGCAAGGATAGTAAACAGTGGATATGTCAATAACAGGGCATAAAGTCTTTTAAATTTCATTCCAGATTATCAATTAGACAGTAACTATGAGTAACTATGAATCACAGACAATCGCATGAACAAGATGTGCAAATGTCGGCATTCGAGGGAGGACATGTAGTTGGGCTCAAAGAAGTTGGTTGGAGTAATTGGTGAACTGCTCAACATTTGAATAGGAGCAATCCCACTATTTCATGATGTTGGTAGGAATGGGTGAACCTTGGCCAAATACAGCGTCAAAAAGGATGCAGTCAACATAGAGAGATGACAGAAAGTGAAGAATGAGCAATCATCAGACAGGCACTCAGAGCCCTGGATTCATAATTATCATCAATCCAATGTGCCACTAGTTTTCAGTGACCACAAGGACCATTAATAGGTGGCTCACAGAAAGGCAGCTGAGCTCAATGCACCATTGTGCCAATTACCATTGCACACTGTACACCAACCAGCTCATTTTCAGTGGTGTCTGACACATTCAGCCTGGAATCTCATGACTGGAGTAGAATTGTCTTTTGTGATGAGTTCCACTTTGAACTGAGCCCCAATGACTAGCAAGTATGTGTCTGGAGATTCCCCAAACAATGGTGGGATATCAAACTGACTGTCATCCACCATATGGCCCAACAACCAAAAGTGATGGTCTAGAGTGCCATTTCATAGGAGAACCCCTTTGGTTGTTATCCACAGCATACATACAGCATAGTGCTATGTTAATGATATTCTACACACTGTTTCGTTGTCCTTCATTACAAGCCATCCTAGGCTTACATTTCAGCCAGATAATGCCTGCCCTCACACAACAAGAGTTTCTACTGCTGGTCTTCATGCTTGCCACACCCCATCTTCACCAGCAAGATTGCTGGATCTCTGCCCAATTTTGGAGCATTGTGGGCAGGGCCCTCCAACCAGTTCAGGATTTTGACAATCTAACAAGCCAACTGGACAGAAATTACCATGATATCCCTCAGAAGGACATCCAACAATCAATCAATGCCAAGCTGAATAACTGCTTGCATAAGGAGCAGATGTGGATCAATGTGTGATTGACTTGCTCAATTTTTGCTCTTTCTCTTGAATAAATCATCCAATTTTCCTGAAATTATAATCATTTGTTTGTTTTGTTTGCCTGTATCTATAAATCATGTGTACTGACTTCTGTCCAATTTGCATAATTAATTTGTGATGTGTACATATATCAGTATGATGAAAAGTGATGCAGTAAGACATTTACTGTAAGTGACTGGCAAAAATAATTAGGACATCAGACATGATGTTACTCATCAAGTAATTATAAGAGTTTTGCATACTGCAGCATGCTAAGCATTTAGAATAGTTACTTCTGCAGGTACAGCTCATGCACTTGAACAGTGTATCCTACTTTGTATATGTCCATTCCACAAATAGTTATGGAACAACTTCTGTGAAAATATGCAGAATATACAAACAAATTTAAGGTATAGATGGGCTACATGGACTATAATAAAAAGTAGAAAGTAAGCTCACTGCAGTGATTTATATAAAATCCTGAGAGTACCATGTAGACAGATTTTCAAGTCAATGATCTATTTAAAGATAAACTTAGACATAAAAATCTGATCTATACATGAACATGAAATCACATCCAACCAACATCTGTAGAATAGAATAAAGTTAAAATGCAAATTAATATAATATACAGTGGATTAAATTTATACAATAGGCAGAAGTAATGAAAGACAAAAGTGATATGCATGCTTTCATGGAAGCCCTAATATAACATTTATTAAGAAAGAGTTATTATTATGTCAAGGATTACATAAAATGACCAGTTAAATTAGACATGTGTCCAGTATAGATCATTCACTGTTTTTATCCTGAGAAACTTTACAACATTTACAATGGAATAGAGACTTAAGCTGTAAAACATTTAACATAAAATAAGAAATAGTGTATGTAGATATCTACGTATAATTAAACTCGGTGTACACTATGATGATATCTGCACCACATTTAATGCCTATGTGTGGATCAATAAATAAATAAACCTCTTCCATTTTATCTTCTTGACATTACCATTGCTGCAGTTATTCACCAAAATAATCTTTTTGTGGAAGAGAAGGCAGGCTTTTTGTTCATGACACAAAGAAATTAATGATGTTAGCTGCCAGTGGGCACATATTTAAATCAATTAAAATCTGTGCCAGACTCGCATTCAAACCCAAGTCTCCTGCTTACTAGGTAGATGTGGTGACCACTGCACTGTCTAGAAATAGAGGTCATTGCAGCTGCATGTAATACCCTAGCACACCTCCCATCAGACCCAAATTCTCATCTTATCCACACATTACTGATTTAGTGCCCCTTGCCCTTTATTCTCATTACTCACAACATTTTGCTGATTCCCATAAGAGTTCAAGCTTGGTGTGTATCTGCATTGAAGTGATCATTGGCTGTCAGTGCCTTTATTATATATGTGATATCTGTTTTTGCAGACATGTCCAAAAGAACCAACAGCACATATATAATTAAGGCAGAGATGGTTAATGATCGCTTCAGTGTGGATATACACCACATTTGAACTCTTACAGGAATTAGCAAAATGCCATGAGAAATGAGGATAGTGGGCAAGGGGCACTACATCAGCAGTGTATGGATATGTTGAGAATTTGGGTCTGATGGGAAGTGTGCTAGGATAGTCTGTGCAGTTGTGAAGACCACTGTGTCCAGACAGTGCAGAGGTCAGTGCATCTACCTCATAAGCAGGAGACCCAGGTTTGAATTCCCAGCATGGCACAAATTTTCAACCTTCCCCATTGATTTAAATCACTGCTCACTGGCAACTTAATTTCTTTTTATCTTGATTCACAGTGGCTGCGGGATCAAAATGTTGACATGTCTGAAAGAGCAGACATTTTTGTTGTTTACTTTTTAATAAGAAACTCTCCATGTTATTTGATTTCATTATTTGTGGTTACTTGGTATCTGTAAAAAACATGTTTGAAGATGACCTCCCTTTTTGAAAAATAAGTGAACAGAAATAAAGTGGGAAATGGGAGAGATTGGAATATAATGTGTCAAAAAGTAAAATCTTTGTGTAACCTAAGGATATAATTATAGCAAAAATAAAGTTACAACAAATGGAGCTGAAAAAAAACATAATCTGTCACATCAATAAAGAGAAAATGGAAAAGGGCTAAAAATAGGTCTACAAATTACATAGAACTGTATCACACACACACTACAAAAATTTTACAAAGAACTGATGGTATGTATGCTACATTTAGTGCATTGATAGAAATAGCTAATATCTGGTGTTATTCAAATCATGGAACCTTTAAGATATTCACAGAAATTAATAAAGAGTAACAGAGACACATTCAGAGACATCTTAATGGTGAATGTTAGAACCTCAAGAACCCACACAAGGAGTTAATTTCACATAGATGAATGTTTGTCAGGGATGTAATATCATGTTCCTGTACTGTATGTTAGTACATCTGAGTGATAGACTTTGCCAGTTAGGTGATTTAGAAGCACTATGGTGTCCCATGTATACTCAACAACTTCACATAAAGAAACTAAAAAGGGATAAACTGTACAGTGATACATGTCTAGTATGTATGGTTATGCTGGTGGATGAGCAGTTCCTACAGAGATTTGCAGGTATTTATGGCAGACAACCATCAAACAGCAATGGATTTACGAAGCACATATTAGTATTTCTGATTGGGTATAACTGATAGTAAGGAATAACGCATTTTTGAAGATGAACATAAGTGAGGAAAATGGTACATTAGTTAAGATAATGGGCATGCATTCACGATGAGCAGGGTTTAAATCCCTCTCTGACTGCCCAGATTTTGGTTTCCCCAAATTCATAATGCAAATGATGTGATGGATTCTTTGAAAAAATGTATGGCTGATCTCTGTCATCCTTGTACTATATAAAATTGTATTTCCTCTTTGGTGACCACATCATTGACCAATAAATTAAATCCTAATCTCTCTCTTCATATTTCTGAAAATAAACATGACCATAGTTTTGCCCAAGACAAAAGCAACCCTTATTGTCAGATTTCATCCATTGCTCTTCATTTCTCCATAGTATCCTTTCCTGACACCATTAGAGGCATTTTCATCACTGAGCTAATGTCAGGTGTAAGTGTTTTAGAGGTACACGAGAATACAGACTGACTTCGAACAATTAAGTAGGAACAGCCTACCATCTCAGAACAGTCATGTTTGCATTTGGTGTCACTGATAAGTCATTTGGGGCAGAACAAATTATCAGAGCTCTGGAGCAATGAAGCACTCTACATATTGATTTATGTTCAGAAGTCAATCACTTTCTTTCCCTTGGGAAATAATTTATTAATATAAAACCTCAGTTGATTGTCAGATTCATTCATCATTCTCCATTCATTTTTTATATAGCTATATTTGAACTTAATATTGAGTTACCTTCATACAACTGTTACAGGATGTGCTGCCATGTTACCACAATTAGATTACTCTGAGACAAACCCAGTGTGCACAGTGCATTTCAACAACAGAGATTAGTTCCATCTGCAGCAGTTCCAGCCCACAATTTCAGTTTATAGAAATGCAATGCTTTTCCATTTGAAGCAATTTGTTCCCAGTTCACTAGTCAGCTGGAATATAATTTTTAGGCATATTCTCTCAATCTAAAAGCTTGATGCTGCTGTAACTCCTAAGTCCTGATTTGCCAGTTCTACATCTACATCCATGTCTCTACAGAAAACAATAAAATTAGTATTCATGAAAATTTGAATGTCCCATCTATTTTGGCTCTCCTGAAAGAAGTCTTAACTTACAATAGTTCATGATACAATCTATCTATTACTGAATTATAAACCCACATAAATACATGTATAAAGTCTTCATCGTTTTGTTGTTCCTAGTACAAACAAAACATTTCATGGTTTGGAATAGATTAGTTCTAAAAACAATAAGGAAAACTACCTTTACGCAAATACTGAATCATGTATTTGCTAGGGCACACACTAGTACTATTTGTGACACAATAAAGACATGCTGCTTCTTGTTAAAATTTGAGCTTATACTTAACAGTGGTTACACTGGTGTGCAAAACGTAAGGACAAAAGTAACTTTTACATGATGTATCACTGCCAGGTAACACAGCCTGATGAAACTTGGACCATAGACAGAAAGAACTGCTAAGGTATAGCACTGAAGGTAATTAATAGAAGTAAGCAATGAGGCAAACAGAAATGACACTTCAATTCAAAGACAATAATTGCACTGAAGTCATGGCAAGTCATGATGTCTCCTGGACATTGTAAAATGTGGGACGTAGTTATTATAGGGCATGTGATCACCACAGATAGCAAAGCATGCTCTGCAATGTGCTCTTATGCTGACCACAAGTATTTAGTAGTTCTTGTGGTAGGGTGATCCATTCCTCAACTGGTGGAGGCATAGAATGCCGTACCACAAGAACCCCTTAGCAACCTCATGGTCAGCATGGGAATAAATTGCAGAGCATGCTTTGCCATTTGTGGAGGTCATACATCCTGTTAAGAACCATGTCCCACCTGTTGTAATGTCTACAGTAACTTCAGTGTAATTATTGTCTTTGAATAAAAGTGTCATTTCTGTTTATCTCATTGCATATTTCTTTCAGTTACCTTCTGCATTATATTATATTCTTAAGTTTTGCATGCCAGTGTATATATTTGATTTTGTGTACAGAAAAGTTGTTACTTTTTTCTTGGAAAACAAGAAATGAAACAGCAGATCTTTTACAATTGAACTATTAAGCTACTATTTGCCACAAAACTGTAGATTGATAACTGTACTGTACAGAAAAGTGGGGTAAAGTGGCCAGGGTGAGAAGAGTGGCCATTGAATATATTTTGCCTTGAACAATGCTGCTGCCTGCCCAGAATTGGTTAGACTAGTTCTCATAAATGGCATTATTTTTGTCAGTGAGTTTGAGAGTGGAAACTTGTTATGTTACATTTTAGTAAAAGCTTTCCTTAGTTTTTGTCATCTGCTTTAGGTAAGTTTACTCATCACACGTTACCTCACTTAAATGTGAAGTAATGCTTTCATACAATAACTATGTTTAAACAACCCTTCCACAGGATATCACCTCATTGAAAACACTTTATTAATTACAGAATGTATGTATAGTCACCTCAGTTGCATCAAATTGTTGTCAAATTGACCATGGCTTTGACAGCACTAAGGCGATCTTGATCAGATTGAAAATTACATAGGATTACATGTAATCACATCATAGGTGAAAAACATCTGAGCAAAAATGCTCTTGTCAAATTGAAAATATCAGAAGAATAAAAATTAAACTGTAAAAATATAACATGTTTGTCATTTGGAATAATATGTTCCATCGAAATACAATAGCAGTCATGAGGTTGCTTAGGGCGAAGAACTGCATCATTCTTTAAAGCTGTCATCTGCTTCCATTATTTACATGCTACATCTACATCTACATTTATACTCCGCAAGCCACCCAACATTGTGTGGTGGAGGGCGCTTTACTTGCCACTGTCATTACCTCCCTTTCCTGTTCCAGTCGCATATGGTTTGTGGGAAGAATGACTGCCAGAAAGCCTCTGTGTGCGCTTGAATCTCTCTAATTTTACATTTGTGATCTCCTCGGGAGATATAAGTAGGGGGAAGCAATATATTTGATACCTCATTCAGAAACGCACCCTCTTGAAACCTGGACAGCAAGCTACACCGCGATGCAGAGCACCTCTCTTGCAGAGTCTGCCACTTGAGTTTGCTGAACATCTCCGTAATGCTATCACGCTAACCAAATAACCCTGTGATGAAATGCGTCGTTCTTCTTTGGATCTTCTCTATCTCCTCTGTCAACCCAACCTGGTATGGATCCCACACTGATGAGCAGTACTCAAGTATAGGTCGAACGAGTGTTTTGTAAGCCACCTCCTTTGTTGATGGACTATATTTTCTAAGGACTCTCCCAATGAATCTCAACCTGGCACCCGCCTTACCAACAATTAATTTTATATGATCATTCCACTTCAAATCATTCCGTACACATACTCCAAGATATTTTACAGAAGTAACTGCTACCAGTGTTTGTTCCACTATCATATAATCATACAATAAAGGATCCTTCTTTCTATATATTCGCAATACATTACATTTTTCTATGTTAAGGGTCAGTTGCCACTCTCTGCACCAAGTGCCTATCCACTGCAGATCTTCCAGCAATTCACTGCAATTTTCTAATGCTGAAACTTCTCAGTATACTACAGCATCATCTGTGAAAAGCCACATGGAACTTCTGACACTATCTTCTAGATCTTATTAATCAGCAATAATAATATGAGACAATGTGTTAGAGAAAGGAGACAGGCAGGAAACAGAACCTATTATGCAAACTTAAAGGCATTCAAGAATTCTCTAATTAGAAGAACACCCAAGTTAAGAATCTACTATTTCTTTTGTGTCCAGTTGTTTTATTGGTTAGAAATGTGGATGACAAAAGCAGATATGAACAACGTAAGGGCATTTGAAAGGAAAATCCTGTGAAAAGTTTATGGGCCCATGAGAAAGGCAGAGAGTTGGAGAGTAAGGTACAACCATGAAACATAAATATGGAAAGATACAGTGAAATTTGTTAAATTTCAAAGAATAGGCTGATAGGACATATGGAGCAGATGACAGATGACAGGATACCCAAACAAATAATGAAAGGGATATTGTACTCCACTGAAAGGGAGGGCCAACCAAGAGCTAAATGGTTGGACAATGTGTTGGTTGATCTTACCAAGAGGGAGATAGTTTCATCTTTGAATGTCTAATGCCAACATGGCATCTCATTGGGAAGAGTTGCTAACATCTTTATCAGAGTAAGAGTTAGTTACTTTCATATGTCACATATAATACTACAGACTGACTTCCAGACCCCTTTTTCTATGAAGGTGTCATCTGTCATTCTGTACCTTTGTGAGGAATTTGAATTATGTAAAATAAGGGAAAAGCAACCAATCACCTATTGTGGACTGATATGTGATGCACAGATAAATGTAACAGAAAACAGTAGCTTCTGAGCTCTTGGTGTTTTTCTAGTAATAGTGCACACATTCACACCCACACCCACACAGATACCCAAATGAGCATAACTGTAGCTGCAGTGAGACTGATTATTGAAAGAAGTTGCTTTGGCAGAAGAAGGTGGGGAGGGGGCAGGGGAGTATGCACAAGCCAAGACGAGGGTGATGAGATAGGGTAGGTAGTTCTTTCAACAGATGATTCAGGAGTTGCACATCAAGATGAAAGGAGTTCAGAGAGTAGAGCAAAGAAGAGATATAGAGAAAAGGAGATGGTGGGAGGAAGGTGGCAAAGAACATGGAGATGAAGAGGGAGAGTCAGGGAGGGGCGAGAGAAAGGGAAAGAGGTGGAAAAGGGGGGAGAGAGAGGGGATGGAAAGGAGTTGGAAAGGTGGTGAGAGGAGGGGATAGGAAAGGCAGACAAAGTCAGTGCCCTAAATAGTCTTAGGAAGCCCACCTTGTTGGCTAGAGGGCAAGTTTTTAACAATGTCAATACAGGGACATTTTTTGATAACCTTAAAATAGTACAAGGAAAACTATTTTACCCTGCACATCACCATTTCCAATGAGGATATAACCACTGACAACTCAGTCCAAGAACAGCAGAGTGTTTGCACTTAAGAAGGCAAGATGGTAGTATTACTTGCCAAAAGGGGACACTTTTGGAGTACCTATATCTACACTGGACACGTTACCACACTGGGCTGGGAAAAGTAGCCACTCTGTAAGGCTTCAGAAAAATCCATATAGGTGAGACACCTTATAATATGTAAATTTGAAAGACGCAAGCAGCAAGCTTCTAAAAGTAACTATAGTCTGATGAATATTCAATTTTCCTTGGACAGGAGGAGAATAAAAAATTTAAATGTGTCTACTTGTGTCCTGAAACAGAGAACTGGTAGGCAATGAAGAATGTGTTACATGAGTTTATTCTGCATGCAATTATGGAATTAGCACTTTCAACATTACAGCTGATGTTGGACTATCCTTCAAATGATATATGATACATCACAAGCATGTACATGTGGCACCATAGGCTGCCTTATTTGCTTGGATCAAAATCAAGGAGACATTTCAGATACTCAGGGGAAGAGAAACTCAATGATTAGATGTTGCTTGTAATAGAATCTCAGCTTTTCATCCATCTTCCAGGCTCTTCCTGATACTTATGTAAAGACCTTTGCAAACAATACTACCAATGTAACCTGGTGCTACATTATATGAGGTGCATTCAAGTTTTAAGGTCTCCGATTTTTTTTCGAATTAACTACTCACCCGAAATCAATGAAACTGGCATTACTTCTCGACGTAATCACCCTGCAGACGTACACATTTTTCACAATGCTGATGCCATGATTCCATGGCAGTGGCGAAGGCTTCTTTAGGAGTCTGTTTTGACCACTTGAAAATCGCTGAGGCAATAGCAGCACGGCTGGTGAATGTGCAGCCACGGAGAGTGTCTTTCATTGTTGGAAAAAGCCAAAAGTCACAAGGAGCCATGTCAGGTGAGTAGGGAGCATGAGGAATCACTTCAAAGTTGTTATCACAAAGAAACTGTTGCGTAATGTTAGTTCGATGTGCGGGTGCGTTATCTTGGGGAAACAGCACACGCGCAGCCCATCCCAGATGTTTTTGTTGCAGTGCAGGAAGGAATTTGTTCTTCAAAATATTTTCATAGGATGCACCTGTTACCGTAGTGCCCTTTGGAATGCAATGGGTAAGGATTACACCCTCACTGTCCCAGAACATGGACACCATCATTTTTTCAGCACTGGCGGTTACCCGAAATTTTTTTGGTGGCAGTGAATCTGTGTGCTTCCATTGAGCTGACTGGCGCTTTGTTTCTGGATTGAAAAATGGCATCCACATCTCATCCATTGTCACAACCGACGAAAAGAAAGTCCCATTCATGCTGTCTTTGCGCGTCAACATTGCTTGGCAACATGCCACACGGGCAGCCATGTGGTCATTCGTCAGCATTTGTGGCACCCACCTGGATGACACTTTCCGCATTTTGAGGTCATCATGCAGGATTGTGTGCACAGAACCCACAGAAATGCCAACTCTGGAGGCGATCTGTTCAACAGTCATTCGGCGATCTCCCAAAACAATTCTCTCCACTTTCTCGATCATGTCGTCAGACCGGCTTGTGAGAGCCCGAGGTTGTTTAAGTTTGTTGTCACACGATGTTCTGCCTTCATTAAACTGTCGCACCCACGAACGCACTTTCAACACATCCATAACTCCATCACCACATCTCTCCTTCCACTGTCGATGAATTTCAATTGGTTTCACACCACGCAAATTCAGAAAACGAATGATTGCACGCTGTTCAAGTAAGGAAAACATCACCATTTTATGTATTTAAAACAGTTCTCATTCTCGCTGCTGGCAGTAAAATTCCATCTGCTGTACAGTGCTGCCATCTCTGGGATGTATTGGCAATGAACGCAGCCTCATTTTAAAACAATGCGCATGTTTCTATCTCTTTCCAGTCCGGAGAAAAAAAATCTGAGGCCTTAGAACTTGAATGCACCTCATACATAAGCCACATGACCTATGAAATTATCACTAGAATGTCCTCTAGCACAAAGATATTGTGTCTGTTACTTAACCTTAGAATATCAATTGCTTCAAGTACATGAGCATCAATAATATATTCCCAAACATTAATACTGAACAATTGCTGAGTCAGTTCACTACTGGATGGAGATTATATCATACTCAAAAATGGTGATTGTGTATCTGAATGATATCATGTCTACCAAACATTATTTCATCAGCTAACATTATTAAAGTAACCCTTTAATGACTGTATCTTGGTAACTGTTTGTTATATTGTATGTACTGAAGGACATTTTTATTCTGCTTGTTTATGTAGCTTTGTTTTAATATAAAGTGGTCAGAGACATTTATCAATTTTTTAAGCATTATCATGGAGCTGCATCCTATTGAAAAATTGTGAGTCAAGGACTGGAATAGGCGGAACCTCATAGTTAAAAATTTATTATGTCATTCTGTAGGACTTAACAGAGTGTACACAAAAAGCACTGAAAAACTGGAGCCATTGGAAAATGGTACAACTTCAGGACATGTTGCAATTTATAGCCTGAAATCAAAACAGTGCTTTATAACATTGGTCCCAGACAGGCCACAGCAGCCCAGCAATATAGTACAATCTCCAGCTATCAGCAAAATTTTGCTGTTGGGTGGGCAATAGTGATCCTGTAGCCATCTGAAACACAGCAGTCTACCATAGTGGTGGGCTGAACTGCTAACTGCTGCAGCACAAAGCAATACTTCAAAGCCAGCTACATGACAGGAACTGAGCTCCTGTTGCAGCACACCTGGCCAAGGCAATTATATATGCCCCCAGTTCAGCTGGTAACTTCATCTGTGCTGTGCATTCATCTGGTGCAGTCTCTGTACCAGTCATTAGTTGTATGTGCAGCTGAGCACCTACAACTCCACTGAGCAGCACACCGACTACATGAAGAAGCTGGCCTGCAACCCGTCACCATCTGACACTCCAGTTATTGTTTGAGACTTCTGCATTTGACTCGGGTCATCTGAGTGCCCTGCTAGCCTACTTTGGGCTGTGGACACAAAACACTGGTTCAGGCTGTAAGCTTGCTGTGCTGCAGAGCTGATACCCATATCACATCAACAAGGCTGCTCTGGTGCTGGCTGTTTTACACTGTTTCAGGATTCCACAGCATCAGTGGACTCACTTGCTGCCACCAGCCATGTTCAGTACATGGGCCACAGCTTTGACCTACTATGTGAGAACCACCAAATGATAAACATTCATGACTCCACTCCTGTATGATACTGGAAGATCCCAGCCCCACTGCCTCCCACACACGCTAAGCTTGGGCAGAATTGGCTATTCTGAAATGCTGGTGACAGTACAGAGGTCAACACAAACCCAACGCTATTAAAAATGGGATATAGCTGATCATGCAACAAGTCAGAGTACTGTTAAAATCATAGAAGCTAATGGAATGGCTGGGTGCATGTGAAACTGCTTGGAATTTTTGAACAACAAACAAAGAAAGCTGCTCATACTATACAAACAATTTTTTTAGTTTTAACATTAATCAAGCCAACAAAATGATGAGTCAAGGAGCCAGATTCAAAGGCTTAGTTTTGCATACATAAGAGTTAAATATTAAGCCAAACAATTTGGCTTTGATGTTTAAGTGCTTGGAGACACTGAAGCACATGTGTTGGTTTGGTAAAGGTCTTGTGGTGCCATGACCAGCCTTGAGTTAACCGTGCTGTAAATCAAGTTAGCACAGAGCTCGATGGACTACTTTAGGTGATTATACAATAGCATGTTGTTGTCGTTCCTGTGAGTGCTATATGATGACTAGGATATACTTCACATGGTCTACACCAGAATACGTGGGGTAAAGGGAAGTTAGTAGGTCTATTAGTAGAAAGCATAAGGGGTTGACTAACACCCAATCGCAAATACATGTGATTATACGGGTCAAGCTGTTTTAGGTTAAATTCATAATTCATACAGGCAGAATTAAAAGAAATTGAACTGACAGATTGGACACTATAATAACTGTTGTTGTTAGATTATACATGTCCTTATGAGGTAAGCGGGAAATTTTCATGAAAAATTTTGTTTGCCTTATCATGCTTTCTATCAGATAGAAAGAAGATGGTATTGAGCTGTGGTGATTTCAAAGTAAATGTCTTAAATGAATCAGACAGGTGCAGTGATCTACTGAGTAATTAGCCACATGCAGTTTAATGTAAATTATAAATTGTCTTAACGGCTGAACATGGCAGAACATTGATAGCAGATGTCTTCATACAAAAAGCAGATGTCACATGAACACATGCCTACCCTGGGCTAAATGCAGTGTCAGATCATAACTCAGCTACAAGCACAGCACAGAAACAATCCTAGAAAACAATTAGGATGATTAATGACAAAATAATGGAAAATATTAAGGAAAGCTTAAAATGCTATAGGCTTCTACACTGAGGTGCCAAAGAAACTGGTATAGGCATGCATATTCAAATACAGAGATATTTAACAGGCAGACTACAATGCTGTGGTCAGCAATCCCTATATAAAACAACACATATTTGGTGCAGTTGTTAGATTCGTTACTGCTGCTAAAATGGCAGGTTATCAAGATTTAAGTGAGTTTGAATGTGGTGTTATAGTCAGTGCATGAGTGATGGAACACAGACTCTCCAAGATAGTGATGAAGTGGCAATTTTCCCATATGACCATTTCATGAGTGTACCGTGACTATCAGGAATCCAGTGAAACATCAAATCTCTGACAGAGCTGCAGCCAGAAAAAGATTCTGCAAGAAAAGGACCAATGATGACTGAAGAGAATCATTCAACATGACAAAAGTGAACCCTTCCGCAAATTGCTGCAGATTTCAGTGCTGGGCCATCAACAAGTGTCAGCATGTGAACCATTCAACAAAACATGATTGATATGGGCTTTCGGAGCTAAAGGCCCACTTGTGTACCTTTCATGACTGCTCAACACAAAGCCTGTCAACACTGCCATTGGACTGTTGATGACTGGAAACATGTTGCCTGGTTTGAGAAGTCTTGTTTGAAATTGTACAGGGATGGAGACAACCTCACAAACCCATGAATCCTGCATGTCAGCAGGGAACTGTTCAAGCTGGTGGGGGCTCTGTAATGGTGTGGGGCATGTGTTGTTGGAGTGATATGGGACCCCCATATGTCTAGATATGATTCTGACAGGTGACATGTACATAAGCATCCTGTCTGATCACCTGCATCCATTCATGTCCATTGTGCATTACAATGGATTTGGGCAATTCAAGTAGGACAATGTGACACCCCACACATCCAGAATTGCTACAGAGTGGCTGCAGGAACACTATTCTGAGTTTAAACACTTCCACTGGCCACCAAACTTGCCAGACATGAACTTTATTGAGCATATCTAGGATGCCTTGCAATGTGCTATTCAGAAGAGATCTCCACTCCCTCATACTCATACAGATTTATGGACAGCCCTGCAAAATTCATGGTGTCAATTTCCTCCAGCTCTGCATCAGACATTAGTTGAGACAATGCCAAGTTGTGTTGGGGCATTTCTGTGTGCTCAGGGGGTTTTACACAATATTAGGCAGGTGTATCAGTTTCTTTGGCTCTTCCGTGTAGATAGCAAAAGTGCCCACACAGATGTCAACACCTTCTGGCCAACCTCACACCTCTCATCACTTTTCAGAAATTTTGAGAAGGTAATGTACTCAAGGGTTTTTCATTCACCTATTTAATAATGGGATACTTCGTCCATAGCTATACAGATTTCAAGATGCCTGCTATACTGAAAAACCTGTTTGTACCTTCACTGAGTAGATCATAAAAATTTTTAAATGAAAATATATAACCACTTGGAAAATTCTGTACATTATAAATCACATTTGACTGTGTAAATCATAATTAAGTTTTCATGGTATACATGGTTCAGCACATGTTGTTTTAGATCCAATTAAAGAAAAAGGATGTAGAAAGCTAAACTATGATGTCTGAGTATTACTGCAGCCTCATCTTCTTGGGGAAAAATCATACTGAATGTTCTGTAGGATTTTACAATGAAACAATTGGTCTGTGGTAATGATCTCAATAAAGCATTCACCAGAAAAACAATAAATGATGCTTTTGTTAAAGTTACTAACTGGGTTTATGAAAAACATTTAATTTAAAAAAAAAGTTCATACTGCTTTGTACTACAAAAAAATACATCATCTACTGCAAATATATTTCTCTGACAGAAAATAATAAACAGGGTAGAAAGATCTAAGTTCTTTGGTAGCATATTGATGAAAATGGAAACAGACCTGCTAAAACATTTAATGCCAGCCACTTCTGCCATAAGAATAACTTCCAAATTTGGGGACATATAAAACAGTAATTGAACATATTTTGCATGTTTTTATTCACTGTTGTGCTGCATAATATTCTGATATAACATCTCCCTTAGGCAACAAGTACCCATTGTGGATTAGAAAGTATTTAGAAGTCACACATGTACATATTGTAGGCATCAGTTTAAACAATTGGAAAAATTAACCACAGCTGCAAGTACATTTTTATACTCATTAAATTTGTGGTCAACAATCTATTGTACTTTGAGAATGATAGAGATATTCACAAGTACAGTAACAGAAAGGAAAATGGTCTGAATTTCCATCTAGTGAATCTAAATTTGGGACAGAAAGGAGTGCAATACTCTGCTACAAAACTCATTGTTAGTCTGCTAAGTGAAATAACAACAAGGGGGATACTTAGTTCAAGATCCACTGTGTGCAGATGATAACTAAAGCAGATAGTGAGCAAAATAAACAGATGAAAGGATCTGCCAAACTGGTGTATTGAAAGGTCCAGAAGTTGCGTTTTAAGTGCTTCAACTGTTGTGATAAAGGACACAACAGAGCAGTCTGTCTGAACACACAACAAAGGAAAGAGTTTAAAGGTGATGCACATATGCTTGGCAGCTTTCCAGCAGCTAAGCATTTGTCAGTGATTGTCTGAATGCTGAGTTCGATGCAAACTTCTGGACCAATAATTCAGATGTTATGGATCATTTTACACATAATGAAGAATGGTTTTACAGTTTTCAATGTTCTGCACTTATCCAGTGCTGACTGATGTCAATGTTGGTAATAATTTTAACATGAATGCTGTTGGAAGAAGAAGAATGATCTTCAGAGTCTTGGTAAATTATGGGCATCATTCATATTACATAGAAAATCAAGGGTTGTCACTCTATTCATCCAAACACAATTGTGAATTCATAATTCATCAAAAATACTTCTGTTGTGAGGGCAAGAGGCATAGGGTCTTGGCAAATTTCCAACAGGCTGATACAAGTGAACCAACCACCAGCCCCTCCCCCCCCCCCCCCCCAAAAAAAAAAAAGATGTATTTCTGAGGCTAATCAAAGAGGAGCTGCAAATTGTTAAAATACAGTATGGTCACCCTATAAAAGTGCTTCACTATGATGGTGGACATGGATTTGGCAATGAAAAGGTCTGACTGAATCTGAAAGTCACTGGTATGCATGAAGTTGGTTGTTTTAAATTCATGCACACACACCAACTAAATGGCTATGCTAAATGTACTAGTGAAACAATTGTAGAACATGCATGGATAATGCTCTTCTCAAAGAATCTGTCAAAACCTTTATGAACAGAATCACTCAGTACTCAATAATGCCATTTAAATTCTTAATCAAACTGGCCCAGGTACTGTAGATGAAAAGACTTCCTGTCAGCTGGTCACTGAGAAGAATGTTCATCTGAGAGAGCTGTATATTTTTTAGATCAAATGTGATGCACATATTCCAGAAGAGTGTCAGTATAAGTGGGCTGAAAAATGGTGACAGGCACACTTTTCTCACTATATTAAGATGTCAATGGTTTCCACCTGTGGACAACAGCTGGTAGAGCAGAGAAATTATGTTTGAACAAGACCTTTCAGGAAAAAACCTAGACTGTATATCCTCATGTGGAAAGTAAGTGAAGATGAAATAGGACACTTCTATGGTAGGGTGTTTCAAGCAGCAACAGCGTAAGAAAAGAAAGTGGACAAGCAACTTCTTCAGTGAGAGATACACATGAATCACAAGGACTGGGGAGATCACAGATTCAGCTCTGAAATAGGGAGTGAATTCTAACACCCAAAGGTTTGTTTAAATGTAAGTTAATAGATATAGATGAACCAGGAACTATTCTGAAGCACTCAAACCACCAGACTAGCGTAGTTGAGAATCAGCAATGGAAGTAGAAATTGGGTTGCTGGAGGAAAGTAATACATGGACTTTGACATAATTACCAGTGGTGTGCAAGGCAATCTCTAATCATTGATTTTTTCATGGGAAACAAGATATTAGTGGGAGAATTAATGGAATATAAACCCCAACTTGTTCTGCAGGTTTATAGGAACTTGAAGGCACTGACTACAATGAAATATTCAGCCCAGTTACTTGATATAACACAATTAGAGCAGTGTTGAGTACCGCTGCTAATGGAGGTTTAAAGCTAGTATATTTTGATGTGAAGTCAGCATTTCTAAATGGTGTTCTGAAGCAAGAAATATTCATGGAACAGAATGAGGAATTTCATGGTAGCACTAGCGGAATATGAAAACCCTATACATAAATCTTTACACAAGGTGTTTCAAAAAGAGTTTCCTGATTTCAAAACTCCATATTTATTGATATGAACATACTAAAAATATGGGAGACATTGCAAAACACTCACAAAATCTTAAAGTTTTAGCTATGCTATTACAAATGCACTATGTGCCCACCAGCAACAACATAAACAACATCTAGGTGATAGTTAAATTCGTCATAAACTTTACACAATGTATCTCTTTTTACAGAAGATATGGTGGCTTCCATTCTGTTATTCACTTCTTCAATGTCATGAGGTAAAGGGAAGAGGAACACACTTTCATTCACACACCCCACAAGAAAAAACCTAATGGGGTAACATCTGATGATCCTGAAGGCCAGGAATGCAGACCAATGTCTGAGGGTCCATGTGCACCATCCAGCACTGAGACAGCATGTCACTGAGGAACAGACATACATGGTGCCAGTGTGTGTCAGGTAACAGGGGATAATATGGAACTCTTCCAAGTAGTTCATAACTTAAATTTAAAGCACAGAGGAGAAATAATATGTTGGGCTGGTGTACTTCAATCAAAACCTTTCATAGTAGATTTAAGTTATAAAGATGTTTAGAACAACTGCAAAGCAATTCATTATTTTATTATGAAGACACAATTCAGTTTCAATCTTTGTAGGGCCAGACAAGTATTTGTATGTCTCATATTTCGTGCAAAGATGTCATTAAATAAAGGGATAGGGTGAAACTGTGCCAAAACATGGTGTTATTCCTAATTATGTAAATCTGATAGCATGTCATAAATTAGATCTGATTTTAATTTTCTGTGCTTAAGAATAAAATTATGTGGTTTGTGGGTTTAAGGGACCAGACAGCAATGGTTATCAGTAATAAAATTATGTATTAAATGCAGAGTGAAAATAGTGTAATGCAAAATCGACATGAAAATACTTGTTTTGTGTTTTGATGAGCGTTCATAGTTCCGTTGCATAGTGTATTTTTTAAAATTGCAACGAATTATAAAATTATGTGGTGTAAATGTGTGTAAAATTATATAATTATTTAGGTTTAAGTATTTAAATCTTATAAAAATTGTAAACAAATTGTGGTCATGTTTAGGAATTATGCTGCTTAATGCAGTGTCACAAGACCTGACTCAGGACTGGGGATATGAGTGGGAAAATGAGGTCTTTGGTCAATGTCAGTTGTGATGGTAAGTTTGGAGTTCCAAAGTGCCGCAAGTGTCAGCATGGACACCAGTGTACGTGAATAAACTGTGAAGGAACAACGTGAAAGTGTGTAGGTGTGAGACAATAAACCATGTGTACAAATTGCACCGATTATTCTTTATCTAGATCAGATTTATTTGTGAACTTTAGTATGCATGGCCACAAAGTTAGAAGTGTTTCTTTTTGAAATAAATAAGTTTCAATATGAAGTTGTATGGTGTAACTCATTTTTGCAAGGTTGTGGTACAGCTCCATCCTGTTGGAAAGTGAAGTTATTGGAGTACTCCTGAAGTTGTGGAAAAAGCAAATTCTGTAGCATTTGAAGACTGTTCATTCCACATTATGTTTTTCTGTGTGAGGTCAACCTGGACTTCGCACAAGCATCCTGTCTCTTTGAACTGATGATACTAATGACAAATATTTTTGGTATAGGCAGATCCATACCAAAATGCCACTGAAAAGCATGCTAGATCCAAAATCACTGCCAGACTTGTTGCAAACTGCAACACACAAAATTCCTTCTGTTGAGTGGACGCTATCTTATTTCTGTCTGACAGAAAACTGAGAACACCCATTGACTGACTTCTAACAGTGACTTTCTGAAACTCTAGACAATATCCATTCAAACAACACATATTTTCTTGGCACATCCCATGTTTTGTAATTATTACTGCACAGAATCAGGCCATTGTTTTTGATATACCCAGCAATTTAAAAGAACCTCAAATATATTGAAATGACTGGCTCAAAAGTGTGACATCCAATTTTGGATTAAGGAAAAGTAATTCAGATCTGTGTTCATATTACTGCATTTTTAATGATGATTAGCTTATAGTTGTTTAATGTGTTGATGGTGGCACATCCCATGTTTTTTAATTATTATTGTACATAATCAGGCAATTGTTTTTGATACACCCAGTAATTTAAAAGAATCTCAAATATGTTGAAATGACTTATTCATAAGAGTGACATTCAATTTTGGATTAACATAAAGTAATTCAGACCTGTGTTTCTATTACTACATTTCTAATGATGATTAGCTTATAGTTGTTTAATGTGTTGATGGTGAAATTGTTGGCTCTAAAAAGAGTATCATTAATGATTTTCTGAGAACATTGAAGAAGGAATTCAAGATTCCAGCAGAAGTTGTTGGACACTTCTGCAATGTATTGATCAAATCTGATGAAGTTTGTTCATTCTTAATCAATCAAAAGGCTTTTGCAGAACCTATATTCAGTTGATTTAATGTGACAGTTGCAATTGCTGTCTTAATTTCAATTGAGAAATACCTGCAGGTGGATGAATTCACGAGGATGGAGACTCAAAATCCCCATCAAAAAGCACTTGGATGCTTGATGTATTTGATAGTAGCAACATGTTCAGATGTTCAGACATCTGTTTTTCTGTAAACTATGTGTCAGAGTTTCTGGAGAACCAGAAGATAATTTCTGGTCAATGGTTAAATTTATTTTAAAATATGTCTAAGGAACTTTGTCATTTAGACTGAGGTGTAGAGCTGCTGAACTGTAAGGGGAGTTGGAAGCATCTAGTGATCCTGATTATGCCAGTTAACCAAGCACTCATCATTCCATAAGTGGACTTTTCTTCACAAACAGTGATGGAGGATTAAGCTGGGCCAGCCAGAGACAAGCCTGTTTGTCCCTATCAATAACTGAAACTGAATTTATAGCTGACAAAGAAGTTGCAAAAGAAGTCACACGATTATCTTATCTCTACGGTGAAATTGCACCATTGAAAGGTGTACCCATTTTGTAAGTCAACAATGCAAGTGCAATCCAGCTGGCAAGGAATTGTGTGTTTTACAATTGAGGAAGATAAACTGCATACTGAACATGTATCAATTGAATTTCAAGTTGCAGACACTTTCACACAGCCAAACAAGCATGTGACTTGTTATCATATGCATTACTTACTAGACATATTAAAGTGTCACACTTTTGCCATGTCAGTAATCAAAAGTTTTAGTGGAATTGTTAAAGTAAACATTTTATTCCTGTATGTCATAATTTCACTGCTGAAAGTCATTTTTATTTTATTCATGTCTGTAAGTCTGGTTCTGTATATACTGGTTACAGATGTTTAATCGATTATCTTTGCACTGTGTGTACGCAAATCTCTCTGGTTGAGGTGTCATGGCTTACAAGTCCATGTTCATTGTTGTTGTTACATATATCTATTATTTCATGTACACTGTAAATGCTAATTAAAGAATGTCTATGTAGCATTGTGTATCATAAATAATTAACAGATATAAATGACAAAAAGGTGTAAGGAAGAATTATCTTATGATAAACCATAAATACATTTCAGAGGCTAAATGTAGACAGCACAGTCCCTTATTTTATACAATTGTGGCAGCCAGCATGCCTGGAGCTTGTACCAATACTATGCTGAATGTATTATATGAGCTGCTCTTTAGTGCAGCACAAACAATTGACTCATCCATCTATAGTGACCAGCATCTGACAAGACTGGAAATTACTCAGTAACCTGTGGAGACTGGTCAACTGGCTGAGAGCATCAACAGCAAGCCACTAGAGAGTAAATAAATGGATAAAAGTGAGAGAAAGACCAACAATGAAGATAGCATGGTACAATAACAAACCCAGTGAATAAATCAAAATTGAAAACCAAAAACATAGTGAATCCAGAACCAAACATTGATGTGTAGCAAGTTCAGAGCAATAGCCCAGTGAAATCATGATGACTGACTGAGTGGCTATGCTGCTAGATTTAAAGGCCAGCCCCAAGTGCTCATAGGCTGACAGGATGGGGAGGGGCCTGTGTTTCAGCAGTGACAGCAGTACTCACAGATTATGATAGTGCTATTTAGCAGCTGTCATCAAGTTCCATGTCTTCCAGTGTGCTTTCAAACACACTGGGCTGCAATACCAGATCCCTTGCCCTTGAAAAGGGTGTATAGGGCCAAGAGTGCCAAGGACAATGCTTGGGAAGTTGAACTGGTGGTGTGGTAGAAGCCCCAACATGGAAGCCTTCCAGCTCGACTGAAGAACCTGGTGTGTTGGGCAATGTTTTGGGGTGTGGCAACTTGGGGGATGATGGTATTGGTAACAAAGGTGAAGGGGCAGATGCTGCAGTGAGGCCTCTGCCTCCTTGCATTAACTGCTGCTGGTGTTCTGGAGTACAGGTTCTACACATGATGGTGGGAAATTGGCATGGGGGGTGTTCCAGGTCTGAATGAGCCCCTGACAGTGGTGCAATGGGTGGGGAGAGGTGGAGATGATGTGTATTATGGTGCTCCAAACCCCTTGGAGTGTCAACCATCTTAAGGCAACACGCATGGGTAGCACCCAACATAGCTGGCTTCATCCTGTACAAGTGAGCTTATACAGCTGACCCTGGCAAGTAATGACCAGTGTGCTGAGTCCAAGGTTCCTAGGGCTATGGGGCCAGGAGACAGAGAGAGTATGTGGCTACTGGCCATTGTGGAGCTCATCTGTGTTACAGTCATGGACAGTGGTGGTCCTGTAGGTGCTTAGAAAGACGCTGAGTGCAGCTGTGGTGGTGGAAGTGCTCACAAATTTTAAGATTGGTTGTTTAAATGTCTGCACCATATTTTCCACCTCACCACCTGGAGGTGGAGAATTGTTCAAAAGCTTATGCTGTGAATTGGGCCCATTGCCCAACATGGCATTGTGGCAAAACCCTGGAGAAGCACATTCAGAGTGGCATCAGTGATGGTGGATGCCATGCTGACCACATACTGGTAGTCAGAATAAGCATCCATGGCAATGAGCCACCTAGAGCCCAGAAAGGGGGCAGTGAAGTCCAGATGAATGGTGTCCCAGTGGTGATGGGAGATGGGCAAGGGGGTGAAAGGCTGGGATGGAGCAGCCTAGTGTCAGACACAAGTAGAACAGTTGTGCACTATGGCCTCCAGATTTTTGTTCTGTTCTGGCCAGTAGGCATGTCACCTTGCAACAGCTTTCTTTTTGACATACCCCAATGGCCACAATGGATTAGTTTGCAAAACTTGAAGGCAATGTGTAGGGTGGATGATGACATGGTGAATATAAGCCTCCATGCCAAGCAGGAGGACATAAGGGATGACTGAAAATTGGTGTGAGAGGCGAGTGCAGACCCAGTGCTCTGGATTGGCAGACTTTGAAAAATAAATGGCCCACCCATGGGGCATATATTGCATGATGTGCCTTAAGATAGGGTCAAGGCTGGTGTCTGCAGTCATTTGAGTAGCTGTAATGGGAAATTCATTCAAAGCATGCCACGGTTCCATGTCAATATGGAAACAGGAAATCTGTCGTCATATGTCGTATTGCACCTTGAAGCAAGATGAGAGAGAGCACCCACATTTGTGTGTTGTGCCGTGGGTTTGTATTCAATGGAATAATTGCAGGAGCTGAGAAAAAGTTGCTGTTGAGCCATCCACTCAAGAATCTGGGAGCATGGCTCAGAGAGTGCTGCCAGCACTTTGCAGTCTGTACTGAGGATAAACTGGGTCCCAAACAGGTAAACTTGTAGCTTCTTAATGGCAAAGATAATCATCAAAGATTCTTTTTTGATATGTGAGTAGTTCTTTTGAGTGGGTGTCAGTGTCTTTGATGCATAGACAATCAGTTGCTCAGCACTGTCATCACTCCTACGTGCCAGCACTGCACCAATGCTACAGGGAGAATCATCAGCAGCAAAAAGCTGGGGACATAAGGGAGGAAAGAGCATAAGGTAGGGCACCTAGCACAGCAGACACTTTACCTGTGTGAAAGCATGCTCTCAGGCAGCTGTCCACCTGTACAGAACACCCTTCTTCCACAATTAGTTGAGCAGACACATAATGTGAGACACTTAGAATCATAATTCACCTTTCCCAGAAAAGTTTGCAGCTCCTGTAAGTTTCAGGGGTGGGTTAGATTGTCAATAGAGGAAGCATTGTGGTCAGAGTGCTTGATCCTTTCTTTGATGAGTAAGTGCCTGAGATATTCCTCTTTCTCCTGAGAAACCTGACTGCACAGGTGCTCCTGATCTGCAGTGTCCATGACAATTAAGTCATCAAGCAGGGATGGACACGGTTAAGTGTTCCAAGTATCACTGGAAGATCACCAGAGCAGAAGAGATCCAAAATGGCAAGCAGTTGTATCTGTATAAGCCAAAGGAAGTGTTGATGGCCATAATGCATTGCATTTCATCATCTAGTGTAATCTTCAAATAGGCATTGGCCAAGTGTATCTTAGAAAGATATTCACCTTTGACATGTTTCATGAGAAGGTCTTCTGGACATGGTATGTAGTAGGTTTCCATGTGTGTGTGCACATTGATTGTCAATTCAAAATCCTCACAGAGTCAGAGAGTGCCATTGGGTTTCTTGACAACTACCAGAGGTGTGGTCCAAGCACTGGTTTCCACAGGTTCAATTACCCCAGCTTTATGGAGGTGATCGAGTTATTGCTTAATGGCTATCCATATGTAGACAGGAATAGGATGTATGTCGTAGAAATGGGGCACTGCATCAGGATGTAAGGGGATATAAGCCTAGAAATCTGTGCCACAACCTAAGCCAATTATGAATAGTGGCATGAAAGTCTCCTGGAATGGAACTATGTTAGAGACAACTTGAACATTGTCAGTGATGGAGAAGCCAAACAGAAAGAAGGCATTCAGACTGACAATGTTGCCAGCCAAGTAACTATTGACAACAAACAGAGTTACCAGCCATGTGACATTTTTGTATGCAGCATTTATTCTTAATTGATGCTGGAGAGGAATCAAACATGTCACCATATGTGATCAACATACAGGATGGCAAGACCAAGACAGGAGAACCCAGATGAACATGCATTTGGAGGTTAGTCAACAAAATGGACATCCTGGTTTGTAATAATGATGTTGATAAACAACTTAGTCACAGAAGGTTTGCAATGAGGAACAACTGCCTAAAGTTCATGCACTGCCCCTCAACACATGTGGGGAGTGGGATATGGCTGTCCTGACAGTTTATGACAGTCAAGAAGTGCTTATCTTTCCCACAATGGGTGAAGTGCACCTACTGTTCTGGAGAGTCCACTCATGGGAGAACTGTGGAGCATTGACGACATGATTGGAGACACCACTGCATAAGCTGATGAGATGTGACTGGCTGCTCAGAGGCCATTAGCAGGACTGAAATCAATGAATCAAGCTGCCAACATCAGAAAAAAGACTTGTGAGAATTCTGCCCCCTGAGGCAGCACCTGGATCACTGCTACTTGAGGTCAAGCCATGAGATGTTCATTTACTTCCTGCATGATGTTGAAAGAGTGTACTATTTTCAAAATATGTTCCAAGGATGGGTTGTTGAGTTTGTGAGCTGCAGTACATACTTCTGATTTGGGAGTTAATAGGGTCACTGTGTCTCAGATAAAAAAAACTGCATATGAAGTTTTGCAAGTCAAGTTCATACAAATGAAATTGCAATATTGACTCAACACTTGCAGATTCATAACCCACAAGTGGTATGGCTGATGAGGTTGCTTGTGGTATTGATGGGACTTGCAGCATGATGTGACCACTTGGAATTGTTGTGAGTAATA
The DNA here is from genome assembly GCF_021461385.2 of Schistocerca piceifrons. NCBI lineage: Eukaryota > Metazoa > Arthropoda > Insecta > Orthoptera > Acrididae > Schistocerca > Schistocerca piceifrons. The sequence goes on from NC_060149.1 coordinate 893,937,577, forward strand.
ATTTGATGGGAACAAACACATCTCCTTGAATTTGCATATGACAGGATATGAATGTGCACCAACATCTTTAGTAAGAAAAATGTCTCTGGGAAAGCCCAAGAAAGAAAGAGTAACTACTGGAAAATGTCATCAGAAACCAAAATAGCGTCAAAGTGGTGTCTCAGGTGCTGCAAAAATTTGTCACAATCCTCTTTTGCATCATCAAACAGCAGAAATGCAGATGGTTAGCCCTCTGTGTGGAAAGTGATTACAGCCTGGATGGACTGGAAACCCTGAAGTTGCAGTTGGTCCCTCAGGAGCTGAATTTTCTGATGGAGCAACTCAGTCTGTTGGTGGTGGTGTTGTTGCTGCTGTTGAACCTGCTGTTGGAATTGCTGTTGCAACTGCTGCTGCAGGAGCAGCTGTTGCTGCTGCTGTTCAGTGTACCACATGAACTTTGCATCCATGGGATACTGATAACCTTTTACCTCATTGCAAGTTATAGTGATTAGAATCTGACAAGACCAAGAGTGACTCAAGAATCTGCAGAGACTGGCCAACATACTGAAGGCATCAACAGTGAGCTGCCAGAGACTAAACAAGTGGACAACAGTAAGAGAAAGACAAACAATAGGGATGGCTCAGTGGAACAACAAGCCCAGTGAGTAAACTAAGATGAAAAACCTAAGACATAGCAAATCAAGAATCAAACAGTGATATGTAGCAAAACTGATACAATAGTCCAGTGAAATCATGACCGACTGAGTATCTCTGGTGGGATGAGCATGTCTTTCTAGGATGTGTGTTTGTGTGTGTGTGTGTGTGTGTGTGTGTGTGTGTGTGTGTGTGTGTGTGTGTGTGGAGGGGGGGGGGGTACTTTACTGGCAACTGTAGTAAGCATCCTGACCAACCATTCACTTGGCCATACATGAATATCATTTAAGTTGGTTACTGATATCAGTAGGGAACTGTTATGCACTTACAGTTCTCCACAATACTTCTGTAGTCAGTCAGTAATAGAAAGGCATAATAAGTAAGGGGATAATGCTGTTCTCTTATATCGAGGGAAATATGCATTTATAGATATGAACTGAAATTTGCTGTTCCAGTTACTGTTTGCAAGGTATACACAGGCACCTGTTAGTGATTTTACTGCTAGCTTCCTAAATTTTGAATCCTGGGAAAAAATTTCTGTTCTAATTTTTTTGTCTATGTGACTCTTTTATTAACTACAAATAAAACTAAAATGTAAACAACATAGCTATAATTTTAAAATTACCAGATATTAATTATCTCCTTCCAGTTATATCCTGTCCTACATTTCTCACTAATATTATGTATTTCTGCAGCATAAAATTCCCTGGAGCTCTAGCTACACTTCCGTAAAACATTAGTTCCTAAAACAGCATAGAAAGAATACATGCATCCTTTTCCCATATTAAACTGAAAGATGAGCATACAGTGTAGGAAGAGCAAGCCTAACATATTTTTTGAGCAGTGTGTTGATGTGAAAATTCCATTCAAGTTTACACATGTTACAATCAAGAAAACATAAATTTTTAAGTAACTCATAGAGGAGGTCACTACTTTTACCATTTAGTGGAAGAAGTTGCTTCAATGAAGCCAAAATTTTTGTTGTTGATGATGTTTGCTGGAAGAATCCTTGCCAAGGCAGGGAGACCCAAATTATTAGTGACTGAATATGTTTCAGTTTGAAACATGTGCTATGTGTTTTATGGTGTGAGAATGTAGTGAGTAATGATGATCCATTAGATATATGGGAAATTGAACATGGAATCCTCATCATGCTATTCAATGGAAAAGATTACATGAAAACAGTTTAGTTTATCTTCTGACATCATTTTATTCCATGTATAGCTATAACAATGCTAACACAGTGACGAGTTCTCCTGGCATACATCACACTACTGCCAATGATACAGCTGCTCATTTGACTCATTGTCTTCCGACTGATGGATGGATATGGTAAATGTGAGATATCACCAAGGAAGCAATGTGTGACTTTGGTGTTCCTTCCACAGTTTGTTTGTGAGAATCTAATAACTATTTAATAATCTTATATCAGGTTTTATTTCTATCATAAAATGTATATGTACACACATGTCTGTAAGTATCATGCTCACAAAAATACACATCAAGTGCAACAGATGATACAAGAGGAGATTGAGGAATAATATGTTCTTAAACTTCTATTAATAGTATTAATAACTGAAGGGATGTTTTTCAATTTATGAGTATAGCTTTTTAAAATGTTACTGAACTTGGAGATGAATGCTTGATTTTATCATTTTTACAGTCTTCAGTACTTATCACAACAGCACCAATATCTTGACAGGACTGTATGGAACAAAAAAAAAATATATCCTATATTTCATATTAAGATGGTAAAAAATAGTCATTCAAATAAAGTTCAGATCAGTGATGTCAGATGTGGATGCCAAGTCTACAACAAGCAAAATATGCAAATGCACCTATAAGTTACACCAAGGAAAAAAAGGAAATATCAAAATTTCACTAGTATCAGAAGATTTGAAGAATAAAAAGAGCAAAAAATAAAATGTATGAGCTGTGTCATACAAAGCTACAATCATAAAGCAAAATCCAGTGGGTACTACAATGAATGCTTTATCCAATTTTATAATGTTAACAGTGCTCTCGAGTGAGCTAACTGACGGCATGTTCAGATACAAATCAAATTTCTCTGGCAATTTGATTTCATGACATATTAAGTTTATTATTGATCTATGTTAGTCAAGATTTTTGACTTCTCTTTCCAGGATAGAGTTTAATACGTCCTTGGGTTATGTTTCAAATCTACAAATTCTTTGACAGTAGTACACTGCAGTCAAAGTTAATAGTTTGCAAAGAGACATTATCATATTACTATGGAAAATAATTCAAGCTGTTGATTATCAGACCACAGAAAATAGGAAATTTCTAGGAAGGCATCTCTAAAAGCTGACTGGAATTATGGGTGCAATGTGCGACATATCAGCTCTATGCGTATTGCTTCTGCAGATAAATTTCTGTGTACCTTTAATAGCTGTTCCTAAAGAAAAAAATTAATCATGGACCAAAAACTGGAAGTACCACATGACAAGAAAAGAAAATTATATCTACACTGCAGACCACTGTACAGAGCACAGAAACCAATACTTCTAATTTAACACATATTAAAATGTCTTCTCATTCACTTCGTGTATGGAGTTTGAGACAGAATAACTGCTTAAACACTTCTTTGTGTCCTGTAATTAGTCTAACATTGTCTTCATAGCCTCAACAGAACTAATTTGGTTCTTAAAACAATATACATGGGATTTTGTAGGATAGTAGACATATGCCAGTTTAGGTTTCTGGAATTATTAACATGAACTCCCTGTAACAGGGATCCAAGCAATATTGTGAGCAGTAGACGATGAATTTCGTGCACTATAATGTAAGGATGTAGACAGCATGACCTACAGAAGTCTGAGTCAGTCTGCAAAACATGCATGCCAAAGAGGTGATGGCTTTGAGCACTATGGGACTTAACAGCTATGGTCATCAGTCCCAAAGAGGTGAAGGTGACTGCTTGTCGTAAGTGGGAAGTCCGGGTTTGAGTCCCCATCCAGCACAAATTTCTGGTAGTCAGCACTGGGTAGTAGATTTATACCTAATACAGCTGAAGTCAAGGAATTTACAGTCAGTGGATAAATTTTGAAGTATTTCATACAGCTGTGGATTGTCGACACTGTCTGTTCTTGTAGACATATAGGTAAGCTCCAAGTTGGAATATCAACAATATAAGGAAAAAAATAGATTGCTACTCACTATAAAGACAACATTTTGAGTTGCAGACAGGCACAATGAAAAGACTGTTACACATTTAACTTTCAGCCAGAGCCTCCTTCAGAAAAGAAAACACACACACACATACACATTCATTAACACAAGGAAGCGCACCTTACCCACACAAGACTGCCATCTCCAACATCTCAGATCGGAGCTCAGTCTTAGCTGCCGGAGCAGGTAGTCATGTGAAATGTGCTCTGGTCTGAGCTGCCAGAGGTGGCAGTCATGTGTGAGGGAGGTATGCTTCCTGTCTCCATCTCAGTGTGTAATCATTGAAACCTAAATCTGAGGGAGCATTTTTCATATGAAAAACTAAAACAAAATATTTGAGCCCATAAATTCAAATTAAGATGAGGTAGCACAACTATTAAATGGTTGTGTTTTAGAATGAATCAGTAGTGAAATGAAGCAGCAGCCAACCTTTTCACTTATTGTAGACACAGTCCCAGATGTATCAAGAAAGGACTAACTTAGTTTAGTTGTAAGATGTTGGCACTTAGATTTAAGCAAACCACATAGAAGTGATTTTGAAATAAATGAATCATTTTTAGGATCCCATGAGGTAAGGGGTCATGATGCTGAGTGTTTTGAATAAGATATACTAACTGATTTAGAAACCATGAACATACAACTGGATAAGTGCAGAGGTCTAGGATATGATGGTACTGCTTTTATGAGTAACAAATACTCATGTCTGCAATCAAGTGTTTAAGCACAGAGCCCAAATTCTGAGTTTATATGTTGTTCAACTAATAATTTAAATTTGGAACTAAATGATTCTGTCATGAAAGTAGTGGAACTGCAACAATTTTGTGATAAAATAGAATGCATTTATGTTCCACTTAGTGCATATGTGATTCGATAGCAACAAATAAATGTAACTGTTGCAACTGACAGATGTGCTCCAATGACTCTGAAGAAACTGTGCCAAGCTAAATTTGCTTCCAGATTTGATTCAGTGTTATCACTCAAACAGAATTTCATACAAATTTTGCAATCTCTACCCAGTATCATTTTAAAGAGTAAGAAGAAAGGAGAGGGGGGAAGAAGTTTATAATTTGATACATAGAAACTTTTGATTATTCCTGCCTCTCATACTTCAAAATAAGGTTTTGGAAAATGTTAACCTAGTTTCCAAACTACTGCAGTAACCTGATGCTGATATATAGAATGCTTTTCAAATTCTTCAAAGTGCAAAAAGCAGTCTAGACACCTTAAGGCATAATTTTAAAGTTGTACCAGAAGTAATAAAAGTTTGAAGCACGGGTCCAAAGTTGCCCTCAAAATGTATCCATAAAGTGTAGAAATCTTTTTGGTGAGCTTTCTGCAGATATTTAATGAATATTGGACTCTTGGATATCAATACAAAAGAATAAACTATGCAGTCAGCCTCACTGACTCACAAGCACCTGAAACATCACAGAAGAGGACCCAGAACCCCAACAAAGCAAAATGCTGATTGGTTACTCATTTGTTTCACTTCTGAGTAAAAGGAGAATGATTTTGTGTTTGTAGAGGATGTTTCATGACTATGTTGGATGAGTCCCAGATGTTCATTACACTTGCACTTACCAGTTGACAAGCTAATGTGTCTGGAACTTTAAGTGATGACAACAGGGGAAAAACACCACCCACAACAAACACCCTCCTGTGAAACTAAAAGAAGTAAGAAATCACATTTCATCATTTCCTCATTATAAATCACACTACACATGAAGAGAAAGTAATAGAGTTTGCCTACTAGCATATCTGAATTTGTGAACTAAGTACAAGCTCTACTGTGATGGAAAGAATAGGCCAGTTTTCAGAGGAATATACGAGAGAGAGAGTTGTGTAAGATGAACCTTACATTTAAATAGCCTAAAATGGATATGTGTCACAAATGTCATGTTCTGCATACTAGAAAGAAATTTATGCCAGTGAAAGGCAGGTCTATAGAAGAAATTGATACCAAGTTAACTGTTCATCACACTGAGGCACACAATATGTACCTTCAAAAGGACAAAGACAAGAAATGTTCAAGCTGAGCTAGTTTGATCCTCTGTTACAATTTTGAATACTCCATTTTTGAATACTTCAGTTGCATCTTATAAGTGGCCACTGTGGACATACAATTTGACCATGCATGAAACCAGTATGCATAGCGTAACTTGCATGAAGCAGAGGGTACCCATGGTGAGAATCAGATTGCAACATGTGTTTTCAAGGAACTGATGTTGGTTCCTCCAGAAGCGAAAAAAGTGACACTATACTCAGACATCTGGAGAGAGCAGAATAAAAATTCTCATGTGGTTGCGGTGTTCTTGTTCACCATGCAGGAAATTCCAAATCTGAATACAGTTATCATAAATGCATGGTTAGTGGCCACACTCACTTATTGAATGTGTGTTTGCCTGATTGAAAAACAAAAGAAGAAACTGCAAGTACCAGTGACTTATCTGCATGACTGGTATCAAATGGTATACTCAGTTGGCAAGAAAAGGAAATTTGGAGTTGTAGAAGTGTTACATACCAACTTCTTGGATTTTGTTGGTGTTCTTAAAGGCACTAACAACTTTGAAAGAAACATACACAGGGAAATCAATTTAAGTGGCAGCATGTTAAATGGTTTCATTTTGTGAAAGAGTGTGGTACAATGTTTTTCAAAAGAGTCTCAATGAGGACGAGCCATTCATAGAGGGCAGATAGGTGCTCAACTGCAGCCTGGAAAATGTTATCGTGGCATACTACAAGTTTCAAATGAAAAAATGAAAGACCTTTTGGATATCCTCCCATTTGTTCCACCTACAATCCATAACTTTTATAAAGATCTCAAAACCAATAAACATGAGAGCAACTATCCTGACATAGAAGAACTCCATGGTGACTGAACTGGTGCTACTAACCTGTCAGACATTTAGTGTACATTCTGTGCAGACTTTGTTCTAAGTGAGGACATTATTATTGCTTTTGTTCACTTTATTTTCACAACTTAGAATTATGTATATGTTATTGCATTCAGCAGGCACAATAGTAGGAGTCCAGTTCTTAGCACAGGTGAAATAGACTATGTCACATAAAACCTTAAATACTTTTCTTTGAATATTCCAGGTAAATACATGAGTCCAAACCATTGTTATTAACAAAGTGGGAAAAGTTCTTTTAATTGTTTGTTTCAAAACAATCAATGAGAGGTGCCTCCTGAAAAATGATTTATATTTGCTTTCCCTGGCAGCCTACATTTAATATCTGCCTGTTCTAGCAAGCTTCTGGGTAAATTCTGCTACTGTGAGTAAGTTAGATACATTATGTGATCAAATGTATGTGGTCACTCCCCAAAACATATGTTTTTCATATTAGGTGTATTGTGCTGCCACCTATTGGCAGATACTCCATATTAGTGACTTCAGCAGTCATTAGATATCGTGAGAGAGCAGAATGGGGCACTCTGCAGAACTCACGGACTTCGAACATGGTAAGGTGATTGGGTGTATTGGGTGTCACTTGTGTCATAAGTCTGTACATAAGAGTTCCACACTCCTAAATATACCTGGGCCCACCGTTTCCTATGTGAGGGAGAAGTGGAAATACGCATACAAGCCAACCTCATTTGTTGACTGACAGAGACTGCCGACAGTTGAAGGGGTTGTAATGTGTAATAGGCAGACATCTATCCAGACCATCACATAGGAATTCCAAACTGCATCAGGATCCACTGCAAGTACAATGGCAGTTAGGCGGAATGTAGAAAACTTGAATTTCATGGTCGAGCGGCTGCTCTTAAGCCACACATAATGCCAGTAAATGCCAAACGATGCGTTGCTTAGTGTAAAGAGCATAAACATTGGATGACTGAACTGTGCAAAAACATCATGCAGAGTGATGAATCATGGTACGCAATGTGGCAATCCGATGGCAGGGTGTGGGTATCGAGAATGTCTGGTGAACATCATCTCCAGCATGTATAGTGCCAACAGTAAAATTTGGAGGTGATGGTGTTTTGGTGTGGTCATGTTTTTCATGGACGGGGCTTGCATCTCTTGTTATTTTGTGTGGCACTATCACAGCACAGGCCTACACTGATGTCTTAAGCACCCTCTTGTTGAAGATCAATTCGGGGATTGGTGATTGCATCTTTTAACATGATCTAGTGTCTGTTCATAATGCATGGCCTGTGGCAGAGTGGTTACATGACAATAAGATCCCTGTAATGGACTGGCCTGCACAGAGTCCTGACCTGAATTCTATAGAACAATTTTGGGATGTTTTGGAAAGCCGACTTTATGCCAGGCCTCACTGAACGACATCGATATCTCTCCTCAGTGCAGCACTCTGTGAAAAATGGGCTGCCATTCCCCAAGAAACCTTCCAGCACCTGATTGAATGTATGCCTTTGAGAATGGAAACTGTCACTTTTGATCACATAGTGTATGAAGAAATGTAGAAGAAGTGGAAGATTAGACTATAATAAAAATTGGACGTGCTTCACACCAGAAAGCAAGTAGGCATATTGTGCTCCACAGACAAACCCTGACACCACAGAATAAATTGATGGCCTATGAAATAAAAATGTTTAAAGGGGACTGAAAAATTTGAATGTGGCAAATGGATGAAACGTGAATGATTAATTTTATGATTAACAAAATCTGTTTATTTCTTAGTTCATATTACAACAGGTGCACTAGAAATTTGTGATAGTTTAAGGTATTAATAATAAAATCACATTAGCTTTACTTTTGCATTTGAAAAAAAAAAAAAAAACCATGATATTTGATGAGATTCATGGCCATTATCCTTGGGGAAAATGTCAAGATAATGTCTGTTCAAGCTTGTTTAGATATTGCTGAAGACTGTTCCCCATTCTCCCAACAATAGACCATGTGGCTGGAGTGGTGATGAAAGAAAATAACTGCTCTCCATACATCTCACTGATGAGAAGGAATCTCACTGAAATGTCATACCTTTCCAGTAAACTTACCTTGCTGGAAAACTTACAAGTCTGAGATGATGTTGAGAAAACTTCATTATCAGAAATGTTTTCTTATTGGTGTCAGTTTCAGTTTTATGAGTATAATACTATATAGAGACATGATGAAAATACATGAGTAGATCATAGTATTGGTGAATTATAGAAGCATTGCCACTTTTATGTAAATTTTACTACACCTGGATAAGTATTTGCTTCACTAGTCTCTGAATAAATCAGTTTCAATAGTTATTTCAACTAAACAAAATTTAATTAAAATCCGTGTGGCATGGCAAAAGCCAGTAGTAGGTACTTTTCATCTGCTGGAAAAGTATATATAGTCCATTACTAAATAACAAGTATTTTGTGTCTTTCCTTATCCATGCACATCAATGAGCTATGTTTTTGTTGAGAATGTTGTTGTATTTGTCAAAACATGCTACTGGATTTCAGTTGTGTCCTAGATGTCAGCCTCAGATTAAATACTGTGCTGTATTAAGGTGAACTGATGCCAGACCGGAGGTGTCTCCCTATTTACAAGTCAGACACAGGTCATGCTTGAATCTGTATGAGTACTGCTTCATAATGGTGTAATGTATGCATGCAAGAATAGCATGAAGAATAGGTATGCAAGAATGATGTTTTTTGTATGAAAATACTAATAAAACTCTAAGCCAGCTGAGATAAAGTAAACTTTCTTCCAACAGATGGTAACTTGTTGGTCCATGTCTAGCTGAAAGGAAAGACTTTGTCTCTATTATTATGATTATCTGCCAACCTAATTACAGAAATGCCTAAATGATATTAGTCTAAATGATGGAATTTGGTAACAATCACCTCTGTTTCATTATATTTCCTTCTATACCCCTTCGTTAAGCGGTACACTGCCTACACAGTTTTCTCAAGTCCCTGTAACCTTGTGCGATGGCAATTAGTATTCCACATATATGTCCAGGAAAGTTTCTGTTGTATTAATTAATTGATGTGATTTATTGTGTTACTCAAACATTCAGAAACAGCATAGCACATCATTTTTCATTTAGTGCACTTTTAACTTATTATTCTGTGCTGCCATCTGGGAACTTGCCAGTGGGCACTGCAAAAACTGCCACTTTTTCTGCCTGCATTGGGTGGTCATCCAGTGATACTTGCTTTTTACCTCATAGGCAGTGGAACATTGCCATTATCTCATGAAGAAAATCAGTGACATATGTGATTCCTTCACAAGGTAATATGACTACTAAACAGTGAGATAATAATTTTGTATGACTAAAACAAAACAAAATATCACATAGAGCATTAGAAATGTGAGAGAATGTTCAAAGTTATTTCTGCTATGAGCAAGTGGGCAATAAACCTTAAAATGTTGATGGGCAACATTACACAAATCATAAAGCTAAAAGGCATTAACACAGTGACCAAGCAGGTAATTTCATATATGTATAATATCAAGTAGAATGGAAGCTTGGAATATTGTCACACGCAAATTAATTAAACAAGTATGTAATCTTCAAGTGAATGATACAACAGTACAGACACACAAGCATAATTTAAAGCATGGAAAATCATAAAAAATGTGGCCCAGAAAGAAATCAGAATGTCAACCGAGGACATTTTTATACTACATATAATTAACTGTGGAAATTCAGCTATTGTATTTTTTTCAGTTTCAGTTATTTCAGTGTGTGAACAGAAAAGCAATGTAAGCAGATATTTACACAAGCAGAGATGTTACTACTTAAAAAACTTTTCAAGTGATGTGGTCATATATATGTATCACTATTAGAAGACTTTGCACACCGTGTAAAGAACCACTGTGAAACTATTTCTAACTTTGTGGTGCTAACAAAGCTATTAATGATGCTTCCAATGAGCCATTTTGTTCAGTGAAGTGCAAAAACATTTGCTTCAAATCAGTACTCTACATTATCATGCAAAAGTGCAGGAATCTCATTTCGAAGGTCCTATATTAAAATCGGTATCAAGTGAGAAGAGATACTCTAATTGACAACTTTCTGAAATCAGTAATAGGAAATAATGAAGATAAAAATGTATGGTTTTTAGATGCTGGTGCTACTGATCACTCATGTAATTAAATCAAATGTATGGTTTTTAGATGCTGGTGCTACTGATCACACATGTAATTAAATCTAAACAATGGAAAATCCAGGATGGAATAGCGAAAATATTACGAAAAGGATAGAGTGCTACTCACCATATAGAACAGATCTTGAGTCATAGATAGGCACAACAAAAAGACTGCTAAATATGTGAACTTTTGGCCAAATGCCATTTTTCTAAAGTAGCCAACATATGCACATTCATGAAAGCACAACTCTCACACACATAACCACTGTCTCTGGCCACCAAGGCTGGACTGTGAGTAACTGCACATGAAGGGAGAAATAATATGGGTCATGGGGGAAACAAGGAGATTGGGGCAAGGAAGGGGAGGGATAGTAGGGCAGTGGTGGGACATGGTGAAGTGCTGCTTGTGGGAGTGTAAGGCAGCTAGGTGCAGTCAGGAGGTTAGATGGGTGGGACAGGGGAGCAGAACAGAAAAGGAGAGAAGTACAGGAGGCGAAAAAAGACTGGGCATGTCGGTGGAATAGAAAGACATGTAGTGTTGGAGTGATGGCAGGGAAGGGGCCAGGTGGGTGAATTACAGAGATCAACGAAGACTGAGGCCAGGGAGGTTATGGGAATCTTGGACATATTTCAGGGAGAGTCCCCACTAGCACAGTTCTAAAAAGCTTGTTTTTTAGGAAAGATCCAGATGAGCAGTCTTTGAAGTGAACAAAATTGTGTTGGGCAGTGTGCTCATCTACTGCGTGGTCTAGCTATCTCTTGGCGTGACTAGGCTGGAGTAGATGGTGATGGGAGGATGTATGGAACAGGTCTTGCATCTAGGTCTATTACATGGATATGAGCCACGAGGCAAGGGCTATGAAGCAAGATTGGAGTGGGGATGGATGAGGATGTTGTGTAGATTCAGTGGGAGGCTGAATACTACTATGGCAGAGTGAAAAGGTTAGTGGGTAGGATATTTCAAATTCCAGGGCATGAGGTTGTTGAAACCCTGGCAGAGCATGTGATCCAGTTGCTCTAGTCCTGGGTGGTACTGTGTCACAAGGGAAATGCTTCTTTGCAGCCAGATAGTTGGACTTTGGGAAGTGGTGGATGGCTGGAGAGATAAGGCAAGGGAGATTTATTCTATGAGGTTTCAGGATTGCAGCTAGATCATGTTGACTTCTTGCCACAATATTTTGGCTGGCAACCATTCAGCCGTCTTCCTGTGACAGCCACCAATGTGCATATGTCGCTGCATCAGGTTTTGCTATGCAGTCAATATCATGAACTAGCAGCCTCTAGTGGTGGACACCCACCTGAAGTAGGCTGAACACTTGTCAGACAAAATATTGTGGTAAGAAGTCGATGTTATCTGGATGCAATCCTGAAACCTCATAGAATATTCAGTATGCTGGGAGAACTTCAAGAATTGCAAGAGAGATATGTTTCTGTATGAGTTTGAGAGGGTAATTTCAGTCTGTGAAGATCCCAGTGAGATCCTTGTTTATTAGGAGAGGAACTCCTCATCACTACAGATATGATGTCCACAGGATGCTAGGCTGTACAGCAGACCTTCCAGGTATGGAAAAGGTGGTGGCTGGTAAATTGTAGGTATTGCTGGCAGTTGGTAGGTTTAGTGTGGAAAGAGATACAGATGTAGCCATCTTTGAGGCAAAGGTCAACATCAAGGAAGGTGGCTTATTGGGTTGAAGCTGACCAGGTGAAGCAAATGAGGGAGAAAGTGTTGAGGTACTGGAGAAATGTGGATTGTGTGTCCTCACCCTTGATCCAGATCCTGAATAAATAAAGAAAACAAGTCACCACAGCCATATCATCAAAAAAATTAATTTCAAATGACCATGTTTGTGACAACACATTGTAGAATATATACTCCTGATGTAAGCATTCCATGATAACTAGTATTTATCAGTGCTATGATATGTGGGCCAAGGAATGAAAGTACTCTTTTGGTTTGTAGTGGACCTGAAGATTATGTGTTGTGCAAAAAGTAGTCATTTGAAAAAAAATCCTTTGATGATATGGTTATGGTGACTCATTTTCTTTATTCATACCATCAGGTGCTGTCTCATGTCTGTGGGAACAATGGACATCCACAAGATCACAAATATGTCGTCAATGAATCGAACCAAACCAGGTGAGGGGTTTGGGATGCTGGGTGGTTAGGAAGGATCAAATGGTTCAAATGGCTCTGAGCACTATGGGACTTAACTTCTGTGGTCATCAGTCCCCTAGAACTTAGAACTTAGGAAGGATCCCTCTATATGGCTGGAACAGGATGGTGCCATGTGAGTGTCCATTTCCATACAACGGATTTGTTTATAGGTGATGCCTTCAAAGGTGAAGTATTGTCTGATAAGCCAAAACATTATGACCACTGCCCACCCTGATGTTGGATGCCACCTGGTGGCTTTGCAGACATGTGATGTGTGTAGTAACAAGAGTATGTAATCACAGCAGACATGGATGGCAGATCACTCTAGCAAAGATATGGGCTACAAATAGGGAAATACATTAAGATTTGTGACTTTGACAAAGGGCAGGTCATTATTATGCAGAGTTGGTGAACAGATATCTAAAAAATGTGAAGCTGCTCGAATGTTCATGTGCTACTGTTGTGATCATCTACAGAAAGAGGTAGAAGGACAGTGAAATTACTACTAGGTGCTAAATGGTTGGATGTCCACAACTCTTCACAGAACATGGGGTTCTGAGGCTTGTCTGCTCTGTAAAGTAGGACAGATGGTGATCTGTGACATCTCTGCCAAAACAGCAAAATGCTGGTGCACACACAGGTGTTTCAGAGCACACCGTTTATTGTACATTGATGAACATGGAGCACCACAGCATGTCACCCCTATGTGATCATATGTTGACCCAATGACATCATCAATTATGATTGCTGTGGGCACTGGACCATCAGGATTTGACAGTCAATCAATGGAAACACGTCAGATCTTCAGGTGAATCATATTTTTGTTACACTGTGTTCAATGACCATCTCCACAAGTGCAATCATTGAGGTGAATGGCAACCCAAAACATGGAGCACACCATGGATGCAGGCTGGTTGGAGCAGTGTTATGCTATGGGAGACATACTCCTGCATTTGGGTGAGATTTGTGGGATTAATTGAAGACAAGCTGACAGCTGCAAACCACCTGCAGCCCTTCATGCTTGACATATTTCTTGATAGTGGGGTCATCTTTCAGCCATACAATTTGCTGTGTGTCACAGACAGAACCAAGCTACAGTGGGATGAGCAGCATTATAGTGACCTCACATTGATATCTTGGCAACCAAATTAGCCTGATATAAATCCTCTGGAACCACTCTAGGTCACTGTTGGGTGCCATCACAGTGTAAGCAAACCACTGGCCAATTAATTACACAAATTACATGACTTCTGCGTAGACATCTGACACCACATACCTCCACAAATGTATGAACAAATTGTCAGATCCCTGATACACAGAATCAGTGACGTATTTTGTTCCAAAGTTGGACAAACAAGCTATTAAGCAGGTGGTCATAATGTTTTGGTTCATCAGTGTACAGTTAACCAAAGTGACCAGAGAGGTGGTTGTAGGTTTGGAATACATTAGACATTGGGAAATGCAGTGTTCAATAGCTGCAAGGCCATGGGCATTAGGGATGCTAGTGTAAAGGGAGTTGGCATTATTAGCTATGAACATGGCACCATGTGGTAAAGGAGCAGGAACTGTGGAAAGTCAGTGGAGGAAATGCTTGGCATCTTTTATATATAACAGCAGGTTACAGATAACAGGCTGAAGGTGTTAGTCTATGATAGTAGAGATTCTTTCAGTGGGAACACAGTAACTGGTCACAATGGGCATCTTGGGCAGTTGGATAGAGATAGGAGTGTGAGAAGATAGGAGTAGAAGATAGGAGTATGAGAAGATGGGAGTAGAAGATAGGAGTGCGAGGAGTGATAGGGAGGAGGAGGAGGGAGACAGACTCAGGGGAGAGGTTCTGGGATGGGCCTGTTGGATTTCTGGAATGGGGTCGCTGGGGCATGGTTTGTAGGTGGATGAATCTGACAGCTGGCAGAGGCCTTCAGCCATGTAATACCTGTAGTTCAAAACCACAGTGGAAGAGTCTTTGTTGGCAGGTAGGATTATAATGTTGGGATTCATTTTTAGATGGTAGATTGTGGCTCTTTATGTGGATGTATGGTTAGCTTCCCTGTTGAGGAATTTGGGGAATGATATTGAGCCAAGGTTTGAGGTTAAGAAATTCTGGAATGTTAACAGGAGGTGATTTGGGGCACTGAGGGCGGATCACAATTGGATGGAGGACTGAACTGACTCAGCCAGGGTTGAGCATTGGTTTTGGGGGAGTCTAATTGGTAGGGACAGTGGTGAAAAAGTGTTTCTACTGTAGAGACTGGGAGAGGGAGAGATTAACAAATTCAGCATAATTGAAATTTGGAGTGGGGAAAAATGTAAAGCCTTTGGAAATAATGGATACTTCTGTGGGAAGCCTTTGGAGGAAAGGTTCATGACTGTGTTTTGAGTCTGTTTAGATTATGGGCTCTGTATGGTGTTGTAAGGAAGTTCCTGAGGGCGTGGTAAATGTAGTGGAATTGCAACACATAGTTTGTCAGCTATGAGGGGTATGAGTAAGGTTTGGAGGCTGTTGTAGAGGTGGTGGATGGTTGTAGTCCAAGGTGTAAGTATTAAGTGTGCAGGGTGGAGAGATTTTTAGGTGGTGTTGTGCATGCTTTTCTTGTTCCTGAAGTTTCAATGTAAGAGACTGAATACAGGAATTTGGGATTGGAGAGCAGGAGAATTTTATGGATGGCGAGGAGGTGCTACAAGGAGGTTTGGGCCTGATTTATATGGTTTTGCAGAACTCGATGCCTAATTCAAAAGCAGATTTCCTGGGCCATCACATCCAATCTTGGTACTGTTCAACCCTCCAAAACACAACTTAGGAGTACACCTCTTGCCGCTCAGTGTCATCCTCGTATGTATTAATCAGCTAGTTTGACAAGGCTATGGCATCCTATAATCAGGCTCTAGAATGAGGTACATCCTGTTTGACATTTTGTCTGCCACATCTAGAATAGCTTTTCATCAGCCTCCCAATCTCCACAATACCCTTGTCAGACCCTATGTTCCTTCTGCATCCACCTCCCTACCCTACACCTCCTAACCCCGTGACCATCCCCACTATAAGACTTGCCCTACACATCCTCCTATCACTATCTTTACCAGTCCTGTAACTGGTAAAACATACACTATCAAAGGCAGAGCCAGCTGTGAAACAACATGCATCATATACTGACTGTTATCTAAACACTGTTCGGCTTTTTACATCAGCATGACTACCATCAAGTTATCAGTTAGAATGAATGGGCATAGGCAGATACACAATATCCTATTGCAGAGCATGCTCTACAGCATGATAGTCATGACATCAGTGCCTGTTTCACCACATGTACCATCTATGTTCTTCCCTCAGACACCAGTTTCTCAGAACTCTGCAATTGCAAGCTGGCCTTACGGCATGTCTTTGGTTCTCAACACTCACTTGGCCTTAACTTATGTTAATTTCTTCAGTTTCAGATGTTCTTCACAGTAACTATTCCTTTCTTAACTCCCTTTTAGTTTTCTGTACCTTTCATCTTATGAACTGTCTATTTTTCCCCTCCTTTCCCCTCCCCCCACCTACCACAACTGCCACATGCAATGTACTTGAATTTCTACTCTTATTAACTTGTGTACGGTACAGTGTTTTGACAGAAATCTCTGCCATGAATATTACTGTATCACCTTTAAGCTCTCAGGTTTTCAAATTTCATCTGGTGACATCTCGAACAATCAGTCTTTCCTTTTCATCATGTCTGGTATGTCTCTCCTGACCCAGTGTTCTGGGTGACTTTTCCAAATTCTCCCCATTTCCTAAACATTGCTACTTAGTTCCTATCCATTGTTAATACTGAAGACTCTGAAAACAAAATGCAGTAAAAGTATGACTCTTATTAAGTGAAGTAGAAGTTTTTTAACAAACATTAACAATGATTTGCTTTGTTTGGGTACTCAGATATCTGTAAACAGCACTACACTTTTTGTTCCTAAGTTGTGAGTTTATCATTTGTTACACAATTTTACATTTGGAACCCTGCCGGTGGACACAGTAACACTTCCACCTTTCTGTCTGTCAGTTTTGCATGTGTTAGATGTTTTTTGTACCTTATGTATGATAAAATTGTAGTGCTGCCACTATTTTTTGGGCTCTACTGGGGAAAGTGCAGCTCTGCTACAGCTTTGTAAGCCACAGGCAACCTACAGGTGCTGAGGCATCGGTTATCAATTTCATCAACAGGCCTGTTTACCCACTATGAGACAGGTCAGGCTTTACCTCATAATCCTATTGGTGTAGAAGAAATGTGACATACCTGTTGGAGGAGCCATGGGATTACTATACTGTTGGGCCATGAAAGTGTTAATTCATATGTAGTTGGAAGCATTGCATTGACATAAAAATGTGCCATTAACCAGTATAAATATTCATTGATTTTAGCAGAGATATGAGCAATCTGTCAGCACCCAATTTGATGCGAGTGCCACACCATTCACCACTAGGTTATAGGCCAACAAGTAGCTGAGGCTGGTCTGGGTCGCTATCTCTGCTAGACCGGCTCCCTGTGTTAAGTCCACCACCTGGGGACTTAACACTGTGCAACAGGTGAGCTACTTCTAGGCTCTCTATAGCAGTAGCCCAACTTCTGCTTTAGATGGCAGCAGTTTATTTCTGGGAAATCAACACAGGGGCAATCACTCCAACACTCGCCACTGCCATCTGCTAGGGCGTGCTTTTCTTTTGGTCATGATGGTCTCCAAAGTAATTCTGGAAGTTGTACAGGATGATGGAACTTGCTGCTTGATGCTGTGCAAACTGGGACATGCACAACCATGCTGTCTAAACAAGTTGCAGTATTACTGAAAGTAAATGTCACAGCTAGCCATGCCATAAGCAGCAGGCTTTCACAGCTCTCAGTGGGGCCTCCACACCACATGCCCGATTGGGCATGTCAATGGCATTAGAGAACTATAAGTATTGTAGCACAAGTCAAATAAAAGTGTTTTACCTACTAGCTGTGTTTTCCTAACCACCACCAGCCAGCGTCATTGTCTTCACCCCAAGCTGCACCTCAATCTCTACACCATATGCACCCTTCATTGTTGGAATCTTAAAGCTCGATGTCCGAAGTCCTTGTCTAGCAGTTGGTACCAGCAGAGTCCACCTCCAGACAGCATGACAACACAACTGCAGCATGCAGTATCATCACAAACTGGGGTGAGAGAAAGGAATATTGTTTTCTTCCTTCCTTTTTTTTCTTTTTCGGTTGTTCTTCCTGTTTTCATGTATAGTGAACATACAGTCTAGGTGGGAGATTCACTGGAATTTGAAGGTAATGCTAGAGCAGCAATGAGGACCAGCTGATCTCATGTTTCTCAGTTCAAAGGTAATACAAGGGAACAACATTTTTTACCCATGAGATGTAGTCAGTGTAATTTACTAGGTCATTCTGCACTGTGTACTGACTCAGTGGCTATAGTTTGTTTTAAGTGACATGGGTATTGTCGTATGGCTAGACAATGCACAGAGTTGAGATGGCTTATAATGAGATCTAGGTTGTAACTCATGTAATGTGGTGCATAAGTAATTATTAATGGTTTTACATAGTGTGTATAGGAGATTAGCATTCCACAATGATACAGTGCAAAATACATAGTGTCACTGGGGAAGATGCTGTGCAGTTATTGCTTAATGAGGTAGTAGATTTAAGGGCAGAAAAACGGACTTACTTGGGCAGCTTTCAGCTAAGGATAAGCAAGTAGAATTAGTCAAACAACCTAGTCATCCAGTAGATCCAGTAACCTCCAGTTGATCACTCTCTTCTCTGGAAAGTCAACTGCCTTGGATGACCTGCAACTAACAGCTGTGACTGGGGAATGACCATAGGATCAATTATTGCAAATAGTGAAGTTACAGTTGATAGGGGAATCAGAAACCTGTGTCAGATGTGCAGAGGAGTTTACATAGATGACTGATGAATTGAAACAAGGCTGCCTGCAAAGATTTAAGAAACAGAACAGAGTGAGATTTTTCCACAAGCAGTCGAGTACTTTAATGAAGAAGGATGGTGAATAAGTGGAAAACTTTGTGGACAGAATACATAAGATTAATGAACAGACATGCAAGATAGGAGAGAATGTCAAGTTTAACAGAGTCATGCTCCACAAAGTCAAATATATGGCATAAAATATTTTCTTGAGGGGCCTACCACCATAATGTCTGGAAGGATTAGGACAGGTATCCTGAAAAACTTGTACTCTGCTGTCAGGTTGGTTATGGAGCTAAGGAAATTGATATAGCAATGGGAATTGTGATAAGTGAGGGATGTTTTCCACTAGCTCTTTTCACTTGGTTTATGCCACATATGTGGATAGACAGGACATGTCCAGAGGCAATGTTGGCAGCCTCAGTGTAGTGGATGCCATATGGTTGGACACCATCAACATGATATTAGGGGCTCTGAAAGTAAACTAGGGGGAAATAGACAAGTGTTAAACACAAGAAGGAACTACAGCTCTGATAATGAGTGCTCCCAGTAAATTTTAATGTTACAAGTATGAACGTAAGGGCAGAATGTGGTGTAGTGGGAGTTCTGAGAGGCAGGAATTTGAAGTTTTTGTTGGATACAGGGGCACATGTGTCAGTGGCAAGTGCAGAACTTGGAGGTTGGAGGTGATTGAACCATGGTGGTATTGTTTCCATGAGGTTGGAGACAGAAATGTGAAGTTTTTGGTTACAGAAAAATTGAATTTTAAATTGGAGAAGAAGATTTTAAGCAATGTGTAGAATTCATGTCTCATGTAAGTGAAGATTACTGTGAGATCCTAGGATTGGCTTTCTGAGAACACAGCATGCCAAAATTGACAGGTGACAGGTGCTTGAACATACAAGGATAACATTCCAGCTGGGGGAAACCGTCACAAGTGAAGTACTGTCACAAGGGTCATCTACACTAAAGGGTGAACCATCTTAACTGTTGACAACAATACTACAACTTATTTTGCTTGATATTGTGCTGCAAAGCACCTGAAAGTTGCTCTCAGGAGTGTGGAATGATAGTGCCCTGTTAATATGTTATGTATGGTAGAGCCACTTGCAGAAAATGGTGCACTGGACATATCACACTACTTTATGAGAAGAAGTATTGTATGCATACAGGAGAAAGCTGACAGAAAAACGGTACTTACACCAATGTAGACAATTTTGGTGCTGATGAGATAAAGCTGACCAAGGCATTGTTGGTAGCTAATTGGGATATCCTGGATGAGGATGGTTGGGAAACAGCAAGGAGCACCATGGTCACATGCAGTGCACCACTAAAACTGCATTATGTAAGAAGGTAGAGCATCTAGAAGGATTGGAAAAAATTGAAATGGAGAAATTATATTAGAGTTTGAGGATATTATTTTATCCTCAAGGCCCATTGCCATCAACACCTTTGGCACAACATCAAATTCCTACAGGGAATGAACCACCAGTGTATTGTAAACTGCATCATATATCTTGGTATTTACAGTCAGTTATGGAACATTTTACTAACCAGCACTTAGCAGATGGAATGATAGAGCAAAAGAATTGTCCATGGGGAACTGCCATGGTGGTTGTGCCAAAGATGTCACCACATGCGTCTAAGAAACATGGGTTCTGCTATGACTATAGATATCTTAACAGTGAGACAGTGAGAGACATCTACAAAATGCTGAATTTAACAAAAACTTGGGACAGTGCAAACATACTTCCAGCCAAAAAAAATTTAAAAAAGAGAAATCACCATGCGGTAATTATCCAAATGGGATGGAAACTGGTAGATGTGATGGATATGTGCAAACAAACAAATAATTACAATTTCAGGAAAACTAGATAATTTATCCAAGAAAATGAGCCTCACAAATTGAACAAGTCAATAACACATTGGTCCATCTCTGGCCCTTATGCAAGCAGTAATCTGGACTGGAATCAATTGACAGAGTTGGTGAATGTCCTCCTGAGGGATATCATGCCAAATTCTGACCAATTGGAGTGTTAGATCATCAAAATCCCTAGCTGGTTGAAGGCCCTGCCCATAATGGTCAAAACATTCTCAGCTGGGGAGAGATCCAGTGACATTACTGTCCAAGGTAGGGTTTGGTAAGCATGAAGACAAGCAGTAGAAACTCTCACTGTATGCAGGCAGGCTTTATCTTGCTGAAATGTAAGCCTAGGACAGCTTGCCAAGGGGGCAAGGAAATGGGGCGTAGAATATTATTTATGTACTGCTGTGCTGTAAGGGTGCTGTGAATGACAATGAAAGGGGTCCTGGTATGAATTGAAATGGCACCACAAATAAAGTCTCAGGCCGTAGACCTCAGTGAATATTGCCTTGAACATCTAGTTTGGGGTTGTAGTTGAGTAACAGACTTGAAAATAAAGACAGCAGTTCTAATAGTTCATAGGTACCAAACATGAAATTTTTAAAACTGCATTAAACAATTAGAGGGGGTACTACTAAGACAGTAGAAGCAACTGGGAAGTGATTATATGTGGAGATTCAATATATATGTCATCTCAGATAGTTGTGACTGAAGGCACCTAGAATTAATTATGTACAGCTTTTATTTGGCCCCCACAGTAACATTGCCAACAAGAAAAAAAGGACACAGTGCAACAGCAATTGATGATTTATTACTAAACCAACATGTTTTCAATGAAAAAGAAGTGAACCTTATAATAAATGGTTTATGTGACAATGATGGTTAAATGACAGCTACAGTGCATTCCCATCAAACAGGTGTAACAAAGAAAGGAACAGTAAAATTTCATAAAATTGTAAATGCTAACTCAATTACACTATTCTTAGAGAATTTACAGCATTAAAAATGGAAGTCATTTACCACAGACTAACAGTAGATATTTAATTCTTTCATAAAAATATTCTTACATTATGTTTTCTTCTACAATATGCCAGGGACATTTAGAATGAAAGCTCAATAAAGGGGTCAAAATATCTTATCCTAGGGAGAGAAACCATTATTTTAAGCAAAGAGCTAGCTCTAATCAAGACTTCAAAATGTACTATAAGGAGTATTTCTAAATTCTTCATTGAGTCACCAAAAAGGCAAAAACCATATACTATGCAAAGAAAAATTCAAAATCCAAGACAAAAGCAAGGAGAATTTAGAGCATTATTAGGTCTAAAATAAATGAACTCAGCAATGCAAATGAAATTGGATTGTCAGATGGCATTAGTATTGAGACAGAAAATACAAAATTAAAATCATTGGCTACCAAATTCAATGAATCCTTCTGAAGAGTAGCCACAAAAACACAGGGACAAAAATTCATCCATCAAAATCTGAGCAAATAAACTTAATTAGACTGGGAATGCATCCTCTACCACGAGACATCAGATTCTCCAACTCACCTGTTAGAGAGATTACAAAAATCATTAGATCACAAAACTGAGGTACCAACTCTGACTATGATGGTATCTCAGCCAAGGCACTAAAATCTTGTGCTGACTTGGTACTGTCACCTTTGAGTTATTTTTGTAATTAGACGATGAATCAAAGAGCATTTCCTAAAATACTACAGTATGTAGCAGTAACAGCAACATACAAAAATGGAGATAAGTAACTGACCTCTAATTCTAAGATTGGTCTCTCTCCTTCCCACGTTCTCAAATATATGACCTCAGTTCTAGTAGAATAAAATTTTCTGTTATCTTGGCAGGGCCTTTGACTGGGTAAACTGTAAAATTCTGCTAAGGAAACTAAAATGGTGTAGCATTAAAGGTCTTTCTTTTGCGTGGATGGAGTCATATCTTAAGAATAAAAAACAGGGGGTCACACGAGCAAATAATGCAACAGGAGTAAGATTAAATTCAGTATGGGGAAACATTAAATATGGAAGATTTGGTGCTTGGTTTTCTACTGTTCTTGGTCTACATAAATGATTTACTGTGGTTATTTGAGAGCACTTCAAAAACTGTATAGTTTGCTCATGGCCCCTGTATTCTCGTAAAAGGTCCAAACACATCCATACCAGACATAGTCAGGACTTACAACTGGTTCACTCATGTTATGCAGTTCCAAACAACTAAAAATGACTTATGGGTACCAGAAGTAGACATCAGTTGGCATACAGTACACTGGATCAGGCTCCATATTTCAAGTTGCTGGGTATCTAGATGGATAATAAACTGAGGTGGTGCCATCATATGAATAAGTTATCCTGAAAACTCAGTTCTGCTTGCTTAACACTCAGGGATCTCTCACAAATTGACCTGTAGACAAAATTGCTTGCATACTTTACATTTTCATTCAATTCTATCCCATTTCATAATCTTCTTTGGTATTGCAGCTAAGGTGAGAAAAGGGTTTCTCCTAAAGAAGCGTGCAATAAGAATGTTGTGTAGAATTCATAACCTAACATCTTGCAGATGTCTTTTCAGGGACCTAGGGATACAATACATGTATCTACACCTACATCTATACTCTGCAAACCATCTTGAGATGCATGACAGAGGGTAAATCCCATTACATCAGTTATTATGGTTTCTTCCTGTTCTGTTCACATATGGAGCATGGGAAGAATGATCGTTTGAATGTCCCTGGGCATACAGTAATTATTCTAATCTTACCTTCACAATCCATATGTGAGTAATATGTAAGGGGTTGCAGTATATTCCTAGAGTAATTATTTGAAGCCAGTTCTTTAAACTTTGTTAATAGACTTTCTCAGGACAGTTTATGTTTATCTTCAAGTGTTTACCAGTTCAGTTCCTTCAGTATCTCTGAGATACTCTCCCATGGAGTAAACAAACCTGTGACCATTTGTGCTGCCCTTCTCTGTATACATTCAATATCCCCTGTTAGTCATATCTGTATGGTCCCTTACTGTATTTATTGTTAGTAACAAGGTGAATTTAGGATAAAGTCAGCAATTCACAACAACAGTACTAGAAGTAGAAGTAATTTCCATATAGATTATGCACCCCTCACTAGGATTCAGAATGGAACTTTATATTCTGGTACAAAAGACTGTAGCAAGTTTCCAATGAACATCAAGCACAAAATGGAAAAATCCTGAAATATTTAAATATAAAGTAGAGGAATAACTCATTAGCCATTGCCAAAATATATTTGAACACTTTGACTCAGGAATGTAAATTCTGCTCTCCTGTGATATTTGTATCTGATATATCCCAGTTTTTCCATTTAATAGTGGTTTGTGTGAAGGTGAAATACTACCAATCATCTAAAGATGATCCATCAGAAAAACACAACAACAGTTTTGATATTTTGAGCCAAATCTTAAAAGGTAGATGAATGTACAGCACAGTGACTATTTTGGTGCTGCTATGAAAATAACAGCTCTTGCACAGCAATTGTGAGAAGCTTTAGAAGCCAGTGGAAGCCAAAAGACAACTATAATAGTTGTGGCAACTGGCCTGTTTATGCACTGCAGGCTGAGCCAGGTCACAGCTAAAGGACAGGGCTAGTGCAGGACGGATTGGTCGGCTTCCATACCTTTGAGAAATTGACTCATTATACTGTACATGATTAGATGCAGTATACTGGCCCAAGAAATTAACACCTAACCAATATAAGTATCCATCATTTCCAGACAAAGGAGTCTGGCAGCACTGACCACAAGGAGAGGACTTTGCCAGGTGAGGGGCAATACAATTCTGGAAGACCACCATGAGCCTGAGCCTTCACCGCCATTGGTCTGACTGTGTGCTATGTGTCCACCTCCTTGGAATTGGCACCTCCCTACTGATGAGCTACCTTCTGACTCACTCCAGCGATGGTAGACATATGCACTGGACAGCAGCCATTTGAGATCAGGTTGGTGCAGATTCTCACCTTCCTGTGCTGGTGGGGGCATTCTTTTGCTGTCCACCTTCACCAGCAAGTCCTGGTTACAGTTCTGAGAGCTGACATCTCTTATAAGAATTAAATGGGCCTCACTGCCACAGACACCTTCCAATCGTTATCCAACAGCAATTGGAATTCATGGGTAGTACTGTCAGGTTTTCAGGAAGCTATTCATCATACCATGCATGGTCAGCCAAATCAGTACTGCTAAAGCTTGAGCAGTACCTGGTTGGCTTACAATAGGTACACAATGGATTACCACCAGAGCTGAGAAATATCACACAGCTGAACAGATGAAATCTTTCACTGTACTACCATACAGCAACAGTAGAAGTAAGGATAAGCCAAGCACAACTCTATGTGCTAGTTCAGGTCGTGGTTACTGACAACCACACACAGTTTAAGTGTTTCACCATTCATCTGTGCCCAGTAGGGTAGGGAACCTTAGAGAAATATGTGCATGTAAGAATGGGAGAAGTATTGCTGATTTCAGAAGATGGGGGTAGGCAAGCAGTAACAGCAGCAGAGGAACATCAGCAACATCAAAAGAACAGATGACAATATGCCTAACCCAGATAATCCAGGCTGGCATGGACAAATGTGAGATTCATTTGTTTCCAGGTAAAATGGACAAACAGGGGTGTCCATAGGACTACTTGCAACCACAACCCTACTTGCAAAGTCCAGGACTGCCCTGGATCTACTACATGTACAATGCCATACTGTTGGTAGCAAATTCCTATGAGCAGCTTAGACTTGAAGGGGCAAAATGACTGGAATTACAAGGCAGTGGACTGCTAATTAATGGGACAATTTATGATATAGCAGGGTCAACATTTCACCTTCCAGCCACTGTTACTATTAGCATGAGCATGACAGAGCCATAGCTATACTGGCCAGAAAAACTGCTATAGACGTTCCTGAACACAATATTTGATGTACCTCAATAATATGCTAGAATCTGACCTTATCCTCTCTCTGAACCAACTCATAGCAGCCAAGGAAGGGTGTATTTCTATGGAATGGCTGCTTCATCATGTGCATTAGTACTGGGAGAAACAGTATCATTTAGTTATGACCATGAGAATCACAGAATCCAGCACGATAATATCTCTGAACCTGTTCTATGGAGCCTTCATCTACCATAGGCAGAGAGCCACCCTCCCACATGACCACTCTGTACACCAGCTACTAGCAGACTGGATTACCAATCGTGCATAAGGTATAATAAAGAAGGAATGAAGAGCTAAAAATTGTTAGTCTGTGTGAACATTTAATGTAAATGATGATAGATAATATATTTTCTAGTATTTAAACTATTTTGCAGATTCATTACTTGTGCAAGAGGGTACTGAAGTGACTAAGTGTGTGGTATCCATCAGTGATTTTTTGTGCGATGGGAAATATCACATTGGAGAAGTGGTAACAATACTAGCAGTTGAATTCTGTTGTGTCAGTTTATGAGGACTCTGTTAAGCCAACTTACTGTTCAGTCATGAGCAAGCATGGGAAATTGATGACACTATCCTATTACTTGCAGTGGAGACTTCAGAGAGGTTACTAGATAATTGGAACTCGAACACCAGTAGACTAAAACTGTAGATTAAGTTCACAGCTGCCTAATCCTGTGGTTCAAGTTGACCAGTGCATAAAGAAAACCCAGATATATTGTGCAGCCTTCTTTATGCATGCTGAGTCTTTGCAAATGTATCAAAAGCAGAGACCTGGAGGCTAGGTCTACAAAAGAAGGAAGGTATGTAATCCAGTTACTATAGTTTGGGAGCTACAGCTCTGTCACAGCAGTTGTGAGAAGCCTTACAAGCCAAAACACCATCATGACAGTTTCAGCAACTGGCCTGTTTACACATCACATGTCAAGTCAGGCTGAGAATCACAGTACCAATGACACAGATAAAGGACAGGGCTACTGCAGATCTGGCTGGACAGTTTTTGCAGATTCACATGGACTTGCCAAACCGTACATGGCTAAAAATGCTACATCCAGACTTGGTGCCTTCACATAGGTGAGCCACCTTCTAGCTCTTTATGGCTGCAGCAGACTTTTGCCCTGGAGGGTAGCCATTTGAGTCCAGGGTGATGCAGCCCCTCACCATGCCTCTGCTCCAGAGGACGAGTTCCACTTCTAAGGGCTGACATCCTCCGCAAGAACTAAAGCGAGCCCGAACATCACTGGCATGCCTTGCCACAAGCGGTCACACTGTGCATAGCTGATGCATGCATCACTGTGCGAACTCTGAGTGTGAGCATTTCTCTGGCTGCTCATGTCACAGCTAACCTTTGGCTATATGTGGGCCTCAGGGGTCCTCCACGTGCTGTCCTCACCAGACTCCAGTGGGGCACAGTCGCTACAGAGTGACAATATGAGTGTCGTAGCTCAAGTCTGATTATAAAATGTTTGACTATCAATTCTGTTTTCAGATGTTTCTGATGGCAAACATCCTGACAATGACCCATCATTACTACCCACCCTGCCACTGTAGTGGCCATCCGCCCTTGTCCACTACAAGTGTAATAAACTGAATTGATTTACATAATGGGGTACTGAAGTATAAAGATAGACTGTTATCAAATAACTTTAGTTAAACAAAAGACTTACCATCAGTTGAATTTCAAGTTATGCATTTACATTATAAAATTTTATCAACAACATTATGAAAATTAAATGCAAAAAAAAGTCATAAAAACTTTCATAATTTCATTTATATAATCACGTTTCTGTAACATCCACTGTATATTGCAATCTAAGATTTCTGGACTGACTGAAGTGATTCCTGTGATGACACTGTGCACAGTTTTGTCAAATCAGATGATTGTGTAGGCCACCTGATAATGGAGTTCTGTACTGCACAAGGCTTGACCACAACATTAGTAATAATGAATGTGAAAAAATTGATAAATGAAACAGAATATTTTAAATTCTTAGGTGTGTATATTGATAATCCTGAATTGGAAGTCCTAAAATTTGTAAATTCTGCATCTTTTCAGATAAAGTTAACTGCAGAATGTGTATATGAAAATGTCAAAAGTTGTTTTACTTTTCAACATTCATTCACTTATGTTTTGCAGAATTATCTCCTGGGACAACTTTTCATAGAGCAAAAAGAGTGAAGTTTGCACAGAAGTGAGTAACAAGGATAACAGGT
The DNA here is from genome assembly GCF_021461385.2 of Schistocerca piceifrons. Classification (NCBI taxonomy): domain Eukaryota; kingdom Metazoa; phylum Arthropoda; class Insecta; order Orthoptera; family Acrididae; genus Schistocerca; species Schistocerca piceifrons. The sequence goes on from NC_060149.1 coordinate 893,965,571, forward strand.
GATATCCATTGTAGAACCTCTGCAGGAAACACTTTAAATGGCTACGCATACTGACAACAGCATCGCAATACTTCTACTCTCCTCTAAAGTTTGTTGTATCCTGTTAGAGTTTTATGTGATCTTGCTAAGGCCTTTAATTGTGTAGACCATAAAATCCTAGTAGGGAAAGTATATTGGTATGGCATTAAATGCCTTTTTCTCACATGGATGGAGTCTTATGTTAACACTAGGAAACACAGTTTCGAATTAGCAAATAATATGACAGAAGTAAGATTAAATTCAGAGGGCAAACACACTAAATATGTTGTGATGCAAGCTTCAGTGCACTCATGTTATTTGTCTATGTTGATGATTTACCCATGACATTGGAAGAAAATAAAAGAAAATTTTAAGTTTGTTGATGATGTAAGTATAACGACAAAAAGCCCAAACACATCCATACCAGACACAGACCCAAGAATAATGGAACAGCTTACAGCTGGTTCACAGCCAACAGCTTAATCCTTTGTGTAACAAAAACTCATATTATCACTCCCAGACAAACAAAAATGACTTACAGGCTACAGAAGTAGAGATCAATGGTGTACTCTGGATGAGGCTCCATATGTTAAGTTCCTAGAAGTCCAGATGGATAATAAACTAAAGTGTCACCAGAATGGGTATAAGTTAACCAAAAACTCAGTACTGCTTCCTTTGCACTTAGTGATTTCTTTCACTGTGTTTACCTGCAGACTGGACTGCCAGTATATGTTGCCTACTTTTACACAGTACTATTTTACAGTATAATCTTCTGAAGTAAAGTGGTTAAGCTGAATAAAGTATTTACTCTACAGATGTGTGTAATAAGAATGTTGTGTAAAGTTAATAACTGAACATCTGGCAGAAGGCTCTTAAGGCATCTAGGAACTCTTACACTTCCATAACAGTATATATACTCCAAAATGGCATTTGTTGTTAATAACAACAATGAATGCACGACCACAACACGAGAAATAAAAATAATTTTCGTATAGACTCTGCACCCCTCTCTAGGTTTCAAAATGGAGTTTTATACTCTGGTGCTCAACAGCTTGCTGTTCAACATCAGGCAGAAATTGAAAATATCTTCATATTAAAAACAAAATAAAGTAAAATCTCATTAGCCACTCCTCCTACAGTTTATCGGGATATCTGGACTCAGGTACATAAATTCTGTGCAACTCAAATATTTGTATCAGTCAGATCCCGACTTTGCAGTATATAGGTAGATGTTAGTGGTCTGTGTAAAATCACATAACTACTTTGTTTGACATTAGATGAAAACAGCAGCTCTGAGGTAGGGCACAAGTAGCAGTGGCCATTTTCCCAATATAGATGGGCATCTACAGAAATTTTTTCATGAGGGGTGTAAAACTATAAAATTGTCACTTTTAAACAATGGAAAGCCTAGGATGGAATAAGAATAATACGAAAAAGGATAGACTGCTACTCACCACATAGAGCAGGTGTTGAGTTGCAGGCAAACACAATGAAACAACTACTAGCTCTTAGCTTTTGGACAAAAAAGTTCTTCTTCCAAACCAGAACACACACACAAACACACACACACACACACACACACACACACACACACACACACACACAAGCATGGCTACTGTCTATGACGAGACTGGCTTTGGGTTGCACCTACATTTGACAGCAGCAACAATCCAGGAGAGATGATGGGGATAAGAAGGAGGCATGGAGTGAGGTATAGTAGGGTAATGGTGGGGGAAGATGTGCTGCTGTGGGAGTGAGCAGGAATGTTGGGGGCTACATAGGACTGTTGGGTGCAGAGTTGGGAGACTGTGGGCAGAGAGGTTACAAGAATGTAGGCCAGGTTGTAGGGAGAGTTCCAATCTGTGCAGTTCAGAAAATCTGGTGTTTCTACGAATGAACTAGATGGCAGTAACTGAACTGAAACAAACTGTTCCGGGATGCATGGCCTGTAAGTGGGAAGTCTAGCTGTCTCTTAGCCACAGTTTGGCGATGGACATTAAGGCAGACAGAGAGCCTGTTAGTTGTCATGTCCACATATAAAATGGGTGGCAGCTGTTGAAGTGAAGGTATTGTTGGTGTTGGGTAGGTCTGATGTGGGTGGAGGGTAGTGATGTAGCCATCAAAGAGACTGCCTACACTACACTCTTCTGGAGTATTGCTGTGCTGTATCAGATCTGCATCAACATTGCTGCAAGGGTCTATGGACTTTAGGAATTATGTAGAAGGTGAGAGAGTTGGGAGTGATGGCAGGGAGGAGAGAGACTAAGGGGAGAGGTTGTGGTCTGGACATAAGGATTTGAGGAGGGACTGGAGATCATGCTGGATTTCTGGAATGGGATGACAGTGGTAGGGTTTGCAGGTGAGTGTACCTGACAGCTGGCAGAGACTCTCTGCTAAGTAATTCCCACAGTTGTAGCCTTTGTCACAAGATAGGATTATAAGGGTGGTATCAGTTTTTAGGAGGAGGAGTGCAGTTCTTTCTGGGATGTAAGGTTGGTTTCCATGTTGAATGACTGGGGGAATGAAGCTGAGGCAAGGTTTGAGGTTAGTAAGTTCTGGAAAGTTAAAAAGGAGTGATTTGGTGGCAGTTTGGGTGGATCACTGTTGTGTGGAGGAGTGAGTTGAGGAAGGCAGGGTTTTTGGATGCAGTCTGATTGGTAGGGTCAGTGGCAAAAAAATGTTTCCACTGTAAGGACAGGGAGAAGGAGAGATGTTTTTAACAAATGCAGCATGACTGAATTTGGAAATGAGGCAAAAGATAAGGACTCTGAAAGGGCTGAGATTTATGTGGGACTGAGACTTCTGAAGGACAGCATTACAGAGTTTTGGGTCTGTTTAGGTTCTGGATTTTGTATGATGGTGGGACAGAGTTTCTGAGGGAGGTTCTGGATTCTGTATGATGGTGTATCAGGGTTTCTGAGGGAAGTTTGGTCCTGCTTTATATGGTTTTGCAGAATTAGGTTGGTGAGGACTATGGATTGATGGAATTTGAACAGATAGGGGTCATTGTGGATGGAGGGTTTGCAACTGGAAATTGGTAATTTGATTGTCTGGCCATTTGAGGGGATTACATGAGCTAGGAAACAGTGCACGAGCGGTGTGTGGGACTGGATACTGGGCAGACAAGGAAGCATTTCTGTATTGATGTAAATCAAAGGGCAAGCATCCACAGTGGAGAATAAAAAATGTGTACAAATACATGAGAAAAAAATTACAAAATGGAGGTGGTATGAGGGAAATGGATATGACCAGAGGGAGTTTGGAAGATTTTGAAAGAAAAACACAAGCTAAATTTGATGTGAAAATGCAATGAGTTCAAAAAGGAAACTCAATAAAATGTGATGATAGTGGAATGCAGGTCAGTGGGTGGATATGTGTGAAGTAAGGAGGCAGCAGGTGTAACGGGATTCGGTGGATGAGGATGTGTGCTTTAATAAAGGAAGAGAAAGAGAGAGAGAGAGGGGGGGGGGGGGAGGGGGTTCAACACGGTGTGTGTGGCTCAGGAAGGTACAGAAGGTATCATGTGAAAATATGCAAGAATGTGGCAGAAGTGTGACCAATCTGAAGGCTAAGGGGTATTGGCAGGAAGAATGTGGGACATGAGATGCTCCACAATCCATGTAATTTATAGCCATGTGTTGTGCACAGATGAGGCCATTGATACAGTTTAGCTTGGAAGTTAGAGAATGCACAGTTTGGAAGGTGACAGTACAACACAGGAAGGAAGAGAGAGAAAAGAATGGTCATTGAATGTAGAAATGTGTTAGAAAACAGTACCAAAGCAGAATAGCAATCGTTTGTGGGATGAATAGGAAGCCCTCAGGCAAGATCAAACAATGGGAAGTCCAGGGAGGAATAGCAACAATGTTTTTGTTGTGGTCTTTGGCCCTGAGACTGGTTTGATGCAGATCTCCATGCTACTCTATCCTGTGCAAGCTTCTTCATCTCCCAGTACCTACTGCAGCCTACATTCTTCTGAATCTGCTTAGTGTATTCATCTCTTGTTCTCCCTCTACGATTTTTACCCTCCACGCTGCCCTCCAATACTAAATTGGTGATCCCTTGATGCCTCAGAACATGTCCTACCAACCGACCCCTTCTTCTAGTCAAGTTGTGCCACAAGCTCCTCTTCTCCCCAATTCGATTCAACACCTCCTCATTAGTTATGTGATCTACCCATCTAATCTTCAGCATTCTTCTGTAGCACCACATTTTGAAAGCTTCTACTCTCTTCTTGTCTAAACTATTTATCATCCACGTTTCACTTCCATACATGGCTACACTCCATACAAATACTTTCAGAAACGACTTCCTGACATTTAAATCTATACTCGATGTTAACAAATTTTTCTTCTTCAGAAATGCTTTTCTTGCCATTGCCAGTCTACATTTTATATCCTCTCTACTTCGACCATCATCAGTTATTTTGCTCCCCAAATAGCAAAACTCCTTTACTACTTTAAGTGTCTCATTTCCTAATCTAATTCCATCAGGATCACCTGACTTAATACCATTACATTCCATTATCCTCGTTTTGCTTTTGTTGATGTTCATCTTATACCCTCCTTTCAAGACACTGTCCATTCCGTTCAACCACTCTTCCAAGTCCTTTGCTGTTTCTGACAGAATTACAATGTCATCGGTGAGCCTCAATGTTTTTATTTCTTCTCCATGGACTTTAATACCTACTCTGAACTTTTCTGTTGTTTTCTTTATTGCTTGCTCCATATAGAGATTGAAGAACATCGGGGATAGCTACAACCCTGTCTCACTCCCTTCCCAACCACTGCTTCCTTTTCATACTCCTCGAGTCGTATGACTGCCATCTGCTTTCTGTACAAATTGTAAATAGCCTTTCGCTCCCTATTTTTTAACCCTGCCTCCTTCAGAATTTGAAAGAGAGTATTCCAGTCAACATTGTCAAAAGCTTTCTCTAAGTCTACAAATGCTACAAATGTAGGTTTGCCTTTCCTTAATCTTTCTTCTAAGATAAGTCGTAGGGTCAGTATTGCCTCAAGTGTTCCAACATTTCTACAGAATCCAAACTGATCTTCCCCAAGGTTGGCTTCTACCAGTTTTTCCATTTGTCTGTAAAGAATTCGCATTAGTATTTTGCAGCTGTGACTTATTAAAGTGATAGTTTGGTAATTTTCACATCTGTCAACA